>NW_024582091.1:44441816-44625797 GCF_017639235.1 Corvus kubaryi
TCCCAACAGTTTTAGAGGGTAATTGATGTTGCATCTCACTTCCTATTAGCAAATGAGTAGCCCTTCTGGATACTTACGACTGTGGCTACAGCACAAGTTGAGTGCTTTTTAGAGGGCTACCATATCTCTGGAATTTGTTGGACTTCTTTAACCACTTTGCTGATAGGAACAAGGCAGAACCAGTTAGAATATCCTGGCTTTCCAAAAGGCTCACAATACCAACACTCTCAAAAAGAGTTTTAAAGAAAAAAAGCTGCTGTGGTATAAGAGTAATATGGTGAATATATACTAGGACTGAAAGATCAAAAATAAAAAGTAAAAAATAATCAGCTTTCACAGTGAAAGGAGTTTCCAGTGTCTGTGCAGTGCCTTCATAAAAGAAATTGAAAGGAGTTGAGGCCAGTGAGATGATGTTGGTCTTCAGTGAGATGTCAGTTGTGAACAGGCTGAGACATATCTTACGTTGCTGAGATACAAAATGGAAGCTGGATTGCTGTACTGATAAGCATAAAGGAATGTGTATAGGAAATAATCCTAACTTGACTCCTGTGTTGGTGGTCTCTGGCCAAATTATTTCTGAGGGAAGAGATCTTGTCTGGGGTTGAATATATGAAAGTATCAGGTGAGTCACAGTTGACAAAGTAAATGAACTGTTACAAGTTAAAAGAAAACAAGAACAAAATGAAAATGTCATTCTGAACTAATCAAGATAAATCTACATTTTGAATGTTGAGTTTTATATTTTTTCAAGATAGTAAAATCAGTAAAACTAGAAAATTAAGTGCAGACAGACATCAAGGAAGATCACAAGTACCATACAGTTCCCATATGAAAATCAACTAAACAGGTGAGGATTCTTCAGCTGGGAAGATAGGGTAAAAATTCCTAAATAATTTGGGAAACATCAAAGGTTAAGAGGAAAAGCTACTCACTCCATAATACAAGGATGAGGGGCCATTAGTAAGGTTAGGAAGTAACCTTCAAAAACCAGCAGAATTAGATACTTTTTCTTAATCTTTGCCATGAGGTGAGATGGGTGCCAAAAATGCATACTATTTCAAAATATGATTATATGAAATAGCAAAAAGGAGTGTTTTGCAAAATATATTAATCAAAGATACTATTTCTGATTGAGAAAGTATGTGAGTCATAGATCAGGCAGATGTATGCTGGAGGAGTATTGGTGTTGCATTGCAAAGTTTTTTGTATTCCATCGGGCTTCATGTTTGGTCCCTATGGGAAGCAGAACAACTTAGGAATAAGACAGCAGTACATCCTTCATCCAGTTGGGATAGCAGTGCTGGGTCAGGAATCTGGTGGTTTGGCTTTTTCCCCTACTTTTATTACCTGTTTCTCTTATGCTTATTTAATGATTGCAGGCAAAAGAAAGAAGAGTTGTCACAGAGGATAGCTGAAGAAAGAGCTCGCCGGGAAGAGGAGGAAGCTCGCAGACAAGAAGCAGAGAAACAAAGGAAGGATGCAGAGGAGCGGGAAAAGGAGGAACGGCTGCGCCGCCAGGCAGAAGAGAGGGAGCAGAAGGAGAAAGAAGAGATGGAGCGCATTCAGAAACAAGTATGCTTCCCTCTTGGAATTTCTGGCCCAATCTAGTTGACAGTGAAGTGGGTGAAGCAGCACCTCTTACACAGCACCTAAATTAGAGCAATATCTAAAATTTAAATTCTATCTGAAAGGTGTTGGGACAGAGTTCATTCCATAGAGTAGTTCAAAGAGTAGAGGTATTTCTACTTGACAAAAACATGGGATAGGGAGTTGAGCTTTGGTTTGGTTTTTTCCCTCTCCCTTTACAATGTATTTAGAACAAATCCTTTCTTACTCCTCATAAATTGTGATGAAAAAAAATCAATACAGTTGTATTGGGGAATTTCGATAAATGCTGTTATACCAGAGAATTCTTTGTCCCAACAGATATAGAAAGTCCAGATGCAAAGATAACTATTCACTGTGTTAGAGATACAGTACTGCTAAGTTCTAATCCTGTGCCAAATACTGCTTTTGGGACTGGTGGGAAGGGGGAGATTTAATCAAACCAAGGAGAGCCTTTATGTGGCACAGTCTTCCTGAAATCAGAGTAGCTAGTCAAAAGACATAAGAGTAAATAAATGAAAATTAAGTTTTTCAAGTACTTTCATTTTTGATGGACGTAATGACTGACTTCAGGAGAGGCTGTGGTAAGCATTCTAGATAGGATTCTTCTCTTCTCACATGTCCTCTTACTTCTTGCATGTGCTTTATTCTTCCACAATCCAACACTTCAATTTGCCTTGTAGACACGAGGTTTTCTTCTGGTGTGTAAATGTATGATTCTGATAATAAAAGGATTGATGATAAAGGATTGTGTTAGTGAATATGGCTGAGAAGCTCCATTCGCCTTTTTCAGAAGATGTGTGCTACTTTCTTTGAAATGTTAAACTGAGGCTTAACTCAGCACTCAGAAATAGCACACGGTCAAGGCTTTTTTGGATGTTACAGATGCAACAAATGATCGGTTGTAGTAGTTCCATCATACAACAGTGTCACTGTCAGGGAGCAAGGCCCCTCTACAGTATACTCCAGACAAATTTTGCATTTAATTAAAAAAGCAGGAATGGAAAGTTTGTGCAAACAGGCCTGTGGCTGTTTGCCCTTGATCTCATTAAACAGTTACTCTGTTGGCCAAACAAAGCATTCTACTGCATTTGTTTTACTCTCGAGAACATCCACCACGCAAAGCGTGGATCTCTCTAATATTTTTCTGGATGCTGTTTTAATGCTGAAGGCTAGAAAATTTATTCCTTATTTGTTATCTGGTGTGCTCTGGAACAGGCACAGAACCAAACATGATGTCCACTGTTAAGTTCCACTCTCCTAATGCTATGCAAAACATGGAGATTAATCAAGAAATGTGCAATTCCACCTGACAAGATTTTTGGTGACTTGTAAACCTCAAAAGTGTCTTTTCAGGGTGTTGTAGATATGCATAATTAAGCATAGAGTATAAAACTGTCCTCAAATAGTAAATTATTCCCCGCTTCTTTTTCTTTTACCACCAATGTAGAAAGAAGAGGAAGCTCGCCTGCGGGAAGAGGCAGAGCGGATTCGATTAGAACGTGAAAAGCATTTCCAAAGAGAAGAGCAAGAGCGCTTGGAAAGGAAGAAGGTAACTCAGTCCATGAAGAGAAACTGTGATTGGTTTTGCCTTAGCAGTCTGTTTCCACCTTTGCAGTAGGAAGTAAATTATATAAATGTGCTCTCATAAAAGTTGCAGTCCTCATTGGCCTGATGTGACAATGAAGAGAATATTGCCAACAGTAATGAATAATTCATCTTTTTTGCAATAAACAGATACAGCTGATAAATGACAAGCAGTTGTGGTTTGGGAGAAAGATATTCAAATTAATGCCAGCAAATATTATTTTACCCCTTTACATTTCATTGTAGAGGCTTGAGGAGATCATGAAGAGAACTAGGCGTGTAGAAGCTGTAGATAAGGTCAGTGCTGCTATTCAACACATGTAAATATTGAACACATTTCAGTTTTTTTTCCCTAGTGCCATTTTTAATTTGCAAAACTGTGCTTCCTTTGTAGAAACCCAATGACCAGCAAAATGGACATATAGCAAAGGCAAATATCACTGGAGAAGCAGGTATTGTGTTTAACTGTGCCCTGAGCACAATAGGTGAATAAGTGCCTACTGAGCACAGGGAGTTGAGAAACAGTTCTGAAACTTGGCATGCTAATTGCAGTAAACTATGAGAGGAGTATAAATGAAATCTTAGCAGACATAAATTATTCAGCCTTTCTGTATAGGTAGTTAGCCATTACTAAATGAGTCCAATGTTTTAGCAACTTTGTCACATTGGTGTTTAGCAAAAGGAATTTTCTTAACAAGTTTAATTATTTATAAAGTGAAAGGAAACTATTTTGTGCTTCAGATCACAAAAGAAACCAATTCTACAGTTTCTTTCTTATATTATTTCAGATGTGGTTGTTGCAGATTTACTTCACTTGCTTAAAAGATTATTTCTTCTTAGTCATCAAAACAAAGTGTTCATTGTTCTAAACATCTCCCTGTGACTTCTTTCTTCCACACCTGCTGCCTTATTCACTTGGTCTTTATTTCTTTTTTTGACAAAATTGAGCTACTACAAAAGCTTAGTCTTCTTGTCACACCCACACTCTTATGCTTTCCTTCTACTCCATTCTGTCTATCTTTATTTCTTTTTAGGCAATCTTCTATATAAGACTTTAATACTTATAATAAAGGAAGAAAAAGAAAATATAGCTTATATTCAACAATCGCCAGGTGTGAATTAGCACTGTTTAAAGCTACTGAAGTCACGCTATCAAATGGCTTATCCTATTGTAGCATAACAAATTAAATGACATTAATCTTTTTCTCCTTTGTATTTGGGTTGAGTAACAGGGAAGATAGCAGCACTGGCTGATGGATGATTTTTTTCTTGATGTTTAAAGTGAACACTATAATTAGCACTGTCAGGAAACCTTTTAATGCAGATTTCATTACATGTGTTTGTTATTTGTTTACATAGTATCTTGGGTCAAAAAGTTTGCAAGCTACTAATACAGGATTCATCTGGGATGCCGTCTTTGTCTGTGGGTATTGTTGAAGGTGTTATAAACCATTTAAATAATTCCTGAAACTATAAAGGGCTCCATAACCTTTGGCTAGTGTTTTCCCTCTAGAAATAGAAGTAGTCTTCTATCAGTTTCCTAAGGCAGAGGAGACTTTGGATCTCCATTTCCCTAGGCCCAAGGGAAGGCTGGAGTCCTTGAGTGACTGAATAAAGAGAAAACTGCTCTCAGCCTCAGGGCTGCTCTACTGTTTGGCTTTTCATTATCTATATATGCCACTGAGTTAAAGGTATGGATTAATGGGCACATTCTGGCCACATGAGTTTTCATATTGCACTTTAACAGACCTCTGACTATCCACAAATAGATTGTTTTAAAATTTTTTTCTTAAGTCTTACTCTTTGCCGAAACCTGAGGAGACCTTTGTGGGAATGGCCAAATCATACAATGAAAAAATCCATCACCTTTTGGTCATTTGTTTGGCCTCTGCTTCAAAATAGGAGGTTCTTTCGCATTTCTAAAGCAGAACAACTTTTGCTTCTGCTTTTTCCCTTTAAATCATAAAGCAAATATATTTTCCTATTATTCCATTTGTAGAAGCACAGAAACCTCTATTTCCAGTATCTTCCATATAAAAACTTGCCAAAGATCAGACTAATACATTCGGTATAGAAGTCTTCAGCCCAAACATTTAGAGTACAGCAAAACAGAGCAGCTGAAGGAGGGGCTTCTCAGATGAGGTTTTGGGTAATGGGTATAAATGTGTCCAAGCCTATGAATACTGAATAGTCCTTGCAATTACTGTAGCAGATGTTAGAATGGGTGGGGTGCAGTTGTGTCCTTTTACTGACTTGTGTATGAATTAGAGGGACTCTAGATACAATGCAGAAGGCTGTAGTTGTACTTTAAAAGGAAACCAGGAGGCAGGCTAGAAACACGTATCACGTGGTCTCAGCATGAGGGACACAGATAACCTAATTTTATGTAGCTCTCTGCAATGTTTTAGAGTAGTAATTTGGTACTTATTTAAAGAAGTATCCTTCCCAATGGAGATTTTATTTCTTGATTTCTTTTTGAGTTACTGGAATCAAGAAATACCAATGTATGGAATTAGTAATGTCCCAGTGTTGTTCTATTCCATTCTCTATTGCTGCTTGAAAAGTGCTAGCATAACATTCTATCAGATACCAGCCTCTTTTGCCCACTGCCTTATGTGTTGGAATTGTGCATATGACTGTAAAATGTTTATTTTTGTTCACAAAGCTATGGCTTTGAAATCTGTGACATTTAGTTTGGACCTGAAAAAGGGTTTATGTGCCCAAAAACTCGACAAAGGAGATAGGGTTGGGTAGAGAGAGAGGGGAGGGGGGTGGGAACCGTGTATTTTTTAAAACTGTAACTCGCCTTGGCTTTGCTGGCTTTTGTAGAAAATATTTTACCCTGACCTACAGGGTAGATGCTGCTGCTTGGTTTTATGAAAGCCTGTTTTCTCTGTCCAGTCGCAGCCAGTCCTGCCTCTCCCTTGGAGCCTGCAGCAGGGCCTCAGCTCCAGCACGCAGTGCCACCTCCGCACAATGGGACTCCGGCCGCCTGCACGCGCGTGGTGGCTCCAAACCAGCCCCCCATAAATGTGGACAGGTAAAACATTGCCGAGTGTCAGGGGAAGTGTTTGGAGGATGAGGGCTACTAGAGTAATAAATTATATTCAGATCCATGTGTTCATTAACTAAATAAGAGGCAGCTGTTCAATCTGCCTTGTTTCCTGGTTTTTATCTTGTCCTGTGTTCAGAAAAGAGCTTTATCATATTTCAAATAACAGTAACTGATTTTTGCTAACTGATAGGGAAAAATCTAAAAAAAAAATGGAGCATGTTCTTTGCAGTGTTTGGAACAAAGTGTGTTCGCCAGCAATTATTACATTTATTGAAACTTAATGGAAAGGGAAATTTTTTCCGTTCCTTTCCCTGAATTAAGCTTTGTAAAACCCACTCTGGGCTTGTACTGGTGATTTTCTTAATTGGAATAATGACTACTGTGCTTTCAGCCTAGTTGTTTTGATTTCTGAACTGCTTGAAGTATTAGCAAGTGTTGCTGTAGATATGTCCTTTGTGTGAGATACAGGACTAGTCGCTTTGGTTATGCTTTTTAAGAAAACAGCTTTGTTCCTCATAAGGAGTATTTGGGGAGGCAGATATTGTATGTTGGGAGCTCTCTGTAGCCATGAAGCAAGTCACTCAGACTTTGAGAAATTGTTGAAACACTTGAAACCTCAGTATTGAACCGAGTGACATCTGTTACATAAGCATGAGCTGTCAGTTATTTTAATTTTAGTGATGCAGAAAGCCAAATAATCTCACAGTCCTTTCATGTTTTATGCAGGTAGTGCCAGAATATGCATGGAAAAACTTGAATGTGGGAAGCCATTGTGCAGTCTGTAATGGACACAGCTTCAGGGTGTGATTGGCACTAATTGAAGGAGGAATTTGCCCTTTCTCGATCCCTCCATATGCCTGGGGGATCTCAGCCTGCTGTCATGCTGACAAGGATGCTCCTGCTGAGGGAAGTTCTGTCAGTGACACTGAGCTACATTGGATGAGCTGCCTCATAATTGTCTTGGGCAGCTATTAAAATGTTAATCACTCCCAGCCTTACAAGCACCTTGATGTTTGAAATACAAAATGTGCCACGCTAATGAGTGCTGTCCTCTACCATTATAATCTGTGTGGAAGGAACCTCAGAATGCCCACAGTGAAGAACGAATAAATGAGATCAAAGAACACTGACAAAAGTAGGAAGAGCATGTAAGGTTGTAGAAGGGAGAACTGGCATGCCAGGTTGGAATGTGTCTGCTTCAGAGGTGCATCCACAGTGACCGGGAAGGTGAAGCCTGAAGCACTTGGTAGTGTCCCATAGATTTTGTCACATGGTAAAAGCCACAGGTGCCAACACCACTGCTACTGCATCTTGTGTGCTGTGGTTGTCTGGCAGCCAGATACACCTGACATGGTAGCACACACAGGGGCAGTGGGTGCAAGTTGTCTCCTGAGTGAGCACCTCACTCATAATCAGCCCTCAGCAAGATCTGGCTTTTGTCTGAAAAAGACTTCATCATTTTTTAAGGGCAAGAGTGCTGAGATTTCTGACCAGAAGTTAAAAAGCTGTTACCTGGGGAACTTGTGTCATGTGCTTGTGTGGGTGAGCGGACAGTGTGATGCAGAATCCTACAGCTGCCTAATCCATAGCCCACTTGCAGATTTTTGCTTGTACTCCATTCTCTAATTCTTTGCCCATGATAGATCGTGTCTGCTACTTCTTAGAAAAAGTTATTTCAGTACTGTGGTTTATGTTGACAGTACTTTCCTTATGGTACTTACTCTGTAATTCCTCTTTTCTGTGCTGTTTCCTACAAACACTTGCAATGCAGTGCAAAAATGAGCACAGGTCACCTCATGTCTCCATCCTGTGTGCATGGAGTTGGGTCTCTGGGTAGGTTAGATAACCAGTTTTTAGAAATATACAGTTGGTCTGGGTGATTGCCTTCATATCTTGTCCTGGAAAAGAAAACTCCTTATTGCTGGCTGGTTTCAGTGCTGTTGTCTCAGTAGATTAAAAATAAGCACCATTTATCATCCAAAAGTCTGGCGTCCGTTTTGCTGTTAATGTCTATCTATGTCTCCTCTGCAAAAATCCTCTCGATAAATGAGGTGACTGACATTGTCCTTCAGATCAGAAATACCAGCTGTGAAGATATTTTGGCATTTTTCAAAGGCCTGCAAGTCTGTATTTTATTTTTTCCTATTCAGTGATGCTTTCCGATGAATGGTGAGAAACAGATATACTGAATTCTGGCCTTCTTTCTTTATTTTTAGTCTCTTGTAATTCTAATTTCAATCTGTGGCTACATAGAGTTTTGGCTAAAATTATCTACAACAGATATCATTTTCAGTAATTGTAAATTTTTTGGATGTTCCAGTTCCTTTAAGTAAACTGGCTTCTTTTTTCTCAACATCTTCCAGTCTATCTTGTTAATATTGATGTGTCCTGGTCTGAAGCCGCAGAGATGCTTTTCAGCTGCCATGGAGATGTCCTTCAGATGCTTGCAAGATTGTTATGTTTGGAAATGCACTCTGAACAACTCAGGCAACTTTTTTTTCCCCCTCTATTACATAAGTGTCTTGCTACAAGCATACTTATGGAATATATTAGAATGCCAAAATTATCCAGTTCTTTCTGCAGAATTGTATGCCTGAAAAGGACATCTCTGGTGTTGCATTAGACACTTAGACAACATTAAGAATGTAACATAAGACAGAAAGAACAGCTGTAGCAGGTCAAAAGCCCTTTTTTATTTTTTTGTGTTCTTTGCTTTAATGGCCTGTAGTACAATGTAAAGGGGGAAAAAAACGTAATTACCAGGAGATCCTCTGGCCAATGAAGGGTTGCTAAGCATTGTGGTCCAAATGCAACCATAGGCTCAAGGAGTCCCTAAGCTGCTAATTACCAGAAGCTGGAGGGCATACCAATCTCCTAGGAATTTATCTAATCTTCTTTTGAGCTTGTGGCCTCTAAGATGTCCAGTGGAAATTAATTCCACTGTTCTATTTTCTCCTTTGTTTTGTCTAAATTTGCTCCTCTAGCAATTAGGTGGATCAAGCAGCATAGAATCTAAAAGATTTTATACCACAAAATTTAGAGTATTTATAGTCCTGATTTCCTTTTCTGTACCTTGTTTGTGATTGCAGAGACTCCTCTGTCTCAAAAGGCATCGTTCAAGTCTGAATGAATCCTGATCTAACTCTGTGTGTAATACTGGCAGTGCAATGACAAATACTAAATATGAAGAATTATTTTTTCATTGTCAGCTGATAAATTGGGTAGAAAAATTCTGTTTGCAGAAGCAAGAAGCTTCTTCATTGCTCTAATACTTGTTGAACTACCGTGCTGTTTAATTTATCTGAATGAGCAGTTGCTCTCTTCGTACCTCTTGCTTACCCCATTCATCAAACTTGGCATGTTATCCTAGCTCTAGTACGGTTATTGGCAGTAGATCGGGATAAAATAAGTAATAGGATACTTTATAGTGAATAATAACCTAATGACTGTACATTACAGAGCAGGTTTTAATAGACCTAAAGCATTTCACAGATTCTGCTCTTTGTCTTGCAGATGTGGTTTAGGAGCTCTCCAGGCAGCCAGCAGGGTTTCTGTGTCTGCTCCCAAATTCAATGCAGTGAAACATATTTTTCACTTTGAAATTTGCCCAGCATATCCACAGTTGAAAAAAAAGGAGTGCCTTTCTGAGAAAGAACTGGGAAGGCTTGATATGAACAGCAGCATGTGATTCTCACAGGAAATCTGGGCTTTGGATAAAGCATTGCCACTTTCAAAAGAGCAATGATTGTTTTCTGTCTCTTGGGGAATACTGTAAAACAATTCTTTAATTGTTGGTGCAGAGTTGTAAACACAAAGAAGCCAGCAAATGAAAATATACTGTATGCCAATTATAAGCAGGTTTCTTTTTAAGACTAGTAAATGTGCTGTAAGGAGAAAATTAGCCTGTGAAACCAAGCCACCTACTGAGAAATGGCCGAAGGAAATTGATAGCCAAGTTTCAATCTAGGAAAATTGCATCTGAGCCTTTGTGACTGAAACATTTCCAAACAACCTGAACACTTATGATGTGGTCCAAATAGGGAATAGGTACTCAAGGTTGTCAGGATCTAACTGTTCAGGACCTTAAGAAGCACCTGTGAAAGATCATAAGATTTTTGAGTATTTGTTGAGTACAAGCTCTTACTTGAGGAGCTTAAGGTCCCATTACTTTCATCCTGTTCACTGAAGTAGCATCTTAATTTCTCCCCTCTGGCAGGATAGGACATGCCATCTGCAGAGTGAGAGGGATTTGGCAATTGCAGCACCTAATAAAGGGGTTGGGAGAGTCATGCAAGACATGAGCAAGTATCATCAGGGGAGAGTACGTGCAACAGCAGAGTGTCTGTGCTTGTGCTGCTCTTGACTGGGGGAGATGTACAAGAGCTCGCTCATAAGGCATCTCTGTCATGTGGGAGATGGGAAATGAAAGTGCAGATTGACAGGAGGAGGGAGGGAGGCGCTTTTGGCTTGGACATGATCAACAGGAGAAATGTGGAGCTGCGTAGTGTCTTGGAAATAAACCCTCAGAGCTTGTCTGGGAGGAGGGACTGAAAGGAGCACTGCACTGACAAGGGAGTTTTTTCTCTGGGTAAGTGGCATATAGAAGAGGCTGCTCCAGAACTGGTGGCAGGAGGTGATCCAAGAAATAATAAAAATTACAGTGATCTTATCTAAGGGCAATCACATTGATTTGCAATAAGAGGAAGGGTACAACAAAGACTATGAGATCTGAAAAAGATGTTAGAGGCTGTAAATTGCATTATGTGCAGGGTTCCAGGTAGTGGTGGTGCTGCAGTCACTTCTCAGACTGAGGTGGCCACAGAGCACCCTGTAGTTCTGGCTCTCATGTAGCCAAAAGTAACTACTATCCCGTGGGTTTGAGGGAAGGAATACCAAGTACTTGGCTGTGAAAAGAGTACTTCCTACTCTTGTAGAAGCATAGTTTTGTTTTCTCTGGCTAAAAGAATGCTTGGGATTGAGGCAGACTTCTCTTACATTTGTACTATAGCTTTGAGGATGACTAAATTTCTGTTCTAGATAAAGTATTAAGGAAAAATTTCTATGTTTCTCTTTCAGCAATCTCAATCCAGAGAAAAACGCAAATGAAAATGGAATGTCTATGCAGAATGATAACTTTGAAGAGATCATGAACCTGCCTCTTGGTTCTAAACCATCCCGGCTGGATGCTATGAACAATGATGGAAACAATAGTCCCGAAATTCCTTTGAATCCTATTCTAGCCTTTGAAGATAAGGGGACTCTCTTGCCTCAGGTAGATAGTGTTCAAACACATCAAACAGCAGGTAGGTTTGCTGTGGTTCACTAACACTTGTAATGTGTTGTAATTGACAGAGGTCCCAGAGCTCTCAATTAATATAAGTTGATTCATTTAAGCATTTTTAAACTCCACATTATTTGGGGACACATGTCCTCTTTGTAAAGCTATGTATGCCAAACACATATAGATGCAGTGCAAAAGGTGCTGAGGCCTTATCTTTTCCTGGAGGAGGGCTTCTCACATATATTTTACTTTCTGCCATTTGAGGTTGCTTGGAAAGGTTTGGCATGTACTTTCACACAGAAGTGATAGGTGACAGCTGTTGTTCTGGCCTTATGATCAGCCACTGGGTTCCAGTTTTGCAAGTGCAGTGCTTGACACGCACATGCAGAAGGGGAGCTACTACTTTTTACAAACTACTTTTTGAAATTCTGGATGTGCTTTCCTCATTAAGTTCTTGCAGGCATGGAGGGATGGTTTGCAGGACACTGGATTTTTCTGAAGTATATCATAACTTTTCAAGAATGTTTGGTAAACAAATACTAATCTAGCAAATTAAATTGGATAGCACTTTATTTTTCTCTGGCCTAAAAATGCAATGAAAATCATCTTACAGTAAAATAATTGCATAAGCACATAACATTTTGAAGTAAGAATTGCCACTCTGACCTGTCATTTTTACCTTCTCTTTTAGAAGTGATCTGATTGTTTCTTCTGAAGAACCAAAGGTGATATGAGCATCTCTGCAGTCAGTGGAGTTTCTTCCATGCAATGAAGGAGTGTTTTATTTTTTCTCTCCAGTTTTTTTAAGATTTCTTGAGTATCTTTTTTGGAAGGACTTTAGTAAAACCAGCAGAAGAAATGAGAGGAATAGACTTGGATCACCATTCTAATAGCTTTCATCACTAGAAAAAATCATGCTTCACGTGCGTTACTTAATATGGCTATTTCCAACAAGCTTCTTTTGTTAGTAAATGAATATTTCTGCATTCCTTAAGACACAAGACACTGGAATCTGAAAGTAATGGGCTGATTTGGGTGGTGGGACTGATTTTTTTTGTTTTTTTAAAAAGGTGGGTATTGGTTTAAAAGGCATAATTTTAAAATTGGCAAAGAATCTTTTACACTTTGTGGTTCTAATACTTGAAAAATAAATGCCTCATTGCTCTACAAGTAGAGTTAATGGGGTGTTTTATTTAAACCTGTTGGTTTAAATGTTATTGCAGAGAACTCTAATTATGGGGGCACACTATAGGCTTCTGTATCAGGTTCTTGTAAATGTAATTCCTACAGGGACATTCTGTAAATTGAGACGTCACTATGATCTTCTCACATTTTCTCTAAAAACACAAAACAAGACAGGTTTTAAAATGTGAAAATTTGAAAGCATTATTTTTTCATGGACAAGAGGAAAACCTATTGTTCTCCTAGATGATGTATTTATGAATTTTGCTCAGTACAGAAATTTAATTGAATAAATTAGACAAATGTGGTAAAAAGATACAGCAAACTTGATTTTTTTTTTAGTTACATCCATGTTCACAATACTATAAAAGATGTGTATGCATATGTGCACACGTGTGCACACACATACAAGGAAATACCTTGTTCTGAGTCCTGTAAATTGCTGCTGTTCCCAATGATGGAAGACTTTTCCTTTGCCTTATCAGACTATTGAAGACTGTGTGAAACCTGGGATATTTGAGTTTCGGATGATGATGCAGGTTTTGGGACTTTTGGGATTTGCTCGTTTCAGAGCAAATGGAAAATGGTCATTGTTTGTGCTTTTTATGTAGTGTGTGGTTTTTATAAAGCAGTGCGGTTTGAGTGGTAAGAGGAACGATGCAGGTTGCTTTCTCTTTAGTTTGATGCTGATTTCTACTGTCATTCATTGCTTCATCCCACACTTTTGGTTGCTGTTGTGCAGAACTGTAAAATCTTGCACATTTTTGTGCTTTGCTAAACAATGCTGTTGGAGGCAAAGCTTGCTCTGGGTATTTGAGTTTGAAGCATCACTGAAGGCTTGAGGCACTGCTGTCTGAATCAGTGAGAAGATCCTTGGGTAGGGGAAATGGAGGTTCATGGGCTCTCAGCTCCTGCTAACAGAGAATCTACCATTAAGATTCCTGCACTTGCCTTTAGTGAGCACTGAGCGAGGCCTCTAGGAAGCTGTGCAGAAAGTCTGTGCTAGCAGAAGAAATCGTCTGAGACAAAAGCCGAAGAATTTTTGAAGAAATTTCTGCTGCTGCCAAGTGTTCATCTTATAGAGGAGATGCGATAAAAGCAATGGAAATAAAATGAAAGAGACTTCATCTGCCAGAATATTTATGGAAGGGAAAAAACAGCCATTCAGTCAGAGTGCTTTCACTAGTAACTTGTGACACAGTAAAATGAATTGGGTTCCTTTCTTGCTTTCTTTAGTTTTCCGTGTACATAGCCACAATATTTTGAAGTGTCCAAAATATGTAGTTTTTCTTTAAAACTATATATAGCATGTAAGTACCAAATAAAACTTGTTTGAAATATTTATTTCTACTTATATTTTCATTTTCTTGCATAGTTGAAGCAAGAGTCAGTCTCTGATGGAAGACTATTCTGTCTACTGCTGGTCTGCTTAAAACTTTGCTTCAGGTATTCTCTAATTTCTTTACTGGAAAATCAGTACAGAGTCACTTGCAATTAGAAACAGAGCAAAGGAACAGTAACATTTAGCGTCAGTCTTAGGATTCATTTAGGATCAAGTGTAAATTGTGTTGATTTTGAGCTATTTAGGATTGGTTATAAATTATGCTGATCTGTTTTCTGGGAGATTTCAGCACACTTCCTTCACTGTTTGCAGCAAAAATGGGCCTGCTTTATTTCTCATATGTACTTTGTTTTTTGCTTTGAATTTTTTAACAGGGCTGAATTAAAACCATTTTATCATTATGGTCAATCTAGGTTTGCTTCAAATGAGAGAGAGAATTTCCTGTTTCAGGGGCCTGACATACAAAATAAAACCAAGGGAATTGAGAGTGGAAGTAGGTGTGTGAATTTTTAAGAAAAGGATTTAATATTGAATTTTTAAATCTTTTGGTTAAGCATCTTTTAATGCAGGGAAAATAGTTTCCCTTTTGTTGAGTGTTGTTCTTGACAATAAATACGGTCTGGGAGGAAGGCCAGCTCCTCTGCCTGCTATTGCAACTGGTTGTGTTGTTTTTACTATGAGGGGCAAGGGGAACTACTCCATGAGGTAGAAGTGTAGCAGGTGTAGACAGCTGTTCTGAGGGTTCAGAGCAGTGACCTTCCCCCAGAGCTGTGTGCTCTGGGAAGGCTCAGCTCCATGCTCACGCCTCCACAGCAGAGCATCTACGCTCACAGGGATGAGGCTCGGTAAGTTATTTCAGTACATCACAACTGCTGCATTGCTCACCATTAGCTCTGCTTGCTTCATGCCTTTTATCTCCTCATTCCTGATGAAGAATGCTTTGTTATTTTCTTTCTTGCTAAGACCTTGAAATAATGTTTGCGATTAAATACCTAAGAATACAGATACAGGACACATTCTAATATCATTACGTAATATTGCACTGTTTCTTTTTGGAAACTGATCTAAAAACACCCACAGAGGTGGCTTGAAATTTGAGATATTTTTGTTCCTAGGTTTGTCCTTCAGTCAGTCCTCTGTTTTAGTAAGTCCACCTGCACAAAGCTGAGCACATGGTTTGTCCCATGAAATTTCAGAACAAAGTTCCTGTCATGCATGAATATTGAAAATGCCATATCGCTTTATCGCTTTATCCAAAGTTTCTGTCTACCCTGTACTTTAATAGGCCTTTTTACTGCACTGAGTGTGGTTTTGGTTGCTTTTACATGGTTTTTGTTTGTTTGGGGGGGGTGGGGTGGTGTTTTGTTTTGTTTTTTCCCAAACAGTACCATTGTAAAGAACTTGCAGATATTAAAATAAATCATTATCAAAAATGCCTCCTCCAAGTACCAAAATTAAGCTCACAGATTTGAGCCACAATAAAATGGAACACTGAGCTCTTAACTGACAGAATAACTTTTTTAAACTATTTTTTAAATCTCACTTTTATTCCATGTTTGTGACCAGTATCAGCTCTAAAGCTCTACATGCGCATAAGAGTTATATGATGGTCAGAAGCACCTCAAAAGACGGTGTGCTGCTTTTGACTGGGGTAGAGTTAATTTTCTTCACAGTAGCTTGAAGGGGGCTGTGTTTTGGGTTTCTGCTGAACACAGGGTTGGTAACACGGGGATGTTTTACTGCTCAGCAGCGCTTGCACAAAGTCTGCCTCTCACACCACCCCACCAGCCTGGGGTTGGCACAAGCAGCTGGGAGAGGATACAGCTGAGACAGGTGACCCCAGCTGACCAAAGAGACATTCCATACCTTACATTGTCATGCTAAGCATATAAAGCTGGGGGAAGGAGGAGGAAAGGGGGGATGTTTGAAGTTACAGTGTGTGTCTTCCCAAGTAACCATTACACATGATGGAACCCAGCTTTCCTGGAGACGGCTGAACATCTGCCTGCCCATGGGAAGTATATATGTAAGAAAATGAGTTTAATTTAAACACATGACTACCTTTATTGTTCTTTAACTCCTTTTAAAATGAAGTATCAATATCAAAATATAACAAATTCCTAATTTTGCCAAATATTTTCACTTTTCCCCTGTTGCAAGTAGCTTTGGAAATAATTTAACATTTGCAGAACACAGAGTTCTGTACTTAAACACAAATAATTCATGCTTCCTGCTGTGTTTTGCACTTGCTCTGTGCAACATTTCCTTGCCTTAATGTGCCTTTGCTCTTCTGCTGGAGAGTAGTGCCTATAGTGTGGAAAAGGATCAGCTGTAAGGCTTCACCCATTCTTGTTTCTTACAAATTTCTTGCACTTTCTGAATTGTCCTTCAGCAGTTACTTTCTGTAGTAACCTGTTCGTAGTTTTCTACCTTTATAGTATGGGTTGATTCAATTCTTTTCTAAAGTCCCTGGAGCGTGCTCTGAAATACAGGACATGGAACAGAAACAGAATGAAGATGAATACAATCACCTGCATATCTGAGAGATGCCTCTTCAGTGGAATCAGCCAGTTGCATGAATAAAACCTCATTAATACAGTGCTAGTTTTTCTGAAGGGGGGTTGAGGAAACCAAAAACAAACCATGGAAGGTTAACCAAGCAGAGCGGCTGCTTTTCAGTGTAGCCATGTCCTCAAGTACACTTAAGCAGCCAGCCAAATGGTCCAAGGAATTGTGTTTTGACCTGCTCCAATTCTTGTTATCAGGACATCTCTCTTGTATGATGCAACTGCAAGTAGCAGGAAAATTACAGGAACCAATAAAAACTTTCCTCTGAAAGTTCAGGCCCTTGGATATGGTAAATTTTCATAAGCCATTTGGCTCAAATATTAACTGTCTTCATGGCACATAGCTGCCCTAAGGAGCTCTTGAGTTTCTTCTGTTTGTTGACGGACTTGCTCAAGGAGTTTGGCCATTTGGCTTTTTCCGAATGCTAATGAAAATTCTGGATCTGAAGAGGAATAACAGATGTTAGGCAACCCGCTGTCTTTCCCTGTGTTCTAATGCAGATGCATAGAAAGCCTATTTTTCAGGTCAGATACAGTTGGTTGGTGGTTCTTACTACAGGGAAGGCAGAACAATAATCTTCTACCACAAAAAGCAGATACAAATTCAGTTTTCATCCCTACAACCATTCAAGACTGCTGCTAAATTCTCATGATCCAGATGCATAAATCTCAGTTGCCAAATTCAGCCTTATGCAGCAGCTGCCTATCACGTCATAGCAGGGTTTTGGCTCTGGCTCTACATATGTAAAGATATGTGCTGTATACAGTTATTACCACATTATAACTCTCATAAGTACTCAACTTTTATCCAAAGACAAGAAGACTAACCAAACCCAGAAAAATATTAAGGAATGGACATTTAAGTATGAAAATGTGAGAATTCCCAGCTTTAATATCAGCTAATCATGCGATTTCCTTATTTGCTTGCTTTACCAAAATAAACTAAAATCCCATTTGAAAAACTTTTAGGTTGCATCTAGTGCCAAAAATTCTTATATTGGATAAAAGCATCTGTACCTGAAGTCCTGTTTCCCTGCTGTTCAGAAAGCCTTTCATTTTAAAGCAAACAAACAAAATCCTCCTGCCTTTATTGGGAGATACTCTTAAACAGCTGCTTTAAAACAGGTGAGGTAACAGCCACCATTGAGATTATTCTGTTTGCTTAAGTGAGCAGAGCTAGTCCCCTAGCTAGGAGGAGTTTCCACTGTCAGTGGCTGGACTCGATGATATTAGAGGTCTTTTCCAACCCCAATGATTCTGCGATCTCTGTTACAAAGCAGTGCCTGTTTGCTGCTGATGGGTGCAGGCAGCTTTGGCTGCACCCCGGGGGCCCAGCCCAGCAGGAAGGATGTACCTGCTCGTAGTCTGCAGAATGTGGAGATGCCCAGCTGCTGAAAGCGGACCTCTTGGTGGGTAAGAAAATTCTTGAGGTAGGCTTGAATCTCTCCAATGTGATGCTTCCACAAAAGCATCATTTTTTCTGGATAAATGGGAGAACCACTGGAAATCAGTACAAGCCTTTAAAACACTTTGAAAACTGATTTTTGTAACGACATTTGTAAGATCAATAATGACTCATCCATCTTCAGATAAAACCAACATTACTGCAAAGACTGGCAAGGTAATTCCCTGTACTACAGCTTCTGACAATACTGCTGATACTTTAGGTAAATAAAAAGCTGTGTGGGCTGCTGTGCTGGGAACCTGATCCCTGTGCAAGGGCCCTGCTGATTCACAGACAAGCTGGCCTGTTACACGAACCTTTCCATGAGGTGATTGTGCTGTTGGACTCTGCTCCCTACCTGAGAGACAGTCTACTCTGTTGCAAATCCTCATGCTAGAATGAAACAGATTTGCATTTACCCTTATTGGGGACTCACTACAGATTTCAGTTTTTCTCATGTCTAAGGTCTAAAATCTAACCATACCTTTCTAGAGAATATGGCAAGAATCATCTGAACACCCTTTTCTTGCAAGTCCTAAAGGCTCTCAGCTGCATGGGACATGTATATTAAGCATAAAGCTGTTTGTTTTCTACCGGTAAAAATAATGCTTTTTTTATTCTTTCACATTGAAACTTTAAAAGTTTTGGCTACGTTCTTAAAAGCCACTTTACTTCACTGCTCCTGCTAATTTAGTCTAGAATTATAAAAGCAGGATTTGGTTCAGTAAGAGTTTTTTCTCCTGCTGGTTAGGGAGCAGAGTTAATCTAAAATTCTGGAACATAACCTCTGCTATCTGTGGGGAATGCCATCACATTTTACATACTGAGAAAGGTGGTCGAACAGAAAGATGTAACCTTGCCTGAAGTGACCCTTGTCTGTAACAGGTTCTCATCTCTCCCATGGTGAGTAGTATCTTAATGGTCTCCCACCTTCCTACTTAAGCGGTTTTTAAGGACCTCAGCATTGGCTATGGACCAGCCCTGCAGAATGGCAGTGCTTGAAGAATCAGACCTTTATCTGTGGTCCACTTTCAACCCTGGACTTTCTCATGCACTCAAGGACTGGTTTATTTCAAGGGTGACTGTAGGCACTTTTATAAAGTTGTAGAGACCAGACTGGGGGGTGATCCAGGAATATTAAAGGTTGTTCAGTGCCTGACAGTTAACTCCTTTGGGAAAAGGCTAATTTCACTCCAGACAGCCATAAGCCTCTTTCAAAGCATAGTTAATCCTGTGTGAGTTACCGTGACCGATCATGTGCTGGATGACAGAGGCAGCATGAAAGGATGGCTCAGGATGTTCCAGTTGGCCAGCCAGTCTCACCAAGCACTTTGTCAAAGGTTCGTCCATCCACTGGACCATGTGTAACATGGCTCCTTCTGGAAGGCAGAAAGGTAAGAGAGTAGTTGGTAAACAGGAACTCCAGTGTCAAAGAAACAAAGGTGAGAGGTCTGCCAGAAACTGCTGAAATAGGGAATCCTTTATGCAACTGGAGAAGCAAAAAAGTGCTGAATTTGGTTAATAGGTACGTTTAGGTTGTAAAAAAGGGTCATGTTCTGAGGTTATGCTCTCAGTAAGGTAAGGCCGTGGATTTGATTCATATTTTGTTGGCTTTATGTTCTGCAAGAATGAATCACTTCATCTGCAAGATACACTCTTGGCCTTTTGGGCTCAGACTGTCCAGCAGCTACCAGGCACCGCTTGCAAAATTAAATGTGATGTGTTGCCAGCTGCACAGCCATTACACCAGATACAAGAGATGACTTGTTTGACAGAAAATATCCAGTATTGGGGCATATTGGGAAAATTTACACACGTCCTTTCTGCCATGAAGAGTGCTGTACCTTTCACGAGTGCAAATTTGGTATCTCTGATAAATTCGTGTGCAAAAAATTTCAAGATAAAGGGTTACTGTGTATTTTAGTCTTTTTTTTTTATATTAGTTTCTGCTATGGCAAAATTATTTCACCCCAAGAAACTGGGAAATGTTACAAATAGAAGTAGACAGGCCATATACAGCAGAAAAGTTCAGCACAAAAAAATTTAGAATAAAAGAATTTTAAGCAGTTGAACAAAAGCACAGATAATGAAGCCCACAGGTCCTGCCAGTGATTTGTATTTTGTTCTTGAAGCTTACAACACCATGAATTTAAAGGGAAAGACTTGGGCTGTGTGTCCAGATGTGCTCCATCTCCTATTAGAGTTAATAAAGGACGTGCACTTCTCTGATTCAGCTACTCATGGAGGGTTGCTGCCCTACCTTGCTTTGCTAGCTCAGCAAGGCAGGATGTCACATAACGAAGGGAGTCTTCCTGAGTGTCGGTCAAAAGCATGGTCTGGAGGAGACCTTCGACACAGCAGCTCTCCGTGATTCTCTGCCACAAGAGAGAGATTCATGTTTAGCATTTCCATTACGGTTTAGTGGTGTCTGGGGGCTTCAGAAGTACTCGACAGTACTGAGGGCTAGACCATCAATAATGGAAATATAGATCCTCCCAGATCTACCACAACCAGGTGACAACACCTTGGATTGTTCAAAGATCACCTGTACTGAGATAAGTATTTTATAGACTGAGTTGAAAACAGATAAGAGACTTAGCATGTGCTGACCTGGATTAAAAGCACATGAGACCAAGAAATGAGTTCTGAATGAGCTGGCTGGAGGTGACTGGTTGCTAGTGAACTTGAATCACAAAGTCATCAGCTCTCTGGGAGGCCATAACAGTGGAGGCTGCTCATGGCTCCCAAAGTGAGCTCAGGTGCCTATAAACAAAAGGGAGTATCCTTTTTTGTGCTCACTTATTTTATGCTGCAGTTTTTTAACTTACTGCTTAGAGGTCCAAGATGGATTTGAGACTGCTACCTTTCAAGCTCCCACGCTCTGTGTCCTGCTGGCATAAAAACAGCACTGTTTTTTTCCTATTGTACCAAAGACTCTGAAGTGTTTTAGGGAGCGTTCCTTAGAACAGACCCTGGAAACCTGGCACTCCCACTCATGTCTGTGTATTCACTTATGCAGTGAGAGCTAGATACTCTCTATATTATAAAGCTTTATGAAGGTGAAGCAGCTCTCAGCTGATAACAGGATAATGTCACAGACTTTAAATACTTCAAAAAAACAAGCATATTTGTCAAACTTTGAACGAGTGGTCCATTTTTACTCCTACTGTGGGCCTTGAGTTTGAGGGAATCTAGTTCCCTGCAAAATTTGATTTCACAGCTATTAAAAATTTATATAATTCTTATTTTAGTGAAAAAACCCATACTTTTCCTTCTGGCTGGTTTAAATCTCTGGAACTAGTAGTAATTGGATCATGAACAAAGAGAACAAAAAAAAGAACTGAGTCTTGAAAAGTGTGTACTAGGAAGTGGGACGAAGCAGAAATGAGGATTTAGGTGGGGTTTTTCTCTCAGTATTGATTGCTACTGGTGGTACTGTTTGATCAAGGTACTTTTAAAAGGCAAGGGGAAAGGAAGTGCATATATGCATATGGATTTCGAAGCAAAGTCAGCAAGATAGATCTTTACAGAATTTTGGCACAACTAATATCTCGCCAAAGAGGCAAAATGTACATCAGTAGCTAGGATTCTATTTCACAATGACGGGCAGCTGAAACATGAGGGCCAGGAAATAAAGATTCACAACAGACCTCAGATTTTCCTGAAGGATTCCTTTAATTCATAATAAATGTCCTTACTAGAAGAACTTTTTATACCTATGATGCAGTCAAATTAGGTAACCACATCACTCATAGTAAAAATTAGGTATTTCTTATTTTAATTAGCTTATTCGTATTGGGAAAATATGAATAAAACTGCCTTTCATTATGGTCTTTTTGTTCATACATTCAATTTTGTGTAAAGTATACAGCAAATTGGCATATTTGCTATATACTTTACATTAACATTAATTACCCACAGATTTTTTTTTTTTTTTTTTTTTTTTTAATGCTGATTTGACATAAACACAATGGCAACCTCACAGGGCATATAGTTCAATGACAAACATTGGGTACCTACCTGATGGTTTTTGGAAAGGCTCAGGTTTTTGATGATGCAAGCAGTATGTCCGACAATCACAGGGTCTGTTTTATGTGCTGCCAGTAATGTCCCCAGGCTCTGCAGTAGCTCAGCACATGCCAGAGTGTCCTAAGAGCAACCAGTATCATCAATTACGTAACCAATTACATCCAATATGGACAAAACAACATGACTTTGCAGTGAGCTATGGAGAGATCGAATTTAGCTCTGCAAGAAGAGCACTAGTTTGTTTATTTAAACCAAGGATGTGGCTGGGTCCAGTGCTGCTTCTCTAAAGTGGGGTCTGACTGGCACTGACTATAGAGCGCTTGCTATGGAAGGCTGAAGTCTTTAAGGTCCTGTAGTTTATTTTTGTTTCCATCAAATGCCTCACTGGGGTCATTGCTAGTCAGGGGAAGGATGTGTGATCCCAACTGGAAGGAGAGGTGCTCAAGGTAGGTGTGAAAGGCAGAAGTACACAGCGAAGTAGCAGCAGCAGTGCGTCCTAGAGTACCTCAGCAATTTACCCGGCTACAATAATGGGTTGTATGTTTAGATCAGGCACCTCTTTAGTAAACATGTTCTGAGCAACATCTTCTTTACACACATGTCTCTGCTGTCCGATGATATTTTAGAGGTACTTTACTGGGTATGTCTCTCTGAATGTAGTCTTCCTCCAATTACCATTAATATTAATTGAATCACAGAACGGCCTAGGTTGGAAGGGACCTTAAACATCATCTAGTTCCAAACCCCCTGCTGTGGGCAGGAGCACCTTCCACTAGGCCAGGTTGCTCAGAGCCCCACCCCACTTGGCCTTAAACACTTCCAGGGATGGGGCATCCCCAGCTTCTCTGGGAAACCTGTTCCAGTGCCTCACCACCCTCACAGTAAGGAATTTTTTTTCTAATATCAAATCTAAACCTACTTTCTTTCAGTTTGAAGCCATTACCTCTTGTCCTGTAGTATCAGATCTGAGTCTGGATTACTGTACAGGTGGTCACCTCAATAACAATATGGATTAAGGGGGCCCTGCTGTGTGTAAGAGAAACCTGACTTCAACAGACTTTGGGTTAGGCCTACAGCTAAAAGCAAAAGATTTCCTCTTGGGTGTGTTTTTTCTTTCGGTCTCCTTCCCATAAGAATTTAGGAGTTTTTTATGCAGTTCTTCTGTTTGTTTACAATGAACTATATTATTTGTGCTACTTGGAAACTAAGACGCATTAGCAAGAGAGTTCAGAATAAAAAAAATCATTGGTCCTATACACAGTTGCAAAAAATCACATTATTCTGAAACCTGTGAAATATCAGGATCACTAAAGCAGTGTTGAAAGGCAGACGTCTTTAAAAGTTAGTTAAACTTGAATCTTTCTTTTACTTAGGTTAAATTGCAAAAGTGTATCTTATTTTCTAATATCAGCTGACATCTTCACTTAGTTCATTCTAAGCACTGTCACAACCAGCAATCCTAAAATATAATGTGAAAATAAGTGGAAAGGGCAGTGCTATGCCTAAGCACAGGGCGTTTAAAGAATCCTATATGCAGACATGACAGTAAATTTTCCTTAGTCTTATTTTTCCTTCTCTTTAAAGGAAGAAATAATATAGTTTTAGATAATCCAATTAAATTACAATTGATGACTGTTTTCTATGCTTTTGGGCCAAATGTCCTCTTTTCTATGTAATCCCATCAACTACAATACTTGTATTTGATTTGCTAAAGCCTGGGAGGATGAAATTTTCTATGCATTATAAAGGAACTTTGTAATATATAATGACTTCCCTGCCAAGATCTTTTGTTTATTTAGGACCCACATTAGTAAGTGTCAGTACTCAAATTTTGCTGAACTTCTTTTTTTGGCTGGAATACGGATGAGATCCAGATTTTGTTTCCTGGCTCAATCTCTTGCACAGTGCAAGAGAATCACAAGAAAACTGTGAGTAAAAATAGATTGAGTGGTTCAGATGGATATTGATCTAACTTCTCCCAAGACTAGAATATTAAAAAAAAACAAACCAAAAAACAAAAGCATTCCAGCAGCAAGTGTGCTTACAGTTGCAATGCTGCACTCACACTCCTTACACAGGGATTTCTTGACAAGGTAAATATTATCCCATTGACCAGTTAGCAAGAAGGGAAGGCAAAGTTACTTTGTACCTGGAGTGGAGAGTCAGTGGCACCACCTGGAATAGACAGACCCTGACTTCCAGGTCTTTTGCTCAAAGGAATTTGATTTAAAAGACTGTTTTCTTTCAGGGTTGGGCTGTCCTTGGGAAATCTGAATAAAATTCCCCCCGCAAGAGGGAAGTTTTCCAGCTCTTGCTGGGAATCCCCGTCAACAGCCTGATCAGGAGATTGCAAAAAGGGGGCTGAAGCAGGGCGAGGAGCTCCTGTGAAGCATTCCTGGGGGGTTGCTTCATGGTAACAAAAGGGCAGATGGATTCTGCCCCATTGTATCCTGGGTAGCATTTGTAATAATTCAAGCATCACTTGACTTGGTTGTAAAGGTTAGCTTTGTTCAGTGGTTTGTTTTCCAACAGTTGTTCCCATGGAGAAGTCCCTCTTTCACTCACAGAGAATTCAGCCTGAGTTGGAGAAAGAAACCTTGAAAAGACTTGAAAAACAGGCCAGAAAAGGCATGGAGATGGAGAGGCAGGATATGAATACAGAGAGGTCAGCCTCTTCTCAGAGTGCCCAGGGCTTGCTCGCACAAAGCAGCAACATTCAGTAGTCAGAGACAGCAGTGTTTGCTCACTAAAACAAATTTAGAGATGTAGATACTTCTCACTGGAGAATAAAGCCTCGAGGGTGATGCTTTGCTTTCCAGCCTCCTGCTGCTGAACCTTTTTCCCTCATGAAGGATGGGCTGTTTTACCACTGGTGTACCAAGGCTGAGTTCCCAGTGCCTTTGTTCCCACTGACACTAACCATGTCTCTTTGTGGCCAGGGGTTTGAAACTCTGGTAAAGACAAGTTTCAGGACCAGGGAGAAAAGGAGTTGTGGATAATCTTTGCTGGGAGAACAAAAAATGTAAATGTTGTTCGGAGACAAGAAAAGCAAAAGTGAGTGAGGACCGTGTTTCAGCATAATGTCTCATACTGAATAACATATTTACTGTGCAAATGGCCTTCAACTAACCTAATGCATCTCAATTGTAAGATTGCTGAGAGCAAATTGTGTTTTGATTGTATGAGGCAGTTTGACAAGCAATGAGGATGTTTAGTGCTCATGCAGCTATTGTGCCTTAAATAGCTCTGTGCGCTAGTTGCTTCTTTGCAGGCATTGAGCTCACCCATTTTCTCAATCCACATTCCAGAGGTACTGGAGGTGCAATTTTGGTTTGTGTACAGGCAACTGAACTGTAATGCACCAAGCTTTCCATACCCAGAGTAAATTTCCAATCAGGCTGAGTGTATTTCAGGCACAAGAAGCACCTAAGGCCACCTGAGGCTACTCAGATCCTGTCACTACTGCTTGAAGCAATGTGGAAACGTTCTCACATATTTTTGCCCTATGTACCCAACCCCTGACTACCTTCCATTGCTGTTGTTAGTTTAAAACACTTACCAAAAACCTTTCACATTTATGTTCTTAAGGATGTCTTTAATTACCATAAAGAAAAGGTTTATTTAAAAACAAGAGTAATTTGTCAGTACTTGCTGTAATTTATTTCTAAATTTATTTCTAAATACATGACTTCTTCATGTACTTGCTAATGTTGCACTATTAATGGTGGTGTTTACCCTGAACGTGGGCAAAAGAATCATTCCATAACTTAGGACATGAGGATACACAGTCCTAGTGAAAGTCCTAATGCATTAACTAAAGATAGACAGGATTTCAAAATCTGTTAGTCCCCCTTTTTGTTTTGATGCTAATTCAAAATACGTTAGTATTTTTCAAATGCACTTTTGAATAAAGCTGTCCATATAGGTAAGTAATGTATATTTGCCCTTTATTCTGCACTTACGCATTTTTAAGTGTGTGCTCTAAATTAGTTTCTCTGCTTTTCAGTGTGGGGAGAAGCTCTGTAGCCAAGAAATAACCTCCTCGGCTGCCCCCACGGTGGCAGTCTCTCATGGTACTGTGTATGTCCTCCCCCTCACACACCTATCTAGACACCTGTGGTCTGGGAACTGAAGGAACTAGAGGGAGTTGCAGGGAGTGCAAGGCAGTATCTGCATAGCCAATGAATCTGACACCCATCTCCCCCTCTACTCTCTCACTGGTCTCTCCTTCGGATCCCACTCAGCACAACAGACGGCTCCTCAGGTAGTTAGTGACAGTGCAGATGCAGTAAACAAAGCCTTGTTATTTTGGGTGGGACAGAGAAGGGTTGAGAATTCTCCCAGAGTCTATTGGTCATTCTCACAATGCATTTCATAGACAGTTTTGCCATAACAGAGTGTTACCCCAGGTGGTGGCCAGAACTACTCTTTCCCCTCTGTTTTTGGGAAATGACCTCCCCTACCTGGTTGGGAGGGTGCTGGGACAGTATCCAGAGCAGAGCAATGGAGGCACGACGCACGTCCTCGCTGCCAGAGGCCAGGAGAGAGCACAGCTTGGGCAGGACGCTCTCAGCAACCATCTCGGCCTGGATGTCCGCTGGTGTGGGAAAACAACTGAGGTCAGGGAGGTTCAGAGCACTGCAGGGAGGCATTCAGGCTCTGACTCAAACAGTTGACTGTTGCCTCAGTAATCAAATTAAAGGGGACCTCCCCATCTCCGTGGGATGGGGCAATGCCAGATGTTTGGTTATAAGAATAAACCCTCATTTGTTGTGGTTCCTTTTGATGAGGGATTAATACAAGCTTGATGGCAGAATGTAGATTTGGGCACCCTCAGTCCACGTCTGAACCTCAAAAAAAAGAATGAGGGGAATTTTCTGAGTCCCTCACTGGCGTAAGACAGGTAAGAAGGTGGCAGCTTCTGTTGCACAAACAGAAAGACCTCCCAAGCACCACTATTTCACAGAGTTAGGCAGGGTTAACCCAGTTAGCCTGGGTTAGCCAGGAGAGAGACCAGCCATCCCGCTGAGCTGTTATACCCCACTTGGCCCTGCAACCTCAGTGAGTGCGCTACAAGGCAGTGCCAGAGCAGCCAGCAGATGGAGAGGCAGATCTAAATGGTCAAGCACCCCAGGGGGTTTCAAACACGCCAAGCAGCAGCACAGCACATCCTTCACTCTCAGCTGCTCTAGAGTTGTGATTGCTTGAAAATAAAGCACCTCTACATTTTCTAGATGAATAACTCTCCCCTGGAGTCTGGGGCTTTAGCATTAGTCCTCTGCCACCATCTCCTGAATATGTCATAGAAATGAATCTTGGGCATTTAATAGGATAGGGTTTTTCAAGAGGATGACAAATGCATGGGAGAAAATTACATTTAATGATAGACAGAATCATGCCTTGGAGAAGACAGGTCCCCACTCAATAAGCAATTTCAGGAGACAGTCTGTCCTAATTGGGTTTAATGCTCAGGAAACATGGAAAGGAGGAAAACTTAGCAACTCACTAAGGCTCTGAGCCTAAGAACACCTCTGCTGCCTCTCTCACCTTCTCCAGATACTCCCCTTGCTACCTGGGAGCTCTAAGACAGATTTAGTAAGGATATGCACTGCACCTTCCTCTTCCTTTAACATCCAGTTAAAAGGTAGAAAAGAGGGCGTCTCTTTGCTTTTAATAGGAAAGGTTCCCAGCCCACTGTGCTCACTCTGAAAGGCAGAGAGCGAAAGAAATAGTGTGGTTTCTTCAATCTCCAAGACATCGCTTACCACTGGTAGCCAAATTTCTTAGGCAAACACATGCCTGGCTTGAAACCTGCTTGTGCCAAAGAGGGGAAAAAAAAAAAAAAAGAATGAGAGAGAGGAGGAAAAAGAGCAGTTTCAGTAATGCATGTTCTTGCCTATTGCACACAAAATAAACATGACAACACTAGCAAGTTATTATATTATCTTCAAGAATAAATTTTGGCACATGATTTTTTTCAAAGTTTTGATGAATTTTTTTTCAAACTCCTAGCACCAGTCATCCTATTGTTGATGAAGAATAGGGTTCAAATGTTGGCATTATTTCAGAACATCTGATAAGCTATAGGAAAAGGAAGGGAAAGAAATTGTCCCATTTGCTTTGCCTTTTTTTCACCTCTCTTCTACACAGAGTTTCAGGCTCCACCCTGAACTGTGGTTTCTTGAAGTTTCTTTGATGTGGCTTCCAACAAAGCAAAATTTTCAAGATGCTATTCCTCAAAGCCATACAGTAAAAGTTCCAGATACCAAAAAGAAAAAAAAAAGTAGCATAACAGATGTGTCAGACACCTTCTGTCACAGACACGATGATCAAAGACAAAGCCTGGACAGGGCACTTCTCACATGATGTTTCAAGTTAATAGCACACAGTCTAAAGGAAGTGTCCAGGGCTGTAGAACAACTTTAATAATTTCCCTTTGCTTTCTTCATACATTGACCTTGTAGAACCCATACATTTTCTATTATAGGTGTCTTTTCTCATGGGAAAGATGCTGCATAGGTACCTGTACAGTAGATGAACAGAATGATGTGACACTGAAACTGGAAGTCTAAGTTTATAGCTCTGCTCGGATGCTAAGTCTTTTCACAAAGGGAAAGCTATAGCCTTACCTTGTCCACAGGAGAGGATAGTAGAGAGATCAGTGTCTGCAGCAGGAATCTGTCACTGGGTCTCAGCAAGGCTTTGTGGTGCTGAACATTGGCTGCCACGTTGCTTAGGGCAGCACAGCTGTAATACTGCAAAGAACCAAGAAAAAATGTAGAGAGAGAGGTCAGAGTAATGATACGTTGAATAGAATATAACTAAATTGGAGAAATGCTCAGATTTAAAACTGATGAAAATAAAGTGCTTTTTCACCTTAAGGGTATTTATGGGGTAGACACAACATTCTGTAGCTACTACAGCCATCCTGCTGGGGCATGTTGTACAAACTCATTAGGACCCTGGCTGTTTGGGAATGTGCTGTGCTGCTGCAATGACATTGCTGCTGGTACCTAAGTTAGGTCATCTGCTTCTACTGTATTATATGTTTAGATTTATTTACTGAAGCTGGATGTAGCTATTGCCCTAGCATTCCAAAAGATAATTTCCAAAGGATCTAAACATTAACGCTAGGGAGGATTACACATACAAGAGTATCTATTACTAGGGAGGTATAATTAGAAGAAACAGGTTGAGCTACAGAGATGGAAATTTTAAGGTGAATCTCAGAGAAATCTAAAAATGCTGAAAGAGTTTGCAGAAAGCAATTCCAGAGGGTCCATCCCTTCAGATATTTTAAAAAAATCTGAATAGAGATAATTAAACTGATGGAGAAAACAATTCGGTGCTACTCAAAGGACTGAATGAACAATCTAATCTAGCAGGGTGTAAGGCGTACAAGTTAATTCATAGTTTATTTATCAGCATACTTTTGCATCAAGATGAGCTCTCTGCTGAGTGTGCAGAATCACAAAGAGGTGTCTGTGATAGGCATAAAATAGGAAGATTTACAGATATTTACAACAACAAGAAAAAGATCTTTTCAAGTTATGTCTTCTCAGAATACTTAGTAACATTGCTCAGAGTGGAAGATCAAAGTTCGTATGCCAAAAAAAACCAACAAAACAAAATAAAAAACCACAACCCAGAGGAAGAGACATAGCTGCAACTTGTCTGATGATCCGAAAGACACAAGGAGGTAGACACATAACAACCCTGTCCCTGCATTAATGTGTGCTGGCAGACAAAAGTTTGTGTCATAAACTTTCTCCTGTGGAGTTAGACAAATTGAGTCTTTTAATATACATTATCTGAATGAGCTGAGTTTCACCAAGATGCTCTCACACGTTTCTCCTCTTCATTAGAGAGACCTTTCCTCCTCTCCCCATTTTCATTACTGCATACTGTGGTTTGTGCTCTCCTTACAGTCACAATGCTACCGTTTTAAAATCTGACCTATTTTAGTCATACCTGGACTTCTGAGTCAGGAGATTCCAGCAGCAAGGCAAGAACTGGTAGGGCTCCTTCCTTGCATAGGACTTCTTGTATTTTGTCTGCCATTAAAAAGAAAAAGTGAAAGTGTCTTCCTTCTTCCCTCAGTCTCATCTGGAAGCACTATTCAAAAGGGATGTGCACAGTCCTTGGGTTCTAAAGAGTGCTGATGTTGTCCAAATATATACCAGTCAGTGTGACTGGAGAGTATATAATTTAGAACTTGTGTAATGCAGCAGTATTCAGATATTTTAGCAAAAAGATTAGCAGGTTGTCTGATTAAGCTTTTGATGGTTTTATGCTAAAAACTGCTCTGAGAATCTAAATTGCTGGAGAAGCTGAAAAGCCTCAGGTATGATCTTCACTATGATTTCTGTGTTTCAAAAAGAAATTATTTAAAATATTCTGAATAATACCAGAAATGTAATAGCTAACTGTATAAGTTCTTGCCAACTGTTTCCTTCCACAATACAGAGTCCAGAGATGTTATTCATGACTTTATCATTTAGCTCTGTGGAACAATGGTATCATCTTGGTAGGTGAGATTTAATGCTGGTTTGTTTCAGAGTTAGTTATGGTAGTCTACATATAACTGCAGAGGACCAAGTACTGCTTTTGACAAAGCTGTTGGCAGGTATTACAGTAGCCTTTAATGTCTGACCCATGATAGTTATACTTAGCATATTCCAGCATTGAGTTAGAACAAGCAAAAAGTTCCTAAATCTCGACTTTGTTGGATAAGCTTCTGAGATTGCTTTAAAGTACACCAAATGTGCTGCTAACTTTTTTAGGCCAAGTTATTTCTTTAACAAATGTTTTTTTTTTTTTCTATTTCTTTGACTGATTATTTAAATATTCATACACTAGCCCCTTGGAGTTGAAAATCAAGTCTTTCTGTTTTGCTACTAAGCAAAACAGGGCCCGTATCAGCTAAACTTAAATCATCAGCCTGTAGTACCAACATGAATGCCATATGCAGAGGAAATAACTTGTTGCACAGATATGCTTTTATTCTTGCCTTAACCCTTTTGGATTATTTTTCTATCAGTGAGTTTTCTTTTGGCAATTTAGGTAAACCATTAGTCTGAAAGTACCTGATTGTGTGAGGTTTAGAATAGCACCAACTGCATTTTGTTGGACTCTGGGATCATAGGACTTGGCAAGAGACAGGAGCGGTGTAACTCCTCTAGCAGCACCAATAGCCTCTCGGTTGGACTCTGGAGAAAAGAATCAGAGAAAGACATACTTACTGCCATCTTACTGTGAGCCACAAGCAGGACAACTAGCAGGAGTAGTTCTTTGGTGTTCCCTTCCCTGATTTCTCTGCATACTCAAAGGAGACTATTAAAAATTCAGAGAGTTTAACAGGAAAGAAACCAACTCATGACCTCCGGATTAGCCATAAATCACAGCTGCTTCAATGCTTTTGGTTTGTGACTAGGATAATCAAAATATCCTTAAGTCCCTTTAAACAGGTTAACGAAGTGTTGTACTTGCTTCATACCTTTGGTATGTCTGATCAAGCTACTCACAGTGTGATAACCAAAAGCTATATCATTAACTGCAGGTAAGGTTTAATTAATTTAGTAGGGTATATTCAGGGCCAGTTTCTCTTTTGGAATGTCCCTGTGTCATTCACTTGACAGCTATAAATAATGCAGAGGTTTCTAAAGACAGAATTTGATTTAAATATTGGAATTTGAAAAGATGATGCTTCTCTGATTTGGTGGTGACTCCTTGTATTAAGGAATGTATTAAGTTGTACAGTTGTAATCAATATCCTGGTGTACAAGGAGAACTCAAAAAAGATCTGCAGAATCCCTTAAGACTCTTGGATGAAAAGCTGGTGAAAAAAAAGAAAAACTGTAACACTTAATGCTGTAAAATTAACAATATTTATCGACAGTTTAAACAATGGCCAGTCTGTGGAAGCTTGCTGAGAGAAATATGAAGCAGACAGAGCAAAAAAGATAAAGGTATTTGGATGACATCAAGTCTTTAGGTGCTAACTAACTTTGAGAGTTGTGAGAACAAAGCTGTTAGTTTTACACCTGGAGCCTATCTAGTGGAAATTGACATAAACAGTTTATCCAGGATATTTATTCAAGTATAGTTCAGATAGTATCAGTTTAATATTCCGGGGTAAGTAATTTTCTGTCTTCCTATGAGTATATACTCAAGTAAGTAACTTTTATTCTGGAAAAAAAGAAGAGAAAAATAAATGTTCTGGGAAGAGTAATGTATTTGAAAACAGCTTTTCCATGTGGAAAGCTATTATTCTGGTGAAATATTCAGGTCCCTTTCGTAGACAAGCCTTTCTCTAATCTAATTTGCCTATATATCATTCTTTTGTTTTCCTCAGTAGAAGGAGAAAGTCTTTTGTATGGCTCCAACTGATGGAAACCAGTCTGGTGTGATGCAAACTACTCTGCTGAGTAAAAAACAGAGGTAAAAAGATTAAGAATTCAGATATCGTTGCTTCCTTTATTCTTGTACACAATACACTCCATGAATGTTTGTGAATGTGGAAAAGAATCTCACATTTGAGAAAAGGGATAACGAACATTTGGACAAAACTTGGGCAAATTCTTTCTTCTATCAGATATTGAGGCTGAACACTTGTTTTGGCAGTTTATGATGACAGACCGGATGGGCAAATCTATCTCACCAAGATGTGTAACTGTATTACCATCTCTGTAAGAGATGTGGCACGGTAGATCATGTTTCTCTCCCGGACCACCTGTTTATCTTAAATAATGCAGTCCTTCCACTGATGCCACTGCGACCACTGATGCCCCTTCAAATGCTTTTAGAAGGAAACCATGTGTTCAGATGCTACTCTAAAGTGGGATAATCAACAACATCTACTCAAGCTGTGTTTGAATAACTCACTAATTTATAAATTCTTTCTTTCCACTCTCTGACATTTGTGTGCTTAAAGATTTCCCAGTCAAAACAACTTTGAATGTGCTTTACAGTAAGTGCATCCTCCTTTTTTAGCTTAAAGCAGATGTTCAGGCCCCCCTAAACCCTGAAGCTATGAACATTTAGTTCTGTTCTGAAGTACTCTGAGTTCTTATCCCAGAACTGATTGCTTTCACTCACTGATTGAAAAGCTGCAGATAATTGCAAATATGCATGTGTCCTTTTGCTGCATGGACAAATGCTGGTGTTGGAATAAACTAACCTTCAAATAATTTTCATCTGAATGGGTTGGTTTGCTCTTCTTATTTTCAGCTCCCTATTGCAGCAGGAAGACAACCCAGTTTTCACACGACCCACAGTAACATCGCTAAACAACTTCACTCTGCACATAGTCTTGCATGCTCGTTGCAGCAGAATTGAGACCATTCCTAGATGCGGAATTTTAGTCACCTTAAAGCTATCTAAGGATATTCCTAATTTGGTTGTGCTTCCATACCTATCTTTTCTGCATAAATGGCTATCTTGAAGGATATGACTGAACTTAAAAATATCTGAGTCCGTGACACTTAAAAATATCCGAGTCCATGAGTTAAAATTAAAATAAACCTTGGAGAATTGCCTCTTGCTTTAGTCTCATTGCTGTGGTAGCTAAATATAGTCCGAAAAACAAATAAATGGATCCAGCCCATTTAAATCTTGGTTAAACTGGGACAGAGATCCTCAACACTGATTTCCAGGCAGCAATCCAGTCTGTGCAGGAATGCCTACCCTATGTTCAGCTTTGAAAGCTCCTTGAGTGCTTAATTTGGAGTACTTGTGCTCAGAAGGACATTTGCACTTAAGGGAGTGTGCAAAGGCATTAGAAGACCACAGGGAATGAAGGTGGACTGGATCTGGAGTAGCTGAGGGTTCCCTATATTCCAGGTTAAAGACATCTAGAATGGTAAGAGTGTCTTCAGGACTAAGTAACATCTTTAGGTGCTCAAACAAGTCGCTTTCTCCATGGACTGTTTAAAACAGGTGAAAGGGTATCTCTCTATAAATCTTCAGGGGCTTAACTTCACTGACCGTACACAAAGAAAGTCCTTCTAATGCCAGGTACCTAAAATTTTAGTGATGCCATGCCTAATTAAGACATTTAAAAGAGGCAATTTGCATTCCACACAAAGTTATGCAGTATGTAGAATTCTTAACCCGACTGTAATAATATACAATGCTTATAAACAAGGTCCTAAGGGAAAAGTGTTTAAAAACCTGAAAATAAAACAAAAAGGTGGGATAAAATGCAAATCAGCATTTTCATGTGGTTGGATCCTGCTTATCCACTTCCCCTTTGCAACATAAATACCTAAATGAGAAATTAACGCTTTCATCATGCTTCCCTCAGCCTTCTGGGACACCAGACTGCAACTTCCCATGCTGGAGAGGGAAGCTGGCAGAATAAATGCAACAGGGAGGGAAATAAATGTTATTCATGGCTTTTCTACAGATTTGTACACAATTTGTACTGTAGAACTACGAGTTTGCACAAGGTAGAATAAGACAGACTAACATGATAACCTTTCTTTTGGTAACTGTGGCTGAACTAACCTGTCTGGATACCAGAAAAATATTAATAACATTATATGAAATATGCATGGTTAAGCAGAAGTTGATGACAAACGAAAGTAGTACATGATGGGTTACAAACTGACTGCAAGCTGGCAGCAAGTTTGGCTGAATGGGAACGACCACCTGGGAAGAAAGTACAAATGGAATTCCATGAGGGCTGGTCTGTACTTGTTTTGAACCAGAAAGTGAATACAAAGATGTGAATGTAGAACTGTCAGTGCAGTGGAGGACTGGAATATTTTACAAATAACAGACAAGTTAGAAGACTGAAGCAACAGAAACAGAATGAAACCTGTACAAAATGCAGGGATATGCACTTGGAAACATTTGTGGTAGAGCCTTGATTACTTGGTGTCTGCTGGAAATAGCAGCAGAGGAGGAGCAGGACTAAGTGATTAAGTCAGCTGCAGGATGACAACATCACCATGGCACAATCACCAAATCTGCAAGTGTTACCATAAGATGTACCAAAAAACGTTATTTCCCTATGTGCCACAATAAAAGGCACAGGTGAGACCCCAGCTGTAATACTGCACATTTCTGGTGACTTCTCTTTCAGAAGAGATGAATCCAAAACAGAATTCCTGCACCATTTATCTATATCTTGGGACTGTAACAATGCCTGAGGCCTGTGGTATCATGATACAGTACACGCAAGTGCTATGTTCCATCCCTGGAACGTATCATTTACACCCAGAAGGACTCTGAAGATGAATGGAGAGCCTCACTTACAAGAGGAGTCTTAAAAGAGCTTGGTTTTCTCAGTCTAGTTAAAATGAAGGAACTTCATCAGCGTAAACATCAGAGAGACAGAACTACTGAAACAAAAGCCAATGTAGACATTAATTAAGATAAGCTGGCCATGAATACATTTAGGATGTAAATCGGAAAAAGGTCTGTAATCATAAGAGCAAGAAGGTCAGAAACACTGAGAAAAATAACTGGAATGTCAAGAGCTTGAATTCATGATGTAGGAATACCAGAACTTGCTGCTGCATCTTAGGACTCTTAAACCAATTGCAAATAGGTTGTTTCATCTTAAAATATGATGGAAGAGTTGAATGAATTCACTGCAGAGATTAAAGGCAAAGAGAACACTCACCTGAAACAGCCAAAGTCATCACGCAGGCACAAGAATTACACTGGACAGTGGGATCCTCTGACTCAAGCAGATCCAGAATTGGCTCAAGTAAACCCATTTGGACAACTAATTCTTTGTCAACTATTCATAAATTCAAGAAAAAAAAAGGGCAAATAGAAAAGTAAACAGTTAGTGATTTTGTGGAAAGAATACATCATCCGTTGACTGCTTTGGAGATCCACATTATGATAATACAAAATAGACCTAAGATGGAAACAGCCTGAAAGCCACTCTCAGTCCCTAGCTTGGTTTGCTTCATTCCTCTTCAGATGCATGAAAGAGTGTAAGAGATGTTTGGAGGTTTTAGGCCAGAAGGTCCCAAATAAGGTTAATTTCGGAAAGAGCAACTGCAGCTTTCCAATAGGTTCACAATTTAGTCAGGACTCCCCCTGACTTTTCTTTTTCTTCTGAGGTCTACCCTTTAAATATTATTTTTTCTTTGTAAATAGTGACATGATCTTATTTGCAGCAAAATCCTTAAAAAAAATGTAATGAAAAAGGCCAGCTTTGCTGAAGATTGACCCTGTCTTCTGCTGTTACGGACTGCGGGATGGAATACTTGTTGTGGCCCAGGTGCCAAGGAGTGCAGTAGTAGATGCAACAAGGACTCTGTTGATGAGGTGTGGTGAGTTCATGCCCTGTCTATCAACATAAACTTTATTGGGGAGTTTTTCTTCCACATCTCCCAGATTCTATCTCAAATCTATTTTCCCCTTTAGTTACAGAAGCAAGTGAATCTACTAAGAATTTAAATTTCTTTTTTTTTTCTCTGCAAGCAATTTAAGACTAAGGTCCAGTTCATAAATAACCAGAAAATGAGCACTGTCTCATACAAAGAGTTTATTTCTAAGAGCTATATCTGTTGTTCGAAAGGGAAACTGTTGGCTGTAGATCCACGAATGAGAATAGAATTCCCACACTGGTCTGGGAATAATTTATCAGCCTTTGCACACAGATCCAAGAACTCTTGCCACATGGTATAATCTAGCTGGAGAGATCTGATATATCTTGGCGCCACCAGAAGCTATGTAGCTTGCAGTCAGAAAGAGACTCACACTTGTCCTATCAGGAACAAAAAAAAGGAATCTGGATTTGTGTAGATGTGCCCTCCTTCTGCCTGAGTCTGGCTGAAGAAATACTTCTTTACCTCAAGAGAGATGTGTTGTTAATTACTCACTATTTCCTTCCAGCAAGAAGTTGACAAGGGACAAGGAAGACATCTGCTGCACCTCCAGGTCAGCAGAACGTAGTAAGGCATAGAAGGGTTCCAGATGTTCCACAGGCAGGGGGATGTTCACTGCAAGAATGAGAGGAAATATTCATGAGTCCCATTGTTCACCACAGTCACATTTTTCTCTTGATGGACTTAAGTCTCAGGTGCTCCCACAGACAGGCTGAATGGTATTCATCTTCATTAAAATTCCAATTTTACTAGCAAACAGGGCAAGTTTCCTGAAGAGGCTTTGAATAATCAAGTACTTCAAAAACATCATGGGAAGGGAAGCAGTGTGCCTTGCTACCAAACAACTCATTCTGCCTCACAGCAGGTCCTTGTGTTGTGGCTACCTGCACTTTTTATGCAGCAAAAAATACATGGGATAAAGCAATCATACCAAGTGACAGAATACTCTCTTTGAAATAAAATTAAAATAAACAAGTAGATAAATAAATTGAAACCCACTTGTTTCTAGTATTTCTACCTTTCTGTAGAATCCAAATGCTAGCTGGTATTTTATTTGGAATATCTAGGCAGACTCCTAACCATTAACAAATTACCTCAAGAGCCAAGTGCTCCCACAGAATAGCTGGAACAAAGAAGAACGTTTCCTTCATAAATCTTCACTACAATCTGGCCTCTAGAGCTTTGTCCTCTTTCAAAAAGTATATAATATAAAATATTAACTGGTCACTATGTCCATTTTCTTTCACCATATTTGACTGTGTTGCTTTCAGGAGATTCAGTACACACTGACTCTAAATACTTTGGGTTCTGCTGAGTTCTATAGAAGTATAACAATTTCATAAATAACAGTCTTTTATAATCATGAGAGATATCTCCTTATAGCAGAACCCAGAACTGACTCTGCCTACATGGCAATGACAGTTTTCCATTTTCCTTGGCAAACAACATAGCATGAAAGCAAAATAAAAACTTGCTTAATAAATCAAAAGGAGTTTCACAGTTTGAAACAATACTTTTATTTATAATTACATGAAAATTTTCTAATGCATGGAGATAACTTACTGTGCTGACTCATATGCAAGTAATAGAGGGCAGCTGACTGCTGTAAACCTGGGTTTTCTGAAAAGGATAAGGTCCTCAAGGCTTCCAGAGGGTCCTTTCCAAGTGGAGACATTTCAAAATCTAAAGATATAAAACGACAGCACAGGCTCAATTACATCTGAAAAGGGTTAGTTTACAAAAAGAAATTAAAATTTACAGCCAATCAAACACATAAGGGTTTTTGTACTACAACTCTATCAAGCCCATCTATCTTTATTCATGTTTCCATGGGCAGAAGCAATAGATGAACTGGGAAAAATCTGTCCATGGCAATGCCTCTTGTAAAGCTCACAAAGCCAGTGATTGGAAACAAGATAAATTACAACCTTTAGACACGTTTATGCTATCTGATATAAATGCAGGTGTTCTTGTTCTCCATAAAAATAGTTATCTTTTTCTGAATCTTTGTTAAAATATATCTACTGAACACAGTGTTCTTAGTTAAGAACCATAGAAAAAGTATGTATTTCTAATTTACCACATCTGAAGTTCGCTGTGTTTCCTGTCTTGGGCATTGAAATAAAGGATTTAAGGCAACAGCAACATGGACGGCAAACAGGCTTGCCTCAGCCTCAAATTTCTAGCATGAGTCTACCTGTTCTCGAGTATGATAGCTCCCCTATGAATAAACTAGATGTTCAAAAACAGTCATCAAGCAATAGCAGTCATGCATGACTTCTGTAAGTCACTGTACAATACAATATGTGGAATGGAGCAGTAGAGAGGAAAATGAACGGGACATTGAACCAATGAACAGAGTTAAAAAGGTAATGTATGATTGACTGGTGGAGCACACAATTTTAAGATATATTTTCAGGCAATAGATAACAGCTGTGCATTAATGATTGAAATATCTCTATGAGAAATATCTAGCAACTTTACCTTCCATGGGACAAAGAAATGTGAGGGATGTGAGGGGCATGAGCTTTCATGCCTCAGTGCAAAACACAGCCAATATCTCAAGCCATTAGAAGCTGCTGACATGTCAAGACTAGCAAACTCCTACCTTCAGGATTAGGAAAGTGAGCGTCACAGAAGTGCTTCATATAAAGATCAATTTTATTTAATAATTAGTAATACAAAGAGAAGGAGTTACCTGTGTATGCAAGGTTTTAGAGAAAACAAACAAAAATCTCTTCATGTGGTTTAATTCTGTTCCTGTCACTATCTGAACTTTAATCTGACTATCTGATTCTTCCACATGTCTGTGGTTTTGTTTGGGAGAGTGATAAAGCTGAAACCACTCAAAATCTCCACTTGCTTAAAATATCAAAATTTTCTGCCCTGGCTAACAGATGAGTGTCATAATCAACCATGAAGTCTCTCCTTCCACTCAAATTGTCCAAACACTGTCTTCTTGTTATTATATTTTGTTCAAAACTGAGGATAGGCTTGCTCCCTCTTGGAATAAAATACAATAGTGTTAAAGAGGGATGTGTCTTGGTTCTCTTTGCGAGGCTTCCCTGCCTCCATTTGCCTAGGCAGTAAGATTCGGCCACTCAGAGATTTAACCTTGGTTCTGCTTCCTGGGGGCTGTATGTGTCCTGTCGTGGAGAGTGGGACCTCCCTGAAAGCCCACATTGTCATCTGTGTACTGCTGTCAGAGAAGCTCTAGACTTCCTGCTGCTGTACCCCAACTCCCAAGGATCCATGACAGACCAGACTTTTGAAGACTGATCTCAGAGAGGAAAGGATCTCTCAAGAAAATATCCACTTAGTCTTTTCAGGGAGCACCAGTGACTGCTACAAGGGGCCATTCTGGCCTCCCCTTCATTACACCTCATCCACCAACTGAGCGGGGATAGTGCCAAGACAGTTTCCTATAGAGTCAGGAGCATGCTAGCCTTTGGAAGAAGAAGTTCGGCTCTGGAAGATCCCACTGTATAACAAGCTGAAAGATCTGTCCCTATTCTGGATATGAATGTCAGGATTTAACCAGTGCTACAGGTGCAACAATCAGTGAACCTTATCAGCAGCACAGGACACACCACATTCACTGGATAATGACACCAGCTAACACCAGCTGAGGTTAATTCACACATGTTCCCAACAACCAGCGTCACAGCAATTAGTCCAAAGGTTGTTCCATGACAGAATTTCAAACACCATTAACCATGTCACACCAAGGAAAAATGTCTCTTCTGGCTCCCCTCACAAGATTGTTTCATGTTCCCAAAGAGGCAAGTAAAGAAATGGTAGTTCCACACCCTTCACACAAATGAAAGGAGGAGCCTGTGCAATTTTGTGTAGTAGTTTTAGCCCAAAGCTGCTAAACATAAAGCAATATACCCAATTAGTTGTGACAAAGCAAAACCAAGCAAGCAATGACCCTTTATCTTGAGATGAGGACTGGTTTTAGATTGGACAACCAACAAAATACATTCATCCAAGATGACTGTAGGAGTGAAATAAAAAAAAAAAAGTTTTCCTATTGATGATGTACCCTAGGACAGGACAAACAGGACATCACAAATAGAAAAACAGGGGAATTGGGCAGATAACCTGTAAAGGAAAGGAGACAGATGAAGAGTTATGAATCTACTTTGATTCAAGCAGAATCCCATGACTGTGATTAAGCTTGATGTCTAAAATGATTGCACAAAAGCACAGTTGCTTGGAATACTGAGAGCGCAGTAATGCTTGTCCCAGGGTGACTTTGGTCTTCCCCATGTATAGCCCAGACATCCCTAGCATAAGTCCAATTGTTCAGCCAACAGAGAGGTGCACAGCTGTGCACATCACATTGTGATCTGCCCACTCACAGCTCAGCATCCAGTCTTAGCAAAGCCTGTGTCCAGCTTGGTCAGTTCCTTTTGACTGACTTCAAAGAAGTAACTTTAATTTCTAGAAGGACTCACTTTTATGAAACACGTTTACATGGGTTATGTATTAACGGTGGCAGAGCAAGAGAGTGACTGACCATTTCTACCTAGATCCAACTGCTGCACCACTCGAGCCCTTGGAGTCCTGTACACAAAGAAAATGCTCTGTAGCTCTGGCCTTTCCTCATCATCACCAAGCTGCTCAATACCATGCCAGAGCAGATCAGCCAGCAATCTACTTTCAACCCACAAAATCAATCTCCTTGCTTTTTCACAATGCTTTAGAAAAAGACAAGTCCTCTTACCTGTTTCAATATGCTGCAGAAACTCCTCTGCTGTCACCCTCTCATGAGGCTGTAGGATGGGCTTGTACAGCTGTCTGGTTTTAGAGCTGTTTTGTTTTAAGCATGAGCACTTGCTTATCAGAGTTAAGCATTCCTTGATGCCTTGCACCAAGTCAGAGGACATCCTCTGAACAAAGCCTATGAAGTCCCGCAGGAGCTGCATGCATCGTCCACATAGCTGACCCATTCTTGTTCCAACAGCAGCACAAATCAAGAAGAAAAGGAAGGAGATGGAAGAAAAGTTTCTTCTCAGTTTGTCTGGTTTTTGCTTGCTTCCTCACTGTTTTTTCTGTCTTACAGATGCTAACACCACACCATGTGCAGCTGCTGTAAGGCAGACAAGCTTCTGTGTCCAAGAAGCTACATTTCACAAGGCTGTTTTCTGCAGATCTCCTAGAGTTCATAAATTATTATTTAAAAGGAGTGCACTGGAGACACACTCAAACACCTTCCCCTTGCCTGAAGAAAAATAAAATAATGACCTAAACACATTTCGTGGAGAACGGATGGGGTTTAGGTCATGGAGCATCCACCAAAGCCTGTATGAGGCTAGAAAAACTGGGATAATGGAAAACGCAACCTCAGTTTTTGTAAGGCAGCTTTCCACATGAAAGGTAGGCACCACCTTGTCTGCATGAGTACAATCTGCAGCTACCAATTGGAGAGAGGAAGATTAAAAAAAATAAAAAGAGCAAGTGAACAGGTTTTTCCAGTTTTTGCTGAAGCACAGATCAGAACAAAGGAGCTGTTGGACAAACAACTCATAACTCAGTCACCTGAGACTTTGCAAATCAGCAAGAATAGAAAACAGGGGGAAACAAAAAAAAAAAAAAAAAAAAAAAAGACAGTGGCCAAATGAATTTAGCACTCTTTTCCTCCTGTCAAGCAAGTCCTGCAGAGTGGGCTGGATAAGCTAGCAATGGGAGGATGCAAAAATTATCTGTGGTTTTCATGCAGAAAAAGGTAGTAAAAGGAAAACAATCACTTCTCCTTTTGCTTAATTCACCAGCCTGGTGCATGTGCCCACCCTTTGCCGAACAGTTTTACAAATGACCCTGGTTTAACTCTTGTAGCATGAAGTGATATTTGTAATATTGAGGGTTCCAGTAAAAACTGTTTTGATTCATGGTTACCTTAATTAGGGATCCTGCAGGTACAGGTCTGCTGAATGTTGATCACTTTAATTAACTTCTTATTCATAGATTTGGTGGATTTATTCTAACTACTGCATTTGATATATTTATTGGTAAGTTTCAGCCTCTCTCCTTTAATAAATCTTTATTTTCTAAATAAATCATGTTTGAAAATCAACCCTTTATTCTGCACCCATCTCCACACACTCATGAACAGGCTGACCCAAATCTCTCTGGTCTGTTCAACAACTGTTGTTTTTTCTCTTGATGTAATTTTCCTAAACACAAATACTACTTGTCACAAATAAGCCTACCTACACTGGTAAATCAAAAGATATGAGACCTCTAATATATAATGCAATTCATTACAAAGAATTGGGACTTACATTTTTCTGGCTACTTCCTTGACCAGCTCTGCAAACACATTGAGTTCTGATCTCTGTCTAGCTTCTTAATGTTACCAAAGGCAGGGCTAGTATTTCTGTTTTCTCACGATGTTTTCTGGATCCTTTCAGTAGGGGTGTTCTAAAGCATAGGGAACCTATGTGATTACCAGGTCCTACTTCTGCCACCACCTGCTCTTCACCTTTTGCTCATCATCTTCCACCCTTCAGCTTTCATCCTAAAAGCCTGTTATCCATCACATGCTCCTTCTGTCTCTTGCTCTATTCTGTCTAATGAACTGTAATGTTTAATTGTGAGATTCTTTAAAGGTACTTGAAAAAGTAAAAGTACTTGAACTGTACTGCACTGAGATGAGAAAACAACAAGACTGTTTCAATGAAACATTTGCTAGTAATGACTGCATTTCTGTAATGTTCTTACTAAACATTTCAAAATGTATTGTGAACACTAAAACAGCTTTCCAACACATCTGTAAAGAAGATATTGCCAAAATGGTTTAAAAACAAGTTTCAGAGGTGCTGAGCTCTTGCAACTCTGTTTTAGATAAGTGGGAGTTTAAAAAGTGCACGACACCTAAACATTAGGCTATAATTTGCCTGAAGGCATAAAACTCAGGTGTCCTGATACCTAGTTTGATGACTCAGTCAGGAAATCATTCTTTGATTTGAAACAACTCCTTGAAAGTCAGTGTAGAAGGCTGGTTTGTGGATCTTCAAACAGACTCTGAAATCACAACAGCTGCTGTAAAGGTAAAGGTTGAAACTATAAATCCAATGTTTTTGATTGGTTTCATGACCTTGATAAGTTTCCTTATCTCACTGAATAAAATGTCAGCTTAACTCTGCAGAAGAGGGAAAAAAATACTAGTACCATAATAATGCTAGACTATTTTTTGTTTTATTCTTGTACAGAACATGTTTCAAATAGTCAATGTCCCACAGTCCACATCTTGATTTTTGTCTCCAAAGGAAAAAAAAAATCTGTTCCTTTGTACAGTGTTAAAAAAAGCCTCTCCAAAACATTTCCATTCTGTTTGTGTGCAAAAGAGACTTCCAAGCAGCAACCTTACTGTGTGAAGGCTGTTTGGAATTCTGTATAAAATGCATTTGGAAGTTTAAACCTATTTGCCAAAAAAAAGATGAATGCTGTAGCTAAATAGTACTTCCAACAGAAAGCTTCTACTGGTCCAGCATTTAATCTGCTGTGTAGCTTCTCTGCAAATGACAGAAAATACTGCTTTTGGGCACAGTCCCTTAAGCATCTAACACAGTAGGTTTATTTTGTTTTGAATCAAAACCAGAAAATGTAAAAAATATAATTGTTCATCTACCATTTTGCTCATGCAGCATTCCACTGCTTAAACTGCTTCTTGTAACAGAAATTCCTTTATCCAGTTTAAAATGGTGCATAACTTTTGGTCGCTCAAAAGTTGACTGGCACCGGAGACACATACACAAATATGCTTTCTACTCCTCTTTCATACATGACCTAGGGCCTCTTCGTGCTCACAGGCCCCCAAGCACCCTCAGGCTCTGACATAAATATTGGGGGAAAAAAGGTATTTGAGCTATGGTAGCAAAAATTTAGCCCCAGGTTCTGGATTTTCAAAACACTGTTATCCCTGTGGTTTTAATAAATGGAAAAAGGATGTTTGCAAAGTGTAGGGGAGAGGCAGTGATTGAGAACTTACATTGTCTTATTTGACTTGTGTGCCAGTCAAATAAGAAAACAGATACTTAAATGCTTAAAAAGCAGTAAATGGAAAGAATATACACAACACTGGTTACTCAAGAATCCAAAACTCTAAGAAATTGAACTAATTAAATTTGCATTCTATAAATCTGTCCCATGTAATTTTTTTATTGCAACTTTGTCTTATAGACATTTCTTTCATTCTCCTCTCTCACCTTCCGATTCAAGGGTGAGGAAAGCACCGTACAGTTTAGAAATATGTACGATGGCTGTGCATTAGTGCTTGTTTAACAACAGATGTGATTCAACAGGTTGTAGCTTCCCTAATGCCTAGCAGGTCTTTATTGTCCCCATACCTGCATTTGAGGCCTCCTCACTTGTACTAATTCAGTGCTCTTTAAACTGAATCTATGAAATCTTGTGACTATAAAATACCAACAGAAAACTATCAACAAACCGAAGGACTTATGTTCTCAAAATGGACCCACTATTAACAGAATAGTAGAATAAAATACAGAATTTGAAAAAAATGATTGAGAAAGCAGAACAATTGTAAACTCTGAGTCTAATGTGTGCAACTTACATTACTACTGAGCTCTTTTACATCTATATATGTATATATATACACACACACATACATACACAAAATACACATAATATATATAAAAACCCACACGTGTGTGTGTGTATGTGTGGGTGTGTAAATATTCACTGTTATGAATTCAGGAGAAATTCAGCTGAACATAAACAGACTACAGTCATTCAAGCAGGGAGGAAGCCAGATGTGAGGACTTGATAGATCCAGATTTGTGAAAATCTGCCAGGGGTTACTTCATTGCAGAGCTCTGTGGGCATTCACTGCAATTTCTGTAGAGTGGAAAGGAAGTTGTTCTCACTGCATCTAATTCCTTGGCTGAGGTATTTGCCCATCCTCCTTCAGAGGGAGAGTGCCATCTACTGAAGCATTCCTTTGCACAGCTCCCTTGAGCCTTGTCCCACTCACAGATTGACAAAATCCATTCAAAGGGGTTGTAAAACTGAACAAGGTTTTAAAAGGAAAAGCAGCTGCTATAGATGTGAATCTCTGCTGTAAAGCACCAGCTGCTTGTAAAGAACCAGGCCAAAGATGGTAAATACAACCACTGGCTTGTACAAGCCTGTTCTCCTGCTTTTGAAGAGATTAAAGACAACCTCACTCTGGGTTTCTTCATTCCTAATAAATCCTTGGAACTGAGATTACATTACCACTTTGTAACTCTTAGGAGTGGCATTCCCTGAAGGCACAATCCAATTTCACTGCTGACTATCAACCATGGACTTTCCTATTGATTCCTCCTTTCTGTGTTAGTTCTCACAAGATGCACAACTACTCAGCCGACTCTGAATAGTGAGAACACCTGGTAACAGTCACCAGGAGTCTGGCTTGGACCAGTGATGACACAATATTATTGTGCTGCTTTGTCTTTATGTATTTTCCCATTGTCTTGAGCTTCATACTTTGCTGTAAATTTTCTGGACTGTTGCTGTACTCAAAGCAGCAGTTTGTGTCATGCTCAGAGATACTGTCTCCTATGATAATAATAAGCACATAAATTGATTTATTTTTTGGTATTTTTTTATTGCTTTGTAGCAAAAGAAAGTGTCTCTCACAGCTCAGAGGTATCCACATACCTTAGAGGTTTGAACAAATTGTATAAAAAGAAAGTTAAATTTTACAAGGTAAATTATCACACAAAGTCATGGAATCAGAGGAGAGGGAGACCTGTCAGGTTGTGTTTCATGTGAATACCCTTAGAAAACCACTGTTTTGATGTGTTTCAAAGCACAGGTGCATGTCCTGATGCTTTTGCTACCAAGGCGTTCCACTGAAGAATCACACAGCCCATAGCTCAAACATCATGTTTGGCAAGACAAGGAGTGAACAAAAGTTTGAAAGAACTTGCATTAATTGTCATTAGGCAAATATATTTGCCAAAATCTTACGATATATTTTCAAAAAGTTTCACATTGTAGTTTGTTTTTTTTACCGCTGGGCACACGGTATGTTGTCTTAAATACAACAGATAACTGAGAGTAGAAGTCTTTCTGTAATATACATCCCCATGTATCTTATTTTGGCTTATGTCCGACAAATCTTTGTTGGTGCCAATAGGATTGAGTGCACCCTCAACATATTTGCCAACAACACCAAGTTGAGTGGTGTGGTCAACACACTGGAGGGAAGGGATGCCACGCAGAGGGACGAGGATAGGCTTGACGTGGGCCTGTATGAGCTTCATGAAATTCAACAGGGCCAAGTACAAGGTTCTATACCTGGATCAGGACAATCCCAAGCACAAGCACAGGCTGGCAGAGAATGGATTGAGAGCAGCCCTGAAGAGAAGAACTTGGGGGTGCTGATGGATGAGAGGCTGGACATGATCCAGCAAAGTGAGCTCAGTGAGTACAGGGTGCAGAACGCCAATTGTATCCTGGGCTGCATCCAAAGCAGCGTGGCCAGCAGGGTGAGGGAGGGGATTCTGCCCCTCTGCTCTGCTCTGGTGAGACCCCACCTCCAGTGCTGCAGCCAGCACTGAGGCCCCAACACAACAAGGACACAGACCTGTTCGAGCAAGTCCAGAGACATGTCACAAAGAGGACCAGGGGGCTGGAACACCTCTCCTATGAAGACAGGCTGAGAGAGCTGGGGTAGTTCACATGGGAGATGAGAGAGCTCTGAGGAGGATATCGTACAGCAGCCTTCCAGTGCCTATGGGTGGGGGGGCTACAAGAGGGCCAGACAGTGACTTTTTACAAGGGCATGTAGTGACTGGAAAAGGGGCAATGGCTTTAAACTGAAAGAGGGTAGGTTTAGTTCAGGTATTGTGAAGAAATTTTTCCTGTGAGAGTGGTGAGGCACTGGCACAGGTTGCCCAGAGAAGCTGTGGATGCACCATCTCTGGAAGTGTTCAAGGCCAGACTGGATGGGGTTTTGAGCAACCTAGCCTAGTGGAAGGTGTCCCTGCATGAGCAATTCTCAGAACCATTAAGAAATAGAAGGAGGTGTACTGAATGCAGCCAAATCCCATGACAGTTCTGAAAACCTTATAGGCCATGGTAAATTGTCTTCTCTCACAGGTTCATCATCAGAGATCAAGGAGCCTCTTCATTAATAGTGCCTTATTGTTGGTTACAGCAAAAGCTGTAGCATGCGTGCTGCACTTGAGATACACATCTGTTACCCCTATCCCTACAGAAAGGAAAACCTTAAAAGGAGAGAGGGATTTGTTTCTCTCTAGGCCAGACTGTTCATCAGTTAACCACACTGTTTTTATTTCAGCACCAACTACTCGTTGGTTGCTGCCTCCATAGAATGCTACACTTCAAAAAACTTAATAGCCAAAATAAATAGATCTAACCAGTACATCACTTTCCTTACACATGAAACAGTAAACCAGCATTTGGGGATTATGTCTGCTTCTCATCTTCCATGCCTTTTTCCTTCCATCAGTTGCTTTGGGCTGCCTCCCAGTCATTGTCCCCAGAATTCAAAAAACCCGTGTCAAAATGGCATATGTATCCCTTCCTAATTTTTTTGTAGTGCGTTGTTTTTTGTTTCCTGCCTCAAAAAATAACAGGCAATAGCCTTTTAAAAAATAAATCAGCTGTGTAAGATTCAAGAAGTGTGAACTGCTCATCGATGCTCTCAAGTAAATGGTGTGACTCTTGGGGCTGTCCTGTGCACGGCTAAGAGTTGGACTCGATATGGCTCCCTTCCAACTCAGAATACTCTGTGATTTTGTGAATTTTAGGACTTGGCTAGCCTAGACACACCTCTTCGTGCATCAGTCAGTGGCTGCTCACTCGCAGCCCTCGGCTGCACCTTTTTGGTGGTACAGAGACCTCTCGGGCGCGCTTTCCCCGAACGTGGCGCTGCTGTACCGCAACCAAGCGACGGCCGCCCGCCTGCTGCAAAAGGTGCTGCAGTAAAGCGCCGCGGCACCGCCATCTCCCTGCCGGTGCGCGGAGCACCGGCTGCCAATGCCGCTGGATGCCGAGCCGCTGCCTGGGCTGCGCCGCGCTACGCACACAGCTCCTTCCAAGCGACTCCTGTGCATGGATGCGCACCCCGCCCCACAGGTAACCAGGCAACGGCCGGAGGGGCCCTGCGCCTCGCATCTCTTCGGGGAACGAGAGGATACAAGGCGGCAGCTTTTAGCCGCGGTGGTGCGGGGGGGAGCCGGGGCCACGGCGGGCGAGACGTGAAGCTCCCGGGCGTGGGGCACACACAGCTCAGCGGGGGCGGGCGGCCGGCACACGCCATCTTGCTTGCGGACGGCTACCCGAAACCAAGATGGCGCTCAGGCGTTGAGCGCGGGGCTGGCGCTTCCCCGCCCACAACGGAAGTGACGCTTCGGAGGCAGCAGCCCCTCGCCTCTCCCGCCCCCCCTCCCCCCGGTGGTTTTTGCTTTTCCCCGCGGGCTTCTCGTCTCTTCCTTCGGTGAGACGGAAAATGGCCGCCCGGTTGCCCTAAGAGAGCGGGGCCGCCGGGAGTTCCGCCTGCCAGGTGAGGGAAGGGCGGAGGTGAAGGGGCTGCGTGGAGGTTTGGCGGGGCGGTGGCCCCGGGTTGGGGGGAAGATGGCGGGGGGAGTCTGAGGGGGGAGCAGTCCGGCCCCGCCCCGCCCCCCCGACCGCGCGGTGCTCGCGCGCCGTGCTGTCCCGCCTTCCCCCGCCGCGTGACCTCGGCGGTCCGCAGCCATTATCCCGATTATCCCGCGCCAGCCGACGGGAACGGGACGGGAACGGGCGGTCGCCGCCACCGCCCTGAGGTGGGCACCGCTTCCCGTGGGAGCCGGACCGAGCCGGTGTCGTTCCTCCCTGCGCCTGGACGGCGCCCCGGGAAGCGAAGGTAGAAGGGGAAGGGGCAGTGGGAGGCGGCAGCGGAGTTGCCTTGTAGCTGTTCTGCGGCTCCCGGAAACCTGGCGGGATAAGGGTGGGGGGGGGGGGGTGTGGGGAATGGGCGGCCCGCCGGCCCTGTTGGGCCTCCGCCCCGGGTGTGCGGCCTGAGGGAGGCAGGAAGGCCCCAGGGGATGTGGCTGTACGACGCTGGTTACGGGAATGTTAAATTTCCCCGTTATCCCTGTGGGTGTGACACTGAAGAGGGAGACGGTGCCGGAGAGAAAGGATGCTTCCCGGTATTGGATCAGCCTTTACGGTCGTTGGAGGAACTTCCCTTCGAGTATGGCTGTGGTTCAGGCGCTTGTGCCTGAAGTACCCCACGCCTCCCTGCGCCTTTCCTGCCCGGATTGCAGATGCCCACAAAACCCCATGAGGGGCCGCAGTGGGTTTTATGCCCTTTGCTGAAAGGGTCTATTGTGTTCCCAGTGTTGATCATACTGTACTATGCAACCATTGCAGGATCGTTCCCGTTATTTCTCCTTTGCTTTGTAAACCCCCTACTTTTCGTCTTTAATTCTATGAAAATCAGATTCTTGTTTTGTGTGTCACGTTGATCCTTTACGAAGTCAGTACAGCTTATCACTTTTTTATCTCGGAGATCAAAGTTTTGTCCTCAAAGGAGCAGTTAAATTTTACTACAGAAAGACGTGAGGGCATGCAGAACAAAGGTGCACCTGACGCTGCAAGTAGTCACTGCTTAAGCAATGCAAATGTATAAAAATACCACTTAGAATAGTTGTTCTTGGTGTGGGAGGGATTGGTTAAACAGCGTGGAGTTGCAGGAAAATGCTGTCTAGCTGTTGTCTTTCTCCTCCCTCCTCCTCGCCCTCCTCTTTGATAATCACGTTGTTTTGGACAAAAGTGGGGCAAATGAGAACGGGGTAGAGGCTCTGGCACTGAGGTGTGCTCCAAGCATGCAGCCTGTGGCAGGGAGAGTAGGAATTTCGTCCTCCCACTGGTCGCTTTGGATGCTGAGTGGCAGGCCGTGCTGAATGGCCAGACGAGGTTTGGTGCGTTAGATACATCGGTGCTTGGAGCGCGAGTGCCTCTCTTGAGCAAGGCTTTAGTAGGCTCAACCGTGGGGAGCAACTTCTCAGGTGAAGGCTGTGGCTGACAGAATCCTGGGGGCAGGAGGTAGGAGCACGTACCATGGAGAGGGGCCTGTTTGCATTGAGGAGGCAGAAAACTTGATGCAATCGCAGGAATCTAGAAAAAATCAGCAGGGAGCTGTTTGGAGCTAGGGTGCAGATATTTGGATGGTTTATATTCAGGCTGGTTGTCAAGGAGAGATAATGCTGTAGGGTTTGTGGAATGCCAGAGAACATTTGGGGTTTGTTTATAGGTGGTGGAGGTAGGTGAAGGAAGCTACTGAAGAAAGTGCTCTGTTTGTGTGAGAGTTTCTCCCAAAGGTATTCTGAAAAAGTGCGTTGCTGGCTTGTTCGTTGTGCTGGCACTGGCATTGTGCAGCTTTGTGGTAAATGGGATCTGGGAGGTGATGTGCCTGAAAAGGCAGCTTTTGTCCGGAGCAGTTTTCTTATGGATCACTGCTGCAGCCCACCAAGCACCTCTGAGAGTGTCAGTCTGGAACAAATGAGGGCGGGAAGATTGCCTTTTCTGCAGCAGCAATTCGTGTAGTTCATCGCAGAGATTGTGGAAACCACCGTGTAAGGGCGTATGAAAACACAGTGTGTAAAACACACGCACAGAAATAACAAAGACGGTCCAAAACAGTATGTGTCCAAAAGCAGCTAATTCCTTTTTGCGTATGCACACATTTCTTAGACACTTCGGTTTCTTTGTTTTTCAGTTAGGGGAGAAACATGGTTTTGTTTGCCAATAGTATTACATAAAAGACAGCTAACAATCATATGATGGTTTTGCAGAGGTGATTTTGCTGTTACTAGGATGCTGGTTTTTGACTTAATTTACAGATATTTTGTGTTATTTTCTATATAGAAATTAATGAATTGGGGGGGGAAAGTGCCTTTGTATGTTTTACTGTTTCCATTATATTTCCAGCATACGAAATGGGGGAAATAATGCTTCCCACCTCTTACTGGTACATAACAAGATAGTTTGGGCAAATTTGCCGTGGAATCTTAGTATTTGTAGGAATCCAAATCATTGGTGATCCAATTAGGATGGATTTAAGTGACTAAGAAATGCATTCTATTCTTAGGTGTGATGTGCCACTGCTACAGTTGTGGACATTAAAAAAAAAAGAGGAGGGGGGAGGTAGAGAGTGGGTAAGAAAGCACAGCAGATGTGCAAGCATTGAATAGATGGCTTACAGTTCTGTCTCATTAAGACTGACTTTCTTTATTTCAGTGGGTGTATTATGAGAAACTATTACAAATTCTGTGGAATTCTTTGCAGACTGTCCTATCCCCTTTTGTGTTGTCATGGTTGTATAATCGTCGCATCTTTTGAAGCTTGAATCTCTGAATGAAAACACATTTTGGCAACAGCTTGTGAATTACTTAAACAAGATTTTGATTTAAATCTACCTGACAGCTCTCAAGTAATGTTTAAGCAAGAGAAATACAAACTACTAAATAGCTGTAAATGAAGGGTAGCTAAAATAATGGAGCTAAGAGGAAGCAGTATTTTGCTAGTGTAAGTGGGTATAAATGTCCTAAAATGTCTTAAGCTTACATGTGATATATAATGTGTAAAATGGCTTAAGAGATGTGTTGTATGTACAGTCTGTGTACTCTTGATAAAACTCCAACATCAGCAGTGTAGTGAAGACTCCTAAAAGTAATATATAAAAGGAGCTAGATACCATTTTCCTTGTCCTTTTCATTTTTTTTATTAAACCTAGCAAATGCTAACTGTGTCACTTCCTCCTTACTGTGTTGCATGTGGTGGGATAAGCCTGATTCTGTTGTGTATCTTGTTTTTGCTTGATGGTCACACTTGCTGGCCAAGATTGATTGAAGACAAAGATCCTGTTGTATTTTTGGTTAAGAAACTTTTCTGAATGTGATTCAGTAATTGACAGGTGGTGGACTAGCCAATTTCCAGAAACAGTCGTGGTTTCTGTATTAAGTCTTGGTTGTTTGGGTGTGTTTGGTTTTAGTTATTTTGACTTTGTGTGTTTATTTTGGTGGGGTTTTGTTTGGGTTTTTTTGTTTGGTTTCTGGTTGTTTGGTGTTTTGTTTGTTTTTTTTTTTTTTAAAGCTGATTGCAAGTACTGTTAAAAAGCTTAAATACCACCAAGTTTGTTGCTTCTGAAGGCTATGCCAAGCTGGTTTCAGGGAAGCTTTGAGTTTGTGGTGCTGCCAAAAGAAGCAGTCCTGCCTGGCTGCTATTTCAGTTTCCCTGTGTTGTCCCAAGTGTTTGTGGGCTGTGTAATGAACCATATAAAAAAAATTTATTGAAAGCGATCCAGTATGTGGGTGCAGAAATACATAGACTGGCATAAGGGAGATCATCAGGAATGTGAGGAAACACAGGATAGGAGAGATGGGACTGTTTCTTTAAACTAGCAGAGCCACCTTATTCTGTGGAGCTGCAGCAGCTTCATTTGTGAAATCCAGATTTTTTAACATGGCAGTGAAATAGTTGAGAGCCAGGCATTTCCTTTCAAGTATTTAGGGTGGAAAGCAAGGGAAAAAGAAGCTTGAGTGGAAAGGAAGTGTGTGGATTAGAGCCTTGGCATTTCAGGCACAGACCATGCTCCTAGCAGTCGTGGTCCTTTCTTAAAAATGCTGGGTGCTGTTGATGACACCTTGTGTCACATTGTTGATGCCCACCCTTGGCCCAGTGTGGTTGTCCTCTGAGACAGCGACAAACGGTGTGTAGAGCTCTTTTTCATTGCTCGTTACTCCTTGTGCCCTTACTTGACCTGGTGTAGCCACTCCAGACTGGCCATGAGCAGGAAGAGGCTGTGAGTGATTTCATTTGCTGCTGTGAACCAGGATGTTGTAGGTGTGATGCTCTGAGGAACGTGTACTTTTTCTGTGGAAGTGTGCAGCATGCAGGAGGTTACTGTTACAGACGGCTGTTTTCCTAAGTATTCCTGTTACTACCACAGTTCTTTCCTAAGTGAGATTTGATGAAGGTTAATAAAATTGTAAATTCTTGTATATTGTAAGAATATTTACACAGACCAAAAAAATCCTAGCTATGTGATCTTTCACTTGTTCCTAAGTACGAGTGTTGTTTGGATAAGTGGGTCTTGTGTGTCAGGGTTTGTTTTACCTGTTACAATTAAATGGAGACAAAAGCTGCAAATAGTTAAATGGTTTTTATTCGGTAGTTACGGCTTTCTATTCAAAGTACTTTTTTTAAAAAAATCATTATATCCATACTCTTCTTAAAAAGAATTAAATGGGAAAAGGGTAGCAGATGTGTTTTAGCTGCCAGGGTTGGATATGGTATAGCCAGTGTCTCGTTTAAAAACAAAGAAGTGTGCCTATTTTTCACCTTTGCTGATTGCTAGAAAGGATTTCTGAGACTGCAGAACTGACTACCAGTGTTTGAGTTATGGTAATTTAAGATCTTGTCTTCTGCTTAGAGTTTTTAAAAGTGAAGTAACTATCTTGTTCTATATCCCCAGGATCTAAAGACTTGTCTAAATTAGGATTTTTGATTTCAGATAACACAAGTTTAAGTCAGAAATATAGATTATTAAGTATTCATTTAAAATCTTGGCCTGAACTTGAAGTTTGTATTGCTTTTTCTGTACTAGACTTTTGAATGCCTTCGTTACCCTTTACTGGCTAATACCATCTCGCCTTTTGTCTAGACAAAATCTGAAATGGTCCGATACACTACTGTGCTCCTTCGGAGACTCATGCTTGCTGATGATGAGAAGTAAAAACTTAATCTTAATAAAGCATATATTTTGTAGAAATTGGAAATATCTTGGTCACTACTAGTGAATGGTAAGTGGACTTTTGAAAGCAGTGTTTATGAACACAAATGCTACATTTCCTCTTTTAGATGAAGAGAACACCTATGGACAAGTGTGAAAGTGTCCTTTAGGAGCAGTCAGTGTCTTACGCCTTTGGATTTAATTAATTGAATTGTTGAGCTGCAGAATTTCTGGAGATCCAGCATGTCTGTAGTGAACTGGGATAAAATTCCTGTTTTGTTGCTTGAGTGGAATTGAAAAAGGTGCTTAGTGTTGAGTTAGACTACAAATGTACATTGTCTTAAGGCTTGGAGGTAATTAAAAACTGGGGCCAGTGAAAAATTCAAACATTTGAGACTGGTTTTTTTTATTACAGTTATGCTTCCTTTCTGCATAACTGTAAAAGAGCTGGTTTTTGAAGATGTTGGCTCTTTAGGTGAAATCATATATGTATGCATTTTAAACAAGAAGTTATAATAGAGTAAGGCTTCTGTAACTATTGCAAGAGAAACCTTAAGATAAAGCTTTCACTGTTGGCCTAAGTTCTCATCCCAATTTTTTTTTCCCAGTAAGATGGCTCTAGTGAAGTGCAAAGCTGTGTGCTAGAGCTCAGACTGGTCTAGCAGTTTGCCACTGTCCTTTTTGCCTCTCTCTTTCTGGCTACATGCTGTTATTTGCTCCATAATCCAGCTCAGTTTGGCCCTTCATTAAACCACTTTGATAACCTCGTTATATGAAAGTGGTTTCTAGGTATCAAGAGCTGGTCACTGGAGGACCTGAAGGCTGTCAGGGCTGTTGTGAAGGTGAGGATAATGTGTTACACAGCCCTGTTACCAGGGCTGATGAGGAGTGGTCATGTGTGGAAGGGGAGTAGGATTTGCCACTTGGCAGTGGCTGGCTCTTGAGCTGCTCCAGTCTTAGTGTGCACCATCATGGAGTCCAAGAGTAAATTTGCTATTTCTTACGTGTTGTCTTTTCATGATAAACAGATTAATGTTCGAACCCATTTAAGCAAAAGGGTGCTGCCTTTTAGCGAATGTTCATGTCTTTGACAGTCTCACTTTTTGTTCTATAGGGATCAGTATTGCTGAAAGCACAAATAGAGAGTTTTGAAATAACTGCTTCATTGACACCAACTAACAGTTGGAGGTAAGTTTAGCTTAATTCTTCTTTGAATGTTCTGATTGAACTCAGCTATTGAAAATTCAATCTTCTTTCGCTTTCCTAAAATTCATGCTTGCAATAAGAAGCTGCAGTATATAAAACTGTCTTGTAAAGATCAACTGTACTTGTCATACGTAGAATGCAAATAATTTAAAACTGAGATTGTATTCTATTATAGACATTGTACATCTGATGTTTGGTTTGATAATTACTTGTAACAGAAAAAAGCCCCACCGGGTTTTGTTTTCTGTCACTCTTGGAAAATGGGTATGTCTTAAACAGTTTTACAGGTCTAAATTTATGTTGCCTATAAGTATTGATCCTAAGAGATTACAAGATTACATTTTCTGTTAGTTTAATTGAACTCAATGAATTAGAAAATACCTTTTAAGTATGGGTTCTGCAAATTTGCTTTTTAGTGGAAAGAGCCAGTAAAAAAGAGCGTTCAACATAATTCTTCTTTGCCAAGGTAAATAGTTTTTTCTGGGTTACATGGAAGGCTAGTTTAGGTTCATTTTTTTCTGGGTTAGCTTCAGATGAGGTTACATCTCTGAGGCCATGCAAACTCTTGTGGAGAAAGTCATATGGGGCAGGAGGAACCAGTTGATGGGGAAAAGTTGGTCTGCTTTTCTCTTTCAGGTTCTCTTAGATGTGTCTAAATTCTCTGTAATTTTGTTAGCTTTAAATTAAACTCTAATGTTGTTTTTGTCTTTACATAATTGAAATACCACCCAGGTAACGAGAAATATTATATAAGGTACCTTGTGACAGGAAGTGCTTGTTGTGTTGAGCTTTTATTTTTGATATAGTAATTTTAGGCCTTAAAGCCTGTTTGCAATACAAAAGGTAAATGTTTGTTTTTTTCCATTTCTGTTTTAATTATTATTAAACAATGATTATTGAGCATTCGGAGGCCTGAAAATGTGTAGTTGCTTGTTCATAGTTTGTATTCAGGTTGTCTAATGTGACACTTTTTTTTTTTTTTTTTTTTAAAGCTGGGCAATTTCAAAAGAAAATGGTAATGGGTCAAAGTTTTTATTAATTAAATTGGGGATTTTTAGCCACTGATCCGAAAAGAAAAGGAAAAGGTGTGTATTTTTTTATGGTTAGCACTAATTCTAAATATCTATTATGACTGTACATAAGAAGAAATGATAGTTTATTATTAATTACTTTCTTTTAGTTCTCATTGATTTATAATCAGTTGTAGTTTTTTTAGTTTAATTTGTGCTGAAGCATGTTGAATCTTGTTGCAAGCCATATTGTTTAACTAATTGTTAAAATCTTTAAGTTGGCCATGCATTTTACATGTAGACTCAAAAGCAAAGTTAATCTAAAAAGATGCAGGATGGGCATCTTGAGCAATGAAAATTCGGATCAGAGTGAGTAGCTTTAGTACATGTGGTTAAGAGAAGTAGTACCTATGGGTCAAACTAACAACTGCTGGGCCAAATACTTCAGGGCTTTTCTTTGCTCATGTAAAAGGTGCATTATAGAGGACTGTAAAGTCCTTCCGGAGAAGGAACAGTGCATTGGAAATGCAAGGGAACTACAAACTACACAATAGCTAGAATTTTGTTACACTATATTAAGATGTCCAGAGTTACATTATTCTTCCCTTGATTTGCAGAAATGGTTCATTTTCTGCTGCTTCCTCTCCTACAGGATCCGTGTGCATTTGAATCTGGAAAAAACCTTTTACACTTCATCTTTTCAGAGAAATTGTGTACACTGCAGCAATGTTAAATTCTTTAAAATGTGGTTGAGCTTTTAATTTACTAATAAATGTACTTATATTGTCTCCAAAGCTCTTTTTGTTTAGCAAATGCTATTCTACTTTCTAATAGTGTCATTTTAGTATATGCAAATTTTGTTCATTAATTCATTTACATGGACTCTAAATAGTTGCTTCCATTTTTTCCCCCTCCTCTCATTGCTTTTCCTTTTGGGAAGGAATAGATCTACTGGCAAAAATGGGTCGATCTAATTCTAGATCACATTCTTCAAGATCAAAGTCCAGATCTCAGTCCAGCTCTAGGTCAAGATCCAGATCACATTCAAGAAAAAAGAGATACAGGTAAGTTGACGTCTTACTGCATGAAAAAGTGATTTGGTATGTTAGTTTTTGTCTGGAAAATGTTTTTCACTTGCATGATGCTATGGCAGAAGTGAGCCTGGGATCTTATTTCATTTTAGGTAGTAGGTAAACCACTTTGAGTGTAATTTCTGTCACTTTATTTAAATTTTTTTTCCCTTTTCCTGTATCTCAAGAAAACGTCAGAATGCTAATGGTTCTTCATGATTTCTGGCCCTTTTGTTTCTTCCCTTCCCCTTTTCATTATGTTTTTTTCATCCAGTCTCTTTCCCTGTAATTTGTTCTGTAGTTCTCATTAACCTTTTCATATCTGAAGTAACTTAAGGCTTCAGTAGATAAGCTTTGCTGTATCTTGCCTTCTCAGTTGCCTCCAGCATTTTCCTCATCTTACTAGTGGACATCACCATCTCCAATAAAATAAGTGGGTCAGTTGAATGTTTACTGCCTCAGCTGCTGCTGTCCACAGGCTGGCATATTAAACTGGGGGTCATGTCAGTCCTTGTTCCAGGCTGTGAACTGTGGTGGTGGCTGAGAAACTGAACGCCATGCTCCAGAGTGGTGATAATCTTTACTAAAATGGCAGGGGAGGCCACTGAGACTGATAGTGTCTTAATCACCTGATGCTAAGTTTCATAGTCCTTAGCAGTATAGATGTGTTTGTTATAACTAATATATTACAGAAATAATAAATAGAGATTGTAGAAGTTACTTTAAGACCAGGAGTCTGCATGCTTTACCATTCTGACTGCATTTCATGTTATGGAACTTTTTTTTCTTTTTCTTTTCCTTTTTTTTTTTTTTTTTTTCCAAATTTTTCAGTTGTCAAATGTTAATGCTTGCTTTTTAATTTTAGTTCTAGGTCTCGGTCAAGGACGTATTCCCGATCTCGGAGCAGAGATCGTGTTTATTCTAGAGATTATCGCAGAGATTACAGAAATAATAGAGGAATGAGACGTCCTTATGGTTACAGAGGAAGAGGTAGAGGGTATTATCAAGGAGGAGGTGGTAGATACCATCGTGGAGGTTATAGGCCTGTCTGGAACCGAAGACACTCCAGAAGCCCTAGGCGTGGCCGCTCACGTTCCAGAAGTCCAAAACGAAGGTCTGTGTCTTCCCAGAGGTCCCGGAGCAGGTCTCGTCGATCTTACAGATCTTCCAGGTCCCCAAGGTCCTCTTCATCACGTTCTTCATCCCCATACAGCAAATCACCTGTCTCTTCCAAAAGACGTGCGTCTCTGGAAAAGCAGGCAAAGAAAACTGAAGGGGCTCCTTTGCAAGACAGTCCCTTGAAAAATAAATCACAAGATGAACAGAAAGATACATTTGAACATGACCCATCAGAGTCTCTTGACGATTTTAACAAATCATCAGCAGCTTCTGGCGACATTTGGCCTGGCCTTTCAGCGTACGATAACAGTCCAAGGTCACCCCATAGTCCTTCTATTGCCACCCCACCTAGTCAGAGTTCATCTTGCTCTGATGCCCCTCTGCTTAGCACAGCCCACTCAGCAAAGGATACACCTCAGCATTCCCATTCCATTCAGCATAGTCCTGAGAGATCTGGCTCTGGTTCTCTTGGAAATGGTTCTAGCCGCTATAGTCCTTCTCAGAATAGCCCATTGCATCATATCCCTTCGAGGAGAAGCCCTGCAAAGACAATCCCATCACAGAGTGCCCCCCGTGAGGAGGCTCGAGTGCGGTCATTTTATCCTGAGGGCAGTGAACAGGAAACTGCAAAAGGTGGAAAGTTTATGAAAAGGTAAGGACCAACTTATAAGCCTACTGTTGCCTCTTAAAAATTCTAATCTGTTCAAGAGTTTTGTCAAGATCATCACTGTACCTTGGAAAATGCATTATGGAACTCTAGTAATACTAGTCTGGTTGGAATTGAACTTGAAAAATACATATACCTTTTCCTGCTAAGATGCTTCAAGGTCTTGACTGTTGGCTGTTAGAGATAGGGACATGTATCCTTGAGGAAGAATTGGTTTCTGCTTTTCCTTTATGGTTTATTTTCTTGTACTCAATTTTTTACTGTTAAGAAAAATCTTAATTGAAATAGTGCATATAGACTTGCTGGCTTGATAGTGAACTCTGTTCAGGTATTTCAAAATTTTAATGCTTCATGTAGTTTCAAATGCAGATATTCTGGAAGTCTAAAAATGCCGATCTTGTGCAATAATTTCTTTATGTTGACATAAACAGCATCAGTTGCTAATTGTGTGGTGCAGTATGACAACTGATGTCTTGAATTGCATTACTTGTCAAAGAGGGTAGGTCTTGGTATTCTTGGAATATAAATGCTGTTGGTGAGAAGGAAGTTCAGTGTATGTTTTCCAGGGAATGTAAAATTCTTCAATTTGTTCTTTAAAAAGTTTGACATAGTAATTTTTGAAAGTTGTAAAAATCTTACTGGCATTAGGCTGTTCCTTTCTAATGTGACTGGTGCTCCAGTGTATTTCTTTAAAAACAGATTAGTGAGAAGAGTTGTGACTATGCTATATACGCTTGACTGTAGGCTTTTAAATCAATTTGTCTAGTCAGTGATTTATTATGTAAAAGAATTACTGCTTAGGAGATCAAAAATACAAGTTCTCTTGGATTAGATGTGTTGGTGAATGTATTAGAACCTGTGTGAACATAGCATACAGATCAGGCAGTGGCTGAAATAATAATTGGTGTGTTTCTGTGTTTAGGAGAGCTGCCTTCTAAGGGTTCCCTGCTTGTACACAATATAGTGAATGCACTAAGCCTGTGCCAGATTGTGGAATTACCTTAGTAATGTGCAGGATCTTGAAAATAATTCACTTTTTTTATGGTACTACTTCAACTCTTTCAGTAAAAGAAGTGCAAAAATTAATTGTGGTCTGAATTTTCAAACTTTATGTGAATTTGATGGAAAAAATTACTAGTGTAAGAGAATGTGAAACTGGGTACTGATTAAGAAAACAAGCAAGTAAATTTCTAGTCATTCTACAGATAGGCATTATATTCTTCACATGCCTCCATTAGTGCATAAATGACAGTGGATACAGTGTTAATGGTGTGCCAAGCATTGCATGCTGAAATTAATTGCTTGGAGGAATGTATTTTCATCTTCTTCTTGGTGTGGGATTGACACGAAAGAGGAATGCAAGTGAACTGGAATGAATGCAATCCAGAGTTACCAGTCTCTTCTTTGCTATCCACAGGTACACAGATGAAGAGTCTAGAGTATACCTGCTTGATAGGGGTAATACCAGGGAGAAGGAGGCCCAGAAGGAGAGAGGATCAGAAAAAGGGAGGACAGAGGGAGAAAGGGAATGGGAGGAACAGGAAACTTTAGATTTTTTCGTTGATAAAGAGACTGGGAAGGAAAAGTTTAATGACTCTGAAGGGGAGGACACAGAGGAGACAGAGGATTACAGACAGTTCAGAAAGTCTGTCCTGGCAGATCAGGGTAAAAATTTTCCTACTGCATCTCACCGGAATGCTGAGGAGGAAGGAACCAAATACAAATCTAAAATGTCAATCAAGGGCAATAGAGAGAGCGATGGATTTAGAGATGAGAAAAGTTATAAGCTTAAAGAGACTGGCTATGTAGTGGAAAGGCCTAGTGCAACAAAAGATAAGCACAAGGAAGAAGACAAGAGTTCTGAGAGACTAATGATGAAGAAAGAAACTCAGTCACCTGAGCAGGTAAAGTCTGAAAAGCTCAAAGAACTCTTTGATTACAGTCCTCCTCTACACAAGAATCTGGATGCGAGAGAAAAATCCACCTTCAGAGAGGAGAGCCCACTTAGGATCAAAATGATAGCCAGTGACTCCCATCGTCCTGAAGTTAAACTCAAAATGGCACCAGTACCTCTTGATGATTCCAATAGGTAAATTATTCCGCTTTACAGTGTGGTTCTCCAACTGCCTGCAGTGTTGCTTGTATTTATTTAAACTAGTGCTTTCTTTGTGTGTCTCTTTTGTTGTTGATGCATTTTAGACCTGCTTCCTTGACTAAAGACAGGCTGCTTGCTAGCACACTTGTCCATTCCGTCAAGAAGGAGCAAGAGTTCCGATCCATCTTTGACCACATTAAGTTGCCACAGGCCAGCAAAAGCACATCAGAGTCATTTATTCAGCACATTGTGTCCTTGGTTCACCATGTCAAAGGTATGTATTTAATTTATTGTACTGGCTACGTACAAATCTGACAAGTTCATTTAAGCCTATTTGCTGCTTCTAGTAAGGGAGATTTCAGGCCTCTTTGAATGTTCATTTACCCAGACTTTCTTCCTGTTGAGGTATGCATGAAAATAATTAGAAAAATAATAGGCACAGAAACTAGGACAAAAAACCCATGAGCGGTATAGAGTATAATAGCAGGTATTCTATGTTTCTGGATAAAATTTTGAGCCTAGGTAGCATAGAAAGTTTGAATTTCTGCAGTGTAGTTTAAACATACTACACCAATCAATTTTTCTTATTTTTTTTAATGACTCTAACATAAAATTTTATATTAAATGTTGCAGTGTGGGTTGACAGATCTCTTTTGACTGTAAATACAATGGCATTCCTTTTGGAGCACCCTAGAGGTCATTTCCAGATTCTTAATAGAAGGGTTTTTTTTTCTCAGTAAAATTTAAGAAAAATTATATATTAAATGGTAGTAAAGTTCATGGTGATAATATGTTTTATTCCTATATGACAATATTTTCAGGAATTTCACTTACAGAAATTTGGCAGTGGCTAAATAAACCTCCATTAAATGAGTTACATACTAATTATTCTCTGGTATAACAACAGTAGCTGTTTTATATAAACACCAAGAAATACCCTTAACAAACCAAGCACAATAAAAGTCCTCCCCCAAAACCACTGAAATCCAAACCTAAACCATCAAAGTAGATATATTTCACTTAAGTCGTAAATCCTCTCAAAGTTTTTTGATGGGAAAATAGATAGTTCCTAAAACCCCCTGGGGATGTCTGGAGTGTTCTTTAAATGCCTTTTTTTCTATAGCATTTGCTTTATTTCAGTGGACTGTTTTCTTGCTGTTGTGTTAAATGTAACTGAGATAATATAAAGCTGGTGACAGTAATTTTGCCGTATCATCTTAGTAAAGGAGAAATATGGAAATACTTAATTAGGTACCAGATTCAATGAATCTGTCTGTAAGCATTGTTTTTACAATGTGTTAACTTCTAAAATTGCTGAGATTTGCGTGCTAGAAATATGTGCTGACATTCAGTTAAAAATCTCGTTTTGTTGACATAATTCAGATTACTAAGGGAAATTATTTCCTTCTTACTGAATTACTTATAAAGTAATAGCAATAATGGACTATGATGATGTATTAGATAAAAAGAATTATTGGGATACCTGTTTAGTGTATAATGATTTGTTGTGAATGTATCTATTTATTGATATATAAAGAAATGTAAGACTCAATCCAGTGAGAGCTTCTGTAAATTTTTGCTTATATGGTACGTATGTAGCTGTAGGTGAAGATACTACTTCTGGAACTCTCACATGTTGATCACAGAACAGACTTTTTCTGTAAATTTTTGTATGTTGAATATTTGATAAATTTAACAGCCTGTCTGGTCAAGTTACTAGAATATGTACAGTTACGGTTGTTTTTGAAAGCAGAACATCTCTAAGTTTCAGATTTACTGTGGTCTGTGATCAGAATTTTTGTAACTTTTTTGACAAACTGAAGTTATGTTCATTATTGGTGTGATGCGACCAGTCTGAACAGCTCTTTATTAATGTAGAGCTGAAAATGCCCAGTGATGTTTTCTTTTTCATTGTAACTAGGTCCTGGAATGTGTTTTGAAATGGCAAAATCCATGTTACAAAAGTAAAATAGCTGTTGAAAGATACAGATGCCAAACAGGCAAAGTTGAACCTTCTGTCTTCCTGGCAAAAATGGCATAAAAACAGAATTGCTAGCTCAAATTCCTGTGTTTGATGGAATTATGATTGAGGCACTACCCTTGTAGTGGCCGTTTCAAGTTTTAATGGTTGGTTATGAGACAAATGCTGGATGCCGGGCGGTAAGTTGATACAGATGTATGTTGACCTGTTAAGCAGATAGCTTGCTTCATATGTAACATTTCATAGCTCATGACTTTATGTATTTCTATATTACATTTAAACACATTTGTTGAGCTGGTTTAAAAACTGAGTTTTGCTGTGGCTGATTTAACTGTCTCTGAAGGAAGGAGAAAATTTGTCAGAGAAGTTGTCAAGTTTGCCAAGATGCCAGATGCTTAAATGAATTTATTTATGCATAGGTGTGTTAATTGTATTGTTTATCATCACAACTTCCAATTAAGAAATTGTATTCCTTTAAGAACAGACTTGCTAGGTCATTCATGTAGTTATTGCAGTGTACATTACTTAAATGTTTTCACTAATTCTTATTTTAAGTTATAGATGAGATGAATGGTAAAATGTACTTGCTGCAAGTATTCATGACTCAAAAGTAATTTCACTTTCTCTTGTGGGCAAAGTATAAAATAACTGCTTAAGAAATTGCTCTTTCTCTATTATTAGAGGAAAATGTCATTGAAAATGAGCAAGTCCAATCAGTAAATGATGCTTGAATTAGATGTGATACAGTCATGGCATAGTAGACTTGCAGTGATGCTGTGTGCTGTTATTTTGTTTGGGTTACAGAGTGTGTAAAAATAGGGAAAACGCCACATTTGCTTGTCCTGATAAATTTACTGAAAATACTGTGGGTTTTGCCTGCTACTTGCCTTTCTGTCAGGAGTAAAATATGTGTCAGTTGAATTAAACTAATGAAACAGTGTTTTTCCTATTGTAACCAACAGAGCAATACTTCAAGTCAGCTGGAATGACCCTAAATGAGAGGTTCACTGCGTATCAAAAAGCAACTGAAGAACACTGCACCCGACAAAAGAGCCCAGAAATACATAGGTATATGCTAACTGCATATGCAGATGCTTTGTGTTTCAGATAATGTCTTCTGATATTTCTTTTGAGAACCCAAAATACCTTTTCTAATCTGTATGAGGTAATTTGTATAATTACAAAATAGAAAAAAAAACCCTTCTGTAAAAGAGAACTCATCTGAGTCAGGTCTGGCTTCATCTGTGGTTTTGTGACAGATGTCTTCTCTACCTCTGTATCTCATTTGGGATATATTTACTTTTCTCACATGCAGTGCTCAAATATTGAGGGGCATATGTCTTGAAGATGAAAAGAAGCCCTGTACATGCATCTTTCTTCTTCAGTGTGAAATGTTCCATCTCATACTACTTTAGTTTTTGTGTGTGTTAATTTACAGCAGTTTTTTGAAAAATCTGAGAATCTAAAAGGTAAGAAGGTAGGCATGCAGATGTAGTGTTTGATCATGTGCTCTGGTTTTATGATGCAGTGGACTATATTTGTGTTGCATGTGAGGCTACAGTATCCAACTTTACAAGTTTTCTTGTTAAGAACTTTTGACTTTACAGCAAACTATCTTAGGTGCTGATGGTTTCTTGGAGGGGGTGGGCTTTCAGCTGGCTACATATAACTGATCCTTTTGAAAGGAAGCATTAAACATTTTTTTCTGTCTTTCAAGCTTTACTTAAAATGTGAAACATCAGTCTGCCTATTTTCTGTATTTGTGTTTTTAGCATAGTTCACACAGAACAGAACAATGATTTTTAATTTTTAGTCTGCTTCTATATTCTGGTGGTGAGGTTTAGTAATGCAAAAAGTTTATTCTGCTGTAAAAATGCCTTGTTTGTCAGTTTTCTGTTGAAATGAAATGTCTGAGGCTGTTAAAAGTCATGTACAGGTATGGCAAGACACTGCTTTTATTTTACATTTAGGAGGATTGACATCTCTCCAAGTACCCTGAGGAAGCATACCCGTTTAGCAGGTGAAGAGAGAGTCTTTAAAGAAGAAAGTCAAAAAGTAGGTTCTAAGTAAATGTCCTGTCTGTGCTTCTAAACTTACTAAACTTAGTCCCCCTTTAAATCTCAACTTCATCTTTGTGTTTTCTGTATAAAATATAAAAATAATTTGTATTTATTACACCTGGAGTACTTGCATTTAGAATTTTTTTTCCTTTGAGTAAAACATGTTACTAAGAAGCTGATTTATGTAGCATGATTTTGTCATATTAACAACATGGTATGTAAAGTCAAGTCTTCTCCCATGCTTCCTTTCTTCTTGCATGTTTCTTGACCACTAAGCTGCCCAAGGACAAAGAGTAGGTTTGGGGCAGAGGGAAGTACCAAGATGGTCAGTGAGTGGTGTGGTTGAACTGCAAAGGTGCTTGTGCTCTGTTTGAAAACAATTCACCAGAAGAAATGAATACTTAATTATCTCCCCAAACCATGTATTGTGGTCTGTATTGTCAAAAACTAGACACCAATTGGCTTGGTGGGAATGCTTGTTTGAAATGAAATTCTCAGCTGTTCTTTTTTTTAGATGTAGCCATTGCATGTAAAGGGTAATGTCAGTTTGTGTGCTGAAGTTTGTTGAAAAATAGGTAAATTCTATCTTTTTATTTCAATTGATGCACAACTTGCCTTTTCACTGAGATTGTCTTGATGTTTTATTTCAATATTTCGTTCCAAAATATATATTTGTTTACAGGGAGATAAAAAATTAAGGTGTGATTCTGCTGATCTTCGGCATGACATTGACCGACGTAGAAAAGAACGAAGTAAAGAGCGAGGAGACTCAAAGGGTTCCAGGGAATCCAGTGGGTCAAGAAAGCAGGAGAAAACTCCAAAAGATTACAAGGATTACAAATCTTACAAAGACGACAGGTAAATATTTGAAGTCCCTATAGAGGATTTTAGCTTCTAATTAGTCTTTTGTAATTGTAAGCTTAATTGCTTTCAATTTTCAATGTATAATGGAACATTTAATTTTAAACAATTAAAATTATTTGTTTTACAGCAAATATGTATTATCTGTCTTTTACACGGCTTATGGTGGATGAGGACAAAAACTTTGGAATAGCAAGCTAACACTGAAAAAAAAAATGACAAATTAATCTGTCCTATTATCCAGGCTACATCAGGAGGTTGGACTTCAATGCAGTACATTTCTATAAACAGTTTGTGTAAGAACTTTGGTTCGTTATGCTTGATTCCGCACTTTTTCAACTCATAACACCCAGAGTATGAGAATTTTACTGATACTTAGGTTTTAACATGGGTGAGAAGGGGAATTTTTAAATTTTTCTCTAAAGCCAGTGGGCTGTTTTAAGAAAAAAAAAGTTAGCATATCTCAGTGGATACTGTGTAGAAGTGGTAAGAATTACTTCAGGTATGACCTTTCTTTGAATAGAATGTTAAAATCTTGTAAATTGGGTCAAGTTAATACCACTATGGGGTTACTAAAAGTTTCGCTGTAGGAGTTTTTTCCCTGCTTTGTATTGTATATAAAGTGAATTTTTACTTACGCTTCCTGTTTCCCATTTACTTTGACTCTGGTATCCACATTTTCTTCCACTGGCTAATTTCCCTACAGCCGGCTGTGTAGGGAAGCCCATACCATACCTCTCAACAGTGTGCAAACTGAACTGTGTCAAGTTACTGTAAAAGTTTACCTTGAGGGTTTTTTCCCTTTAAATTCTGTTTTTCTGCCTCAGAAGAAAGGCAGATCTTAAAAGTAACAGAATCTCTTCATGACATCAAAATCTAGAAAAGCTGTATTTTACAGTTTGCAGACTGCTGCTTTCCAACTGCCAGCAATAATAAGCATTAAGTGCACTTAAATGTGTCAGAGGAGGCTGGAAAGTGGAAATATACTTCGCCTTAATATCTCAAATATGTAATGTGTGACTTTATAACCAGAAGGGGGTTAGTTTTTCATAAAATCTAGAGACTCGGTTTAGTATAGCATGTTACAGACTATCTAGTATGTTTAAAATAGCACATAGTGTTTTTTTTTATTTTTCAGTAAACAAAAAAGAGACCAAGACCGTGCTCGGTCCTCCCCATCTTCCTCCCCATCTTCTTCCTCATCCAGTTCTCGAGAAGAAAAGGATTGCAAGAAAGAAAGAGATGAAGAGTTCAAAACCCACCATGAACAGAAGGAATACTCTGGTTTTGCAGGAGTCAACAGGCCAAGAGGCACCTTTGTAAGTTTTTCTCCTGTTCTTCCCCCAAATTATGAACATTTCACCAATGGTGGTAGTGTAACAGAGAAAACGAGGGAGTGTTGCAGTGTTTCATGTTAGGCTAGACTTACTTTTGAGTTCTTTATGTGAGGTACCAAACCTGAAATATTGAGTCTTTTTTTTTTTTTCCCCACCCCTCCCCAGTAGCAGTTAAATGATGTGTAAATATGCATTAGCCTGACATTAGAGATCCTAGCATAAGGCTGGAGAAAAGCATTTCTTGATTATTCCTTGCTCTTCTCTAATAATGCTGTTTCCTAACAGGATCTGAAAATTTAGTGTTCTATAAATTTTAAATCTTGGGTCCTGTTACCTCTTAGCTCCCTGCAGCTTGTTTTTCCTTCTCACTTTGGGTTTGGTTTTGCCCTCCTTTTTGTGTAATGCCTGCAACTTGTTAAATAGAGAATGGCACATAATTAAAAATCAGTGTCAAACTTGAAACAGCTGTATTGAGGAGATGGTATACTTGTTATTTTTCTGTTTCTTTGCTTTGGACTAGCCACTGGGCATGAAAGCTCATTGATTCACCTCCAGAATGTATTTAAGCATTGTGATTTGGAAAGTGGCATATTGACCACTATAGTCTTCAGAAAGATCTTAAACTTTCAGATTCCATGTTAATGTAGTTATTGATATATAATTGGGAAATGTCGAAGCATTAGGAAAAACTAGGAATCAATCAAGAAGGCCTTGAAAAAGATAAGGAGCCCTTAAAAACACCATACAACCCCCAAACCAAAAGAAAAAAAACAACCCACAAATAGACACCACACACTCACCCCCTAAGACCACAGCAAAACAGACCTCCAAACTACAGCTAAACACATAAAATAGTGCAAGTTCTGTGTAGGCTGGGAAAAACGGTTTTACATGATAAGTAGGAGTAATTTCATACTTCAGTATTAATTCCTTAATGTAGCCTGTAATTCAGATCAAATAATGGTAAAATGCGTTGTTTGGTACAAACGTTTAGTCATGCATAAAATACATTTTGAACTACATAAAAGGGTGTCTGAAATGCATGTGGCATGTGCCAACACCTGAGGCTTGAATCTTCCATCTAAAAAACCGTAGCTACCTAGAGGAAAATTCAAAGTTGTAAATTTCTAATACTAAACGTGCATCATTTCCTCCTTTCTTCTTATTTTTTTATATAGTTATGCTATGGAACTATGTGGCATAAGTATATAAATCCCTGGATGGTGTAGGCATCAAATATGACTATCAGCACAATTTCTAGCCGTATAAAATAATGGCACAAACAAAACAGAAGTTAAACAAAAGGGAGCTCAAAACTCCATCTGCTCAAAGAGATTTAGTGGGAGAAAAGTCCTTATTGGTTGAAGCCTTCCTGCTTTATAAAACCGGATTGTATCTATTGTGAAAGAGATGCTACTTCACATGCACTTGAGGTAGATGAGAACTGGAAAGTTAAAAGACTTCTACTCATTTAATTGCTAGTGACTGCCAGTTCTGTCTACGCAGTGATAGCAGGTTAATGTTCCCTAACAACGTTCATGGTCACACACAGGCTTTTGGGACAAAGTGTCTGAGCAGGTCAATCTAAATAGGCCAGCCCTGCTGACTCAGATCTCCACTTTAGTGATACATCTTGGATGGTATCAAAAATAACAGACCAGGTAGCGTAGGAATGTGTTTGTAAATACAGGCTAGTAGTGGCTGCATTCCAGTGAATACTGCTTTGCTTTTGGAGTAAATAAAATGCTTTGGTTGTGAATCCTTCTCCTAACAGGAAGCCTTGGAGAATGTAGCAATCTCCCCTATCCAGCAAGCTAATGTTAAATCAGCAATGTTTTTTTCACTAACTCCAGCTGATATGCAATTCTGTTGGATTCTAGGCTTCTCATACATAAGCATCATGAGTAGTTTTGAAATATGAACACAGAAATAAGTAGAATTTTTCAATGGCAATGTCATTAGTATCCATATCTGAAAGAATTCTGTGTAGCAGCTCTATTTAAAGTGAGTTTTATAGAGAAAATATACTCTTGGGGTTTTTTTTGTGGTGGTCTTTGTAATGAGCAAGCCCATGAAGATAACACCATAGTAGATTTTATGTCCTGTAGTTCTTTACCTGAAAGATGATTTGGTAGGGAGAAACATTAATAAAACGGTGAGGAAAAGTGTAGATGTTTTTCTTAAAGGGAATCTGATCACAGGACCGAATACCAGGAAACACTGATACCTTTTTTTTTCCTCTTTTTAAATCCTGTCATAATTCTGTCTGCCCCCTCCCCCAGGTTACTGTTTGTTGTTCCCTAATTTTGTAAAGCTGTTGGAAATAAAAAAAGTGTGTCGTATTTCCTCCCTTATACAGTTAGTCTATTGCTTTCCAAATGACTCTCCAAGAGTATTGGATCGGTCTTAGGAGTCTTCTACAGATTGTTTTTCAGTCTGTTTGATTTCAGAGTAATTTTAAATCTGTTCAGCATAAATTCTGCATCAGAAGTTTCGGAGTTTTGTGGAACTAAGTATGCATAATACTTATCTTTTGAGTTAGTTAATTATATACATTTTTTGGTCTATGTTATGAAACATGCGTATTTTTAACAAATTAGTTTCCAGTCATGTTTTTGTACTATTACTCCGAAGATGCAGTTCTGTGTTTTTAAGTAGGTTATTTGTGGAAATTGTGTTCTGTAGTAACTGCAGTTTTTAGCAGTCTTATCTTCCCAAACTAACCTTTCTTCTCCCCTTGGATGAAGAATAAACTCATTTAATGTTTTCTACAAGCTAAGTATTCACATGCTGAGATAACTGTATGCATTACTACTTAGTGTATTCTGAGTTTAGGGTGGTTTTTTGCTGTGTGGCTTTCTAGCCTAACATTTTAAAACCCCAGTAATTCATTATAAAGAATTTTTAAGACACTCTTTTTCACTTCAGGCATTGCTACTCTGCACAGTACATACCAATGATTTTTTTCTGAATAAAGAATTTACTAATTTGAAATGTAATTTGGCCTAAGGATACACTTTTTGAATCTTAGATAAAAATGTTTGAGTAACACACAGTGGATATACTCCCTTGAAAATTGCACTGTTAGTATGTATTCTAGAATCACCTTTTCATAACTGATACACTTGACTCCATAAATGACCTTTCTTTTCCTCCTGACAGTTTTGTCCCTGTTTCAGTCTAGTTTTCCCCTTGTTTTTTTGTCTGTGAACAGCTTTAGAAGCTTCTTGTGACCTTTTGCTCCAACACATTGGTTTACTAGCAGTCAAATTTCTTTTCACTGGTTGTGGGTGAACTTATGCCAAGAACTCAAATGTGTTTCAATTAAGTTTAATAGAATCATTATTTCAAAATGAATGCTTGAATATATTCCTTAAGGTAGAGTGTGAATTTAAAAATGGTTTTCCACTTGCAGATACTGTAATTAAGCACAGAAAGAGTATTTTCAGTAATAGAGAACTTGAACTCTACTTTGTGGTGTTATATAAATGGATTAAATGACATCTTGGTTAATCAGTTTCGAATTAGGGGCAGAGGAAGAGCCAGAGGAGTCTTTGCTGGAACAAATACTGGTCCCAGCAACTCAAATACTACTTTTCAGAAGAGACCGAAGGAAGAGGAATGGGATCCTGAATATACCCCAAAAAGCAAGAAATACTTCTTGGTGGGTGTGGAGAACTCGATGTCTTATGCATGCTTTTGTTTTTTCAAACTTTCTACAAGTGTAGAAGTAGCATGCATGTATGGATAAGGGACTGCAGTAACTGTGAGAGTATCAGGGTGGCTGTAGTGGTTGGTTCTACTTATCTTTCATCTTTCTGCAGCAGGCTGGCAGTAACTGAGGCCTAACATGGAATTTATCTCCAAAACTTTCATCAGGGAGTGGGGAATAAGGCAGGCTCAGACAAGATTTGTTAAAACCAAACTTGAAACCAAAAAGACTTGTGCTGTGTTTTCCTGGATTTACGTCTGTATGACATTTGAGATCTTGTCTTAGTTTGGTCTGGAAGTCTGCAAAAGTGGAAGATCAGAAAAAGCTGACAGTACTTGTGGATGTACATGGGCAGACTCTGTTATGAGCAGTTTTCTGCTCTTAGCTGAGCAGCGTGATAGTCATAAGAAAATCACCACAGTTTTGATGCCTTTTTCCCATCTGGATTATGAAAGGAGGACCGTTGATGTAACCATTCTAAGTAGTGTAGCACAATGAATGTGTGGCCTCTGCTCCAGTTATTTCCGTAACAATGCAAACTTTGAAGGATATTGTTTCATCATTGGAAAATGATAAGTAGTGAAGATGGGACCTTCTCCTATATCATTATAGCTTGTTACAGATATGTTAACAGGTAACTAAGAAATGATGCAGTCCCAATTTGGCCGTTTGTCTAAGGAGTTCTCTGTCTTTCTACACATATCTAAACTTTCTGATCTGTAAACAGATGTGATAATCTATTCATTATACTAGAACAATCAATTGTAGCTATTAAACTTGAATTTCTAAAAATATTTTAAATAAGTCACCCTTCAACTACTTCTGTGTAATTAAACTGCATTATATGGGTGTGATATGTGTTTAATAGTTCAGACTTCTTTCCAAATCACAAGTGAAAAAAAAAGTATGTTGAAGTAAAAGTACCTCACCATTCTAAATATAAACTTTTTTTATATTAAAAAATGGTCTGTAGATTTCATGCAGTGCGTGAAATGATTGTCAGAACTTACTGAACTATGTAAGGCTCTATTTGGTAGCAAGACAGCAAACTTTAGGCTTATTAACCAGAGAAACTGAACTATTGTTTGTTAATGTTAGATTTAAACAGTTTAAACTTAATTTGCCCTACGTTGTGCAAGTGAGGCAGGTTTTCTGAAAACTGCCTGCAGTTACCTCTTCTTACGAAGTATAAAGAACTCCCTAGAGCTTCTTCTTTTAAAGTAACGATTTTTCCCCTCAAAACTAGTAATTTTTAATTCTGACTGAGTGTAAGTTACAGACAAGTGATTTGTTACTAACATTTGAGTAGATCCACAGCAAATAAGGGCTCTTAAAACAACTTTATTGTTGTGGTTTTAGTTACAGCATCATGCCTTTTAAGAATATACCTCATAATTACGATCTGAAGAGAACTTTTAAACAGTTACATTATTTTATAGAGTACTAACATTAAGGAGTACATTTAAGAGGTGTCTAACCTTACTCTTTGTCTGGTGTTATTGTAGCATGATGACAGAGATGATGGTGTGGATTATTGGGCCAAAAGAGGAAGAGGCCGTGGTACTTTCCAGCGTGGCAGAGGGCGTTTTAACTTCAAAAAGTCAGGTAGCAGTCCGAAGTGGACACATGACAAATACCAAGGGGATGGGATTGTGGAAGATGAAGAAGAAACAATTGAGAATAATGAAGAAAAGGACAGACGCAAAGAGGAAAAGGTAAATCATTCAGTGAATTGCGGATTAGACAGTTCATCTTGCAGTATGCCAAGTAATTGGATGCATGTCGGGATCACTTTAGCAGATTCCGGAGTTGGGTTATTAACAGTTTACAACAAGACTGTTTTCTTTCTTTCCACAGGAATAACCTGGAAGAAAGTTGTAGCTGAAAGAGCAGCTCTTGCACCACCCACACAACATTTTTAATATGTTTTTTTGTTGTCAAATGAATGTAAGCATTTTACTTAAATTTTACTGTTGGAAAGTAGTTTAGAGAGATTGTTTTTGTTTTAAGCCTTTAGAAAAAATCATGATATAGTAAACTATGTTAATGATCGTACAGGTAGAAAGTAAAATATTTGTAACAACTTTTAAGAAATTTTACTGTTTGTTATATGCAGTGTAATTCTGCTTTGTCCAAATATATGGTCAAGTACAACTCTAAAAGTTTTGATTCTCCCCTATGTCTGTGTTTTATTCTGAAGTAAACTTACAGCTCTGCGCACCTGAAATCTTGGAGCAGCATTTTTTACTGATCACTACTTCTCTGTTGCCTTTATATAAGAATTGTAATTAAGGGTAGTTATCCAGTCACAGTATAACCAGTTGTGCAAAATGCTGATTGTATGTTAGTTCACAGGAATCAGGTTTACATAGTGATAAACCTGGATTCTTATTCCACTCTGCAAGAGTGCAGCAAGAATGTTACTTAAGCAGTGAAATCGTCACTCTTCATTAGTAGCCTAAGAAATACGTATGCGTATGAAGACTACAGTGAATTTCAAGTATATTCTTTGATAGCTTAGTCATCAGCAGAACACTTAAGTTAAATTGGTGGAAGTATCAATCTAGCTTCTTTTTTAGCAATTTCTTTTACAGTTAGTTAGAATTCTCTTTAGTTTTCTCTATGTGGGCTTGCCTATCTGGGTATATAATCTGGCAAGAGTGAGTCAAACACATGTACAGCATTTAAGTTAAAATGAGAGGGCAGGGCAGTGGAAGGTGGGAGGAGAGAAATTAAACAAAACACCACAAAAATCCCTGGAAAAATAAAGCAAGGTATGTTAAAACCTGAATTGGTAAAGGTAGTTCATACATACCAGAAGTGTGAGAAATGAAGCTTAATCTTATTTTCTTCAACACTGATTTCTAATAGTTGTGCTGCAAGAATTTTTGTAGCCAAAGTGCAGATGTTAGTCTTTTTTTTTCTCTATTCTTTTTTTAAACAAAAATAACAAACCCACAAGCTTAGTTTTAGTAGTAGGTACACACTTAACCTCTAGAATGTTAAGCATGACAGTAATGTACTTGAATTACCAGAACAAGGACATTCTAATACAAGATCACTTTCTTTTTCTTTCTGGAAATGCTGTAGATAAACTAAATCTTAGTGTTATATGGAGTTAAAAGTGTAGTTGTTCTTAGTCACCCCTTGGAATGGCATAATATCTTTAAAAGTAGAAAAAAAAGAAAAGGAAAAGCTTTGATAGAGTGTTTGTATTAAATTCCTATATAATGTATGCCCTCTTAGTTGCTTTACTGTTAGGAGGGAGCAGTTAATATCTGCCCTATCCAAATTAAACACTAGAAGGCAGGAAAACATAGTACTGTCAGTAATCCTAACTGTAGCTGAAGAAACTATGTTTTAGGTTGTACTAGTTTGCTAGCAGCTGTGTACAAAGGGAAGTAGGAATAATACTTGCCTCCCAGTAGTAATTAGTTAATAAAGGGTCATTCCTGCTTTATGTTTTAGAAAGTTTAGGCCAACTATACTGTTGTTGCAAGATTTGGTTTTACATGTACAGTGCATCTTTTAATAGCTGTTTGAAATGATAAACTGAGTATTCTTTGGACTTTTCAGCAAAACTCACACAGACTTTGTGTATACTAAATTAAAATAAGCAAAAAAGGGAACAAAGCAAACTAGGCATCAGGGTCTCAGTCTGTCCTAATGAAGTAAAATTAAACATCAGTCTGAAACTAACAGGACTAAGATATACTTGAGCTGTCATGACCTTAGAATAGGTAATTTTTATCATTTAGGTCAAGTTGAAGGGGTTGTGTGTCATAAAGCAATATAATTCCTGCAAGATAAGGCAGATTTAAATATTCTACTTCAGCTGAATGTCCAAGGAGATCTGGTAGAGATTGCTTTGGTAATGGCATTTGGTCCTACAAACCTGTCTGTAGGTTAGGTCATAGAAATCCATTGTTTGCAATCCCCAATTTCATTGTAGTTTATCAGAAATGTAATTTGGTTACAGAACACATGATGACCGCCATTACCATTTCTTGAAATGAATTAATTCAAATTAAGAGAGAATGTAGTCGAAGATGCAAGTTGCTCTCTATGAGGGATCTGTAAGAAACAACGTGGGAGTGGAGATTACTTTTTTAATAAATCCAGATCTGGTGCTTCAGCACTCACTAGTCTTTCAACATGAATAGTGAATTTTCACTGTGATAGGAAAAAACTTTTTTCGAGGTTTTTGCTTGGTTCTGCTAAGGTAGTTGCATGACCTGTGAATGGAATTTCAGTGGATTTTGCATTTCTCTTTTGAAAGGTCTTGAAAGACCATCATTGATGGTAAAGGGGAAAAAAAGTGTAGACATGCTGGTGTATAAAATGTTTAACTACCTTTTGAATTCAGTTATTCATTCTGACTCACTGTTCTTCAGCAACGAAGCACTTTTTAAGGACACCACACAGAGATGAAGTGGATTCACAGAGTTTGAAGTTATCCCTGCAGTTCAGATAAAATCAGGGATACATTTCGCTGGGCAAAAAAAAAAAAAAAGATTGCCAACCAACCTGGAATCCAGTAGCTGTACTGTTAGTACAGTGTACATTTGGTTTCTTGGTTTGGAATTAAATCTCACATAGTCTTTTTTCCCAGGAACAGTCAGCATTACTGTAACAGCGGGCAGCTACATAAGAGTAAAGCTTTCCTGCATTTGTTTTGCTAGTGCTTTAAAAGGAGAGCTGTTCCTGAGCTTTGGCTCAGCTCCAGAGGTAATGGCTGCAGCATTAAGCCTTGAGCCCTGTGTCACTTCTGGTTTCTTAAAGCCGGCCTATCACAAGATGCTTTTGTTCAGAAGATCCTGCAGGTCCCTTCTGTAGTGTTCAGAGCTGTACTTGCTGACTTGAAGCGTTTCTGCACGAGTTCCCAGCTGCACCTCTTATTCAGTGCAGCTGGTTACTGGTGCTGGTGCAGTGAAACTAAATTGCCTCAGTTTTGCTGTTGCTTATGAGACCCTGCCTCTTCCTCGCTTTGCAGTAGTGTTGTTCCCATCCCATTCTGTTGACACTTCCCCTTCTTTAGTGAGAAGGTGTTGGAGGAGTAGGTGAGGAGTATGGGGTTTTTTCTTTTTTAAGACAAGTGCCTTAAACTGTAGTACAGTTTTTCAAAATATCCATTAAAATGTTCTGCCCTTCCTCTCCTCAAGCTTAAGCCTTCCTCGTCTCCTGAACCAGCTCTATGCTGTTACTACAGTGTGTTACCAGTACTGCTCCTTCTTTGTGTTTGGTCTTAGAGAATTGATCCAACTGACAAGTCCTGGACAAGGGTAACCAGCAATACTGCCGTAGTAACTACAGTACTGACAGTAGTAACACTGACTGACAGATGAGGGAAGGGATCTCCAAACACTGACTGCATAGCTGGAGGAAAAGGGTATCTGTATTTCTTCTCCTGGTGTGAGTGCTGTGAGCACTGCTAACTTCCTTGAAGTTTTCAGCGTTTCTAAGGAAAACAGCAGAAATCTTTCATAAAGATGAAAGAAGAAGTGCAAGATAAAAGAGCAAGTGCAGAATCTAAAGCCAGCTTTTGAAGTGAAGTCCGTGTAGTCAAGCGTTGTTGGGCAGCTGTTGTGTTGAGGATACTTAGTGCATTTGTTTTAGGTCTCTGAAGTAGTTACTAGTTTGCTACATCGAAGACCTAAACCATCTCAGTTTAGCTCCTTGCCATTAATTCAGCAAGTTAACAGGCCCTGGTGCATTTCTTCTGTTGGCGCGTACTGTGTTCTGCCTTCGCAGGCGCAGAAGCTGCGTTTTCTCGTGAGTACACCACCTTGTCAGTCAGGCCTACGCGCTGGCCGCGGTGCGCTGTGGCCGCCCTGCCGCCCACATTGCCGGCAGCGCTCCCTGCAAAGAGGGGCAGGCCTGGGCAGCGCCGGCGTTCAAACCGCTCCCTCCCGACACCCCCCGCGACGGGCCCGCCCCCGCCGCTCATTGGCTCTTTCGCAGGCACTGCCGCGTTCCTATTGGCGGGGCTGCCTTGGTGCCCCGCCCCCCGCCGCGGGTGGCGCTGCGGGCGCAGGCGGCTTCTCCCCCGGGCGGCTGCCGCGGGCCCCGCGTGCTGTGAGCGGGCGCAGCCTCCCCTCCCGCCATGGCGCTGCTGCTGGAGCTCCTCCGGCGGCTGCTGCGCTGTCTCGGCTGGCCGCACCACCAGGTGAGCCCCGGGGGGCGCGGGGGGCTGCCTCTGCCCGGAGAGCTGGGGGTCTCGCCTGCAGCCGCTGTGGCTCTGCGGAGGGAGGGTCGGCGCCGGTGGCGGTGGGGTGGCTTCAGCGCCCTCCTTGCCCATAGCCGGCTTTGTCGAAATACGCTGCCCACACGTGGGGACGCGTGGGGTCACTGCCCTGACACGGCCAGTCAGAGTGGCTCTTTTTGCCCTGAACTGAGCGTAGGAAAGTCAGTAGCCTTGGCTGCTCGTGCTTTGCTGTTTTAAGTAAAAGGCTACGTGCCCCTTCCCAAGCAGTAGTTAATCCTGTGTGTTCAGAGACGTGGGAAAGGCGCGGCGTGGGAAGCTGAAAGAGCGCACTGATGCAGTGCCGGGGCTGATGCTGGAGCGTGAGGTCGTGGGCAGCTCCTCGGGGGGGCTGTCAGTAGTGAGGCACTGCTGCAGCTTGTGGTTCCGAGACAATCCTAGCGTTATTTATGGGAAACTACCAGAGTGTCTCCAGGAGTGCTGATTTGGCTGAGCTGTCCTGTTTACTTTCTGGTTCCGTTGTTGGAAGCTGTTGGTTTTTTTGGCAGGCCGTGTTTTTTGAAACTTGCATGTTTGGCAGCAGTATCAGACGTACACTCGGAACATGCCTTCCTTCAGCAGTCTCATCAGGAAGGCATTTCCAGCAGTTATATGCTGTCATAAGGAAGTATCAGGCTAAGGTATGTTAAATTTATTTCACTTCCTTGCTAATTGTTCTTTCCCAAGACTTAATACAGATGCATGTAGTTAATTAAATGGGCACTTCTGTCAGTATCTCAAGATATTGGCCTTTGTGCCCCTTTAAAATATTTTGTATTTTGGCAGTGTTTTAGACACTGTCTGTCATACTAGTGTAGACCTCTTTGGACTTCCAGTTTGAGAAGAGCATTGAAAAGTTAGATTAACCAAACTGCATTATATTTAATTACCTGTAACATGAAATTATTAAATAACTTTGATTGTAAGAACTGAGGACTTTGATTTTGCTTCTCAGATTCAAAGGTTTTCCAATTTTTAGGTCACATCTGTTTGCCAAAAAAAGGAATATGGATCTACTCGAAGTGTTGTCCGTAGACTTGGGACAATTCTTTCCTTGGAGCCCTACCCCAGACCTTATTTTCAAGTAAGGAATTTATTGTTGTATGTATACTTCGCCTGTTTGTATTTTCTTGTTTCTTAATTTGCTGATAGCTTTTCTTTTCCTTTTAGCTTGTATAATTGTGTGTTGCATCCCTTATACTCACTGTTTTCAACTTCCTTATAGCACTGTTTAAAAATTTCTTCTGCTGAGGCAGAACCTTCAGTATGTGCCAAATCCAGTTTCCCTTCATAGTTTTTTTTGGCATTGTTTGTTTTTAGTTTGTTCAAGACCCAAGTCCATTGTGTTATGACGAGCAAAGTGCAGCTCCAGCTCCTGGGGCTCCATCACTTGCTGATGTCCTGTGGGTGGCAAATGATGAAGGACAAGCATGTACTAGACTTAAGTAAGTAAAAGTGTAAAAAGGATTAATAGAAGTAACTTTTGCCTCTTTTATGGTGTGTGATTTTGTGGTTAAGCTTGTTTTTCTTTTTTCCTAACCTTTTCTAGAAACAATTTGGGCTTTTTGGGGGGAGGCGGGCACTTCCTCCTTACTTGAAAATTCTTACTATGTAAAGCATTCTTTTCTGAAAGATTTTTCAAATTCAGTCTTCTCTTTTCTTCTCATAGTAGTATGTCAGGTGCATTACTGGTACTTTAAATGATTTTTACTCACTAAGTATTTTGTGAGGGAGGGAGCTGGTTGTTGCAGTATACTGTAAGATTATTCCTATCTTTTTGATAAACTTTATAAATGGGAAAACAAGAAAAAATATTTAAATGTCTCCTTTTGGCTTAGATTTTGACAATGCTATGTGTAAGCTTTGATGGTTGCTTTGATGGAAAACCAAGCATAATTATTTTAAAAATTTAAAATAATTTTGAATGCGGTTTATGTAAATGTTTCTAGCTTTTACAGAGGGCTGAAGGAAAATATTTTTACAAATTACAAAATACTTCTGGTACAGTGAAATGAAAAATTGTCCAGAAATTTGCGGACACAAATAGTATACAAAAACTTTTGTCTTCCCTCCCCCTCACTGGAGAAGAAATAGAAAGTTGTCTTGCTGTTCCTCTAAAGATCTGTTCAAAATCAGAGGATGAGTTAAAGCCAGAAGCCAGATTAAAATGTGGACACTCGTCTTGTACTGCATCTGTATAGGACAACGTAATTCTGCCTCATATTGGCATTTGTTTTTCTGTGATCTTTGTGCTGCTTGCCAGTAATGAAAATACAAGAAATTGATTAATTCAAATGACACACACTTCATTGGAGAAGTTGGATACAGTGTGCTTCATCTTATGTTTCCTGAAGCGTTATTGTTGAATTATTAAAGTTTGTTTGTAACAGCTGTAACATACCAGAAGAACAGAACGTTGTTGAAAGAACAAAAAAATCCTGGCCTGTTTTGTCCTGCTCATGCTGCTCTTTAGCTGGTCAGATTCACAGAACTATGACAGTTCATTCTTTTGTTGTTTCCATTCTTTGCTCCTCCTCCTCTTCTGGCTCTGTGGAATGTTTTTCAAGAACAGCTATTCTAGTTGATATATTTTCCTTCTCAAGCAGTGTTTATAGCAAGTGTTTTTTGGCAAATCAGAAAGCAGTGCTGCAGGTCTGATTTAAAGTAAAAGGATGTTTAAAATAAGGGAAAAGGTCTGAGCTTTTTTTCAATCAAAGCTTAGTGCATCTTAAGTGAATCAGGTAAATTTAATTTTTTTTCCATGTTTCATGATGAAATCCTGGTAGTTTGATTTTATACTTATATTTTAAGTTTATTTCTGCAGGCACAGACTTGAATTATTTTTTTTAATTAAAACCTGAGATATATAGCACAATTTTCTAATGCTGTCTTTGGCTATAGTAGCTTACAAAAGATGAGGTTCTTGTTCTGTAAGTCTGTATTACACCGTATTGTTGTTGAGTACATTTTCTCAAAGGTTGTAACTGCTTTGCTGCTTGCAGTGTTCATCTTAGAGTTGATAAATGACTAAAATTTCTGAAGCCTAATTAAGAGATCATTGTGCTTTGACTCTCCTGCCTTTCATATTCATGTGGGGAGAAGGGAGAGACACTTTACAGTGTTAGTCTAATAGTTACTGAATAATCACAACTCAATCTTACTGTATGACGTTATGGTGTGTACTTATCCCTGAGATAATTATCTGACTAATTCTTATGATGACTTTGTAAGGATCTGCATTGTACTTGAGCAAAGAGAGACTTGAAACATTTTAAGAGTTATGAGTAGTTAGAAGTGTAGTTTGCTTAAATAGTTTGAAAAGTTAGGTCTTGCTGAATAATGATAACTTGCTTGAAGAGCCCGAGTAGTTTTGAGGTTTCCATTGTTGGCTGAGCCTTTTGAAACTGTGTCTTTTTTTCCTTTGTAGGACTGAATTGAGGAGAAAAGAGAGAAGTACAGCTCCTCTTGACCTATATCCATCAATGCAGAGCATTCCGAAAAACAGCGCACAAAAAGACGGTGTTGATCAAGCAGCGCTCCAGAAAATTTCTGCGCTTGAAGATGAGCTGACCTTTCTTCGTGCTCAGATTGCTGCAATTGTTTCAGCACAGACCTTGGGAAGCACTTCCTCACGTAAGCCCTTCTGGTTTGAAGCAAACCAGTGTTACTTTTTTTTGCTTTAGAGCTTGCCATGCATGATATCGGTAGAGAACACCTGTAATTTTTCTACCTGAAGATACACCAACTAAATTTACTGAATATAATATTTTGTTTTTCTTTTCGCTATTTGGTACACTTTCTCCTTTCTATTTTGTTGTCTGCTTGCCAAGTTCAAATGCAATTGATCCTAAGCTTTATACTCTTTTCCATGTGAGTGAAGGAACTTAGTAACATCACTATCTGTAGGCTACCAATAACTTTAAAAATGTTACAGGCTATTAATTGTCCCTTTGCAGTTTTGCTCTGCTTGTAACAAGTTACCAAAATAATGGGTAGAGAACGTATTCTAAGTCAGTCAGGTTGGGGCTTTAACAAAAACAAATGCTACAAACAGATGTGTCCTAGGTAGTTGGTCTCCAATATGCACTACTGTCTTGTGACCTTTTTTTTCCCTTAAAAGTTTTGAGTCTTAGTTGTCTTACTTGCAGACTGACTCCACTGTGGTTGCTGAAATACTTGGACTGGTGTGAGGTAGTTACTTTGTTGTGACATTGTGAGGCGCTTCTGTGATTCAGCTTTTCTGTTGGGTCTTCCTCTGTCTGTTCTCCATTGCACTCAATATTCTATTTACATGTTTGGTGGTTATATTTTGCTTCATATAGGTTATTGTAACTTCTAGACCGTTGATCACCATATGTAGCAGCAGGCTGCTTTGCTGATTTATCTAGCGACTAGATTAAAGACACAAGTAGAGAAAATCAGAGCAGCACAAGACGCCTCAGATTCATTATTTCATGTATTCTGAATTTGTGGGTTTGAAGTAATGTTCTTTGTTTTAAGTTTGGTTCTTCTGTGTTGTATGTGCAAGGTGTGTAAGAAAGTGCTTTCAGAGGGCAGTCTTATCTTGACTTAAAACTGATTCATCCTGGATGTTAATATATGTTGTTTTTCTACTCTAACTGTATCCAGAAGCCTGTAAAACACTCAGCACTCCAGATGGATTTTACCCACTGCCAGCCATGACTTCTACGCCACTGTCCGTCTCTCACAAATGTAATTTTGTAATTCCCTCGCCTCCTCCACTTCCTTCTGCTGCACCATCTGGTGTTGATGCTAGTAATTCTGCACTGGGACTTATAAAACAACGCCGAGCTGCAAGAAACAGTGATTCAACTGCAGCTGACAGTACTGATCTCCAGAGGACAAAGAACATTCCCAGTATGATGGACGTTTTGAAAGACCTAAACAAAGTTCAGTTGCGAGCTGTTGAGAGGTAGGTTGGATTGGATGTGCATCTCAGCAAGCCAAGGCTACCTAAGCATCAACAGCACTTCAGTAGCACCAGAGAATACCAATCATTTCAAGAGCAGCTACTGCTGGCAAACTGAAGTTGGCAGCTTCTGAGTTCCAAGTGTGGAGTATAAGATACTTGTGACATGGCTTTTAGATGCATTTAAAACATGCTGACTATCACAGCATTTAAAGCTACTCTGCTGTTTCAGTATGCAAATCTCAAGCTGGTGTGGGGAGGTGAGAGGTTGTTTACAAGGTTGTATGCGCAGTCCCAGGAAATTGATCTGAAAAAATAACCGTTCTGGGTTTACTGTGAAAGGCCAAAGCCTCAGGGAAATTTTGGAAAACTACTGTTAGTGTACCCAAAATATCCTGGTTCAAGCTTTGAAGTGTTAATGAAAACACATGCTGTATCATTTATTGGAAATGTCTCATAAATTTGTATTTCAATACTGTAGTTGGATTATAGATATTTTTAGTGGTCAGCTGTTTTGATGGTAAGTGCAGTTGACTTGTAACAAAAATGTTTTACTAAAGACTGGAACGCCTCTTCTGGTCTCTGCAGTGCTAGGTGTAATAGAGATTACACCTTTAGAGTTCTTTTCTGAACTTCTTGGGTAGAAAAAGTAAGAGAAACTGTGACTATAATGAATATTTGAAGCTCTTAATGGGAAGAATGTCACTTGGCAAAACTTACTGCATGCTAATTTCAGCATTTTCTTAACTGTGAGCTTTATCCCTGAAAATAACTACCACAAAACTTGGGCAAATAATTTACATGCAAATCTAAAGCATGTCTTTATGCTTTTGATGACATTCTCACAGTAAATAAAGCAAATATAAAGTGCACTTAGGTAAACCTGTGTGTTTCCTTTATATATGTTTTTTTCTATATAATTCCATGTATGGTGAGTGAAGAAAATGAGATGTTCAGGTTGACAGTTTTAATGTCTTGAGCAGGGGCATAATTAGCAGGAAGTGGTAGGTTGTACATCCAAAATGCTTTCTGGGTTTAGGCATTTACCTGTATGTTGAAGTAGAACTTAACTGAATAATGAATTCATATTTTTGGGGGGAGTAATGATGATCAAAGTTGTTCCAATCTTTCTGACAGTAGTTTAATGCGTGCACTGCGAACGGAAGTCCTCTGTTTTCAGAAATTAGAAGCCTGAAGATCCCAGTTTCTACCACCCAAGCACCATCTTACACATTGTTCAAGTGCTCTTGAGGGCTTGTTTTTATAGGAAGTGTGAACTCAATCCTCTCAGGTTTTGTGTTAAGCAACATTTACTGTAACTGCCAGGCTTAGAACTTGGTGATGTCAGTGTGTGTTATTAGGTACAAATCACCAGCCTGGAGACAGCACTTTACCAGCAGAAGTCTGAACACCTCTAGATTTTTCCACCCTGCTCCTGCTAGGTATTTCAATGGTTAGAAAGTCTTCTTATGATCTATTGTCTTGGACTAGTCACTAGCTTCCACATTTATAGTAAGTTTTGGGGTGTAGGTGCTGTTTTCAGTTTTGAATTTAAATGAACTTAAAATGAATAAAATTTAAATTAAATTGTGTTCACAGTGATTATGAAATACTTTGGTGGGACATTCCCATTAACATGCTTTAATATAACTTATAAATGACTTGGTATAAAAACTGCAATTTTGCCTTTTTTTTTTTTCTCATTATTGATTTGCAATACTTTAACACTTTGTGTTGATTTACTGCAATTTTTCTTCATGTAACAGCGTTGAGTTGTGTTTTCAGGCTAAGAATGTGGCTGACAAATTGGGTGTAATTGTATCAGTGTATTTGATGAATTGCTTTAAAGTTACGGCGGTGTTTAGGGATTTATTGGATAGGGTGTTTACAGAAGTCATGTCTCTAGATCAGTCAGCACAGGATTAGAGTCAGGAGACAGTAATTTATTTTTCTTTGTTCATAGGTCTCCTGGAGGTACTCCTCTTTCTAGACCCAAAAAGAGGCAAAGTTTGGATTGGGATCCAGTTGCTCTACTAACTCATGCTCTAAAGCAGAAGTTTGCACATAAAAACTATGATGAAGATGATTCCCTGGACAAAGAAAATCATTCTTTTGATAGCTCTCCATTTTCTAGTCCTGAGGTGCCAGTGGTATGTTTTTATATAAAAATGTGCATTTGTATTCTTGAATTGACTGCTGTTTTCATGGATAGTTGCAGGATTTTCACAAGCCTAGAACTTCTCAAAATTTTCTAAGCCATCAGCCTAGGTAGTTACTTTCTTTAAAGTATAATCAAAGCAGAAAATCTCAAATTGTTTTGGGTGGATTTAGACTGGTCAGTGCACTTCTAGACGTGTAAAGAGAAGAAGCTTAGAAGACTGATTTTAAAAATTCAGCTCATACTTGATTGAACTATGGACATTAGCTTGATGGTACCTGGCAGGTATCCATGCATAGAATTTAAGTAGTTTAATGTGTATTTACGTAGTTACTGACTAATTTTTCAAATAAGGATGTTAGGTAGGTACAGAAAGGTCTGACTAATACACACTAACTTTTCAGAAATGAAAATAAATGCATAGTTTGTAATATTTTTTTTTTGAGTGTAGTTTTCACATGGTTTGAATCTTTATCCAAAACGAGTTGTGATTCTCTTGTAAAGCCCATGAAGAATACAGTTTTTCCTAGAAACAAAGAAGTGGTTGGCAGAGCCTTTAGACTTAAGGTGATTCTGAGCACTGATTTCTGTAGATCAGCCTGTGCCAGCTACCTCAGCTTATACAGTCCAGCAGTGCTGTTGGTTTGTTGTTAGGCATTTCCACAAACCTCAGAACTGCTCAGATGAGATGGATAGAAATATGTGGCACTAATTTAAACTGTCTCTCTGCTTAGTAATTCTGTCTTTTTATTGTGAGAGTGACATAAAAGATTTGGGCTGTGGCGTTTGTTATCCTAATGGAGGGAAATAGTAATGCAGAACTACTCTTTGGAGGCTGCTCTTACATGTGTCTAGCTGTGTAGCTGAAAACTTGAGAAAAACTAATGTGTGTGTGTTCCTCTTGCTAGCTATAATGATTTTATTTTATTTATTTCAGTTGCCACCATGATTTTCCAAGCATATATTTTACAGACTGCAGCGTGTCAACAGTTCTGGTGCAGTCTTAATAAATTTCTTTGACTTTTTTTTTTTCCCTGAAGGGAAAAATTAAAACATCTTAAAAATAACTGTGCTGGTATTTTGGATGCTGTGGACTATTGCACTTCATAGCTGACATACCTAATTCCAGATAAAAAGATCAGAAATAGCTCCTGGAACATCTTGTATATGGAATAGCTTTTGTTTCAGGATCTGACAGCTGGATTATAAAGTCCTGGAAGAGAGACTGCTTAAGGCCAGCATGCTCAGGAGTAGGTACAAAAAAAAATGGAATTTTTCTAGTTAAAGCAGAATAATCTTACGAATTTGTAACCAAGTCTCTAATTGTTAACTGTTTAGTGTTTTGAAGAATGGATGTATTTAAACCAATTGCACAGACCTACTACTTCATTCTTTCTGTGTTGAGAGAAGTGCAACAACTCTTCGAAAATGTTTTTCTTGTAAACATCTTCTAATTCAGTTTTTGGGTATAGTTTTAATTCTATCCCTGCTCCCCAGGTTGGATGCTACAGTCTGAAGCCAAATGCAAAACCCAGCCTTACAAGAACTGATGGAGTTAAGCAGGTACCAGCATGGAAAGCAAGAGCTCATATTTAGTGCAGACTTCCAAGGAAAATTCAGTTTGTTTAAGTGGTGGGTCCACTTTGAAACTGCTGTAAGGTGCTGTAACATGTTGTTCTAGAACATATATTTCCTATGCTGTTGAAGTTTGGGTGTTGCAGGGTTTGTAAAATTACCTCTTCCTTCTCTTTGGTTTCTCAGTAGCTAAACTTGTGAATGTGATGCTTTTACAAGAAGCACAGAACTGAAAGAAGGCTTCCATTGCTATGGAGCAGTGTCTTTGGAACCTGGGAAGTTCAAGAAAGCAGTGTTTGTATGGGGAAAACAAAAATTTATTGCTGTGAGGGCTGAGGTATATGCTCTGTTTGCACTCCAGTGTAAATAACAAGGAAGTGTAAACTTTTTGTTAGTGTGTTATAACTACTGTGTATAATGGTAATACTTTTTCATGAGAGTGGCATAGTTGCCTTGGTATTCTTGGCAGTTTACTGATGCAACTCCTTATTCCATGTGCAAACAGTTTTCTAATTTATTTTGGGTCAGGAGATGAGCTTTCATGTTTGTGGAACTTTGTGCTGTAATTAACCTGCAGGTCATCTATTAAATGCCTGTAATATGGGGGAGTTGCGTTTTGAGATGTAAAAAAGACCTTGTAGAGAGATCTGCTTGCACACAGTCTAAATTCCGTATGTAAGTAAATATTAATTCCTATTTGGCATGTGCATCTAACTCAGTTTTGTTCACAAGAGCTTATAAAATAAAATTTCCTTTCATATTGTTAGATGTGTGTGGTAGTGGTATTTTGTGTTGCAGACTCCTTTGTATCTTAAGAACTGATCGTATTAGACAAGTTCTTAAATTGAATTATCTAAAACTAATTAAAGAACAGCTTATATTTTTTCCTGCCAAAGTACTTAATGGAGCCACTTATTTACAAATCTATTATGATCCATTGCTTTCAGTAGCTGCCTTCACGTAATCTTTTGTCTAAGAATCCTGATGTATAAAACCCAAATCCTGTCAGACTGTTGAATGTGTTCCTTGTATCCTGTGTCTCTATTTCCCCCCTTACTTACACAGAGTAGACTGACAGCTGCATCCTCTCTTACAGCTGAATCTTACTTCCATTGTTGTAAGAAATCAGTGTGCAAATACCATACTTGCATTTTGGTTTTAAAAATTACCTTTTTGACTAAAACTGCAGCTTAAATGACTTGATATATTATGCTTCTAAAATTAAATACTCTAGGTGTTTATTTCTTCTGGATTAAGTAATTATTAAACTTTATCATACTCTCCCATTCCTTGATTGGTCCATAACCGTTTGGCATTTGCTTTCTTCCAAAATACTCATTTGCTGCTTTTTCTAGCTAAACTTGACAATTGCTCTGAAATCCATACAGAATATCCAGCTCGGCCCCATACTTGGAAATTTTACCCTCTTCCATTAAAGCTCCTCGTTGTCTTTTGTCTGCTGCTCTGGCCTCTGCTGTACAAGGGCAGCAGGGAGCAACAGTGAAGGAAGTCCACGCAGTGCCCGCTGAAGAGTACACAAAGGCAGGTGAGTCCCAGTGAGCATAAGGGCTATGAATTGGCTCCCTCTTACTCAGTACCTGCAGTGTGGTGAGGTGGAACAAGTATCTCCTGGTTTATATCAGCACTCCTAGATCCAGGGGGTTTTGGGGTTTGTGGCCATGCTGTTGTGACTGACAAACAGGATGGAATTCTTTCTTTGAGAGACTGAATTGCATGCAAAGCCCTTGATACTATACTTTCTCCCCTACATCAGTTGCTTTATGTGACCACTAGTTTCTTCTCTTCAGGAAGAACTATTATTTTGGACTCCTTTTGCAGTTTTTCTGTTCTCCCAAGGGTTCATCATTTAACTAGAAGTTTGGCCAACAGGAGCAGTTTGCGGTGAGAATTTTGGCTTTGGAAGTGTCTTCACTTTAGAAGGGACTTCTGAGAAATTTCTCGGTATCTCTTAAGACAATTACCTAGTATCAGAAGCATCTGCAAATTTTAGTGAGCTGTGTGACCCTTCTGGTTGTTGGGATACTCTCTGATTTTTGTCATTCTGATGTGAATTATGCAGTGATACACAGTTTATAGCTGATCTGCTTCCTTGGGGAAAAGAATAAGTCATGGGACGTGACTTTTTTTCCCCCATCTACATGTTACGAGAACAGATTCTTTATGTAGTTCCAGATGTAAAGAAGTCTGTGGGTGGCTGTTGGAACCCTGAGTTCTGAGAATTTCAGCCTTTCAGTGCTGACAGACAGTGATCCTCAGAAGCACACTGCATTTGACCTGAAGCCTTGGGAAAGGCTTCTTAAATTGTGAGGTTGTTGCTGTGTAATTAAAAGTTATATCACTGGGTGGAATATGTAGAGATGTAAAAAATATAGGTTTATGGGATATATGTAACAATATGGAGGATTTTGGGTGTGGATTAACTCTTCTTCTTTTCTCCCTCTTCACAAATCTGGGTGTTCTGGTATTGGGTCAAAAAACCCGCAGCGCGGATCATGAATAGTTAGTTATTGGATTATAAATAAAAACAAATTACTTGGCTTTCCATAACTGGGTAATTTGAACCTTAAAAGACCTTGGAAGTTAGAACTCAGGGCCATTTTCACCTTGTTAACTTAGAGGCACACTCTGTGCAGCTGTAATATAGATAAGATATAATAAACATCTAAGTCCGAAGATAAACTCCTGGTCTCCTATATTTTAATTCGAACTCTGAGTAAAAGAACTCAGGAAACAGAGTCAAAGAAGAAAAGAAACAAAAAAGAGAAAATTAATAGGTGGCATCCGGTAACATCAGACAGTTTTCAGTGCTAAGACATTCCAAAGCTTTGGAATAGTTAGTAATGAAAAGTTCGATCACTCGTTGCAGAGGTTTTTCTTTCAGAACTGATGGAAACCTGGCTTTGTCATCTAATTTTCTTTGACTAAGACTTCTGTATCAACAACTTGGAAGCAGTTTTAGGTTCTCTGAAGCTTCCCGTGCCCACCTGGAATCCATTCCCTGTTTTACCTACAAATACCCTTGTTCGCGTAAGGTCCCTGAGTGAATTACTCTGTCGCAATGCAACTCAGGAGTTGTACTATTGATCTGGGAGAGGAGGAAGAGACTCAGGAACATGAGTCCTCTATTGGTCTGCTGGAACAATCTTGTGAAAGGTTGTGTTTTCTTATCACTGGAGAAGTCCGAAAAATTTAATTTCCTACCACTCTCGGTGAATTTTTGGGCAGGATGTCTTCCTTCAGGAGATGCTGGGGTGGTCACTGGAATGAAAGTTGGCTTTGTTTTTCTACTAGAAAGACTTTAAAAGTATGTATGTTATATCCAATTTTCCAGCTGATAAAATTGAAACCAGAGTAACTGTTTCAAATGTTTTGAGTAAGAAGGGTAGAAGGAAAAGTATAATGCAGTCCTTTAAAAACATTACTACAGATTTTCTTCGAGGGGATCCTAAAAGATTTGAGTTCTCTATCAGTGAGCTTCCCATTACAAGGAGACTAATGAAAGCAATCACCTGACAATTACTGTCAGAATATCACTGCTGACATACTCCTGTAACATACCAGACCTATCCAGATACTGCTTGTGAGGGACAATTAATCTGATACATAATCTCATATCTATTAATTATTATATTAATATATAATTAATCTATATAATCTCTCTGTATGTGTAGGTACAGAATTTTTGGATAAAGGCAGAGCAGAGAGTGTGCAACAGTATTCACTGCCTTCAGTCTATTTTTCTTGTCAGGAAAGACATTGTCCTTTAGTCCCACCTAAGTAGTAAAATGGTATACGGGGTTCTTGCAAAAGCCAAACTGACAAAGGGAACCTGCTAAACAAGTTAGCCTTAAGTTACTGATCAGATGCCTTGGGGAAAGGAAGTTCTGCAGGCCAGACTATTGAAACAGCTGATGTCCCAGTGTTAAGCGAGGTCTGCAGCCAAATTTCACTTCAACTTATGTGAAATGTGTTTGCCAGTGATTGTAGGTACCTCAGAGATATTTATCATCCTGATTCCTCTACCAGGTCCTCAGATCCCTATGCGATTTACCAGTACATTTTTCATAGTGACACTGACTTCAGCTACATCTGTATTACCTTCTAGGTTTATCTGAATAATCAATTAATTGTGTGGGATATTTTAGCACATTGTTGCACATCTGTGTGAAAGTGAATAGTTTACAGTGGGGAAGGTGCCCTGCTGTGGCTGTTGTGTGCAGACAAGAGAAGGACTGGTGGGTGATGTGATGATTGGTGGCATCTTGGGGACAGTAATCACAGAACACTAGAGTTTTCAGTTCTCAGAGAAGTAGGGAGGGGAGTCAATAGAACTGCTGTCCTGGACTTCTGCAGGACAGACTTTGGCCTGTCTAGGAGAGTCTGGCTGCGTGAATCTCTTGGGAGGCAGCCCCAAAAGGCAAAGGAGTCCAGGAAAGATGGACATTCTTCAAGAAGAAAATGCTAGTGGCAGAGGAGGAGGTGGTTTCCATGGACTCAAAGATGAGCTGGTGTGGAAGACCAGCCTGGCTGGACAGGGAGCTTTGGCCTATGACCTTTGGGAGAAGGGGCTGGCAACTCAGGAGGACTACAAGGATTTTGTGAGGTAACTCAGGAAGAAAATTACAAGGGTCAAAGCCCAACTATAACTTAGTCTGGCTACTGCAGTTAAAGGCAGTAAAAAATGTCTATAAATACATTAGTAATGACAGGAGGGCCAAGAAGATCCTTTTCAGGATGTGGGGGGAAACATAGTGACAAAGGATGGAGGAAGAGGCTGAGGTACTTAATGCCTTCTTTGTGTCAGCCTTTAATATCTAGACCACTTGTTCCCCAGGTACCCAGCCCCCTGAGCTGGAAGACAGGGACAGGGAGTGGAATGAAGCTCCCATAATCCAGGGGAAAATGGCCAGTGACTTGCCGCGACACTTGAGCATGCACAAGTTTATGGGGCCAGATGGGAATCTACCCAAGGTACTGAGGGAGCTGGTGGAAATGCTCACCAAGCCACTTTCCATCATTTATCATCAGTCCTGGCTAACTGGGGACTTCAGTAAAATGTATGACAGTTTCCCACAGCATTCTCTAGGAGAAAGTGGCTGCTCATGGCTTGAATGGATGCATTGTGAAAACCTGACTGGATGGTGAAGCCTAGACAAGAGAGTGGTGGTGAATAGAGCTATGTCCAGCTGGTCACTAGTGGGATTTCCCAGGAATTAGTCCTGTCTTTATCTCAATGTGGGGATTGAGTATATTCTTGTTAAGTTCACAGATGACACCAAGTTGGCTGGGAGTGTTGATCTGCTGGAGGGTAGGAAGGCCCTGCAGAGGGATCTGGACAGGCTGGATCAATGGGCCAAGGCCAATTGTATGAGATTCAACAGGACCAAGTGCTGGGTCCTGCCCTTGGGTCACAACAGCCCCATGTAGTGCTGCAGGCTGGGAGCAGAGCAGCTGGAAAGCCACCTGGCAAAAAAAAGACCTGGGGGTGCTGGTTGGCAGTGGCTGAACATGATCCAGCATGTGCCCAGGTGGCCAAGGAGGCCAGTGGCACCCTGGCCTGTATCAGGAATAGTGTGGCCAGCAGGACCAGGGCAGTGACTGTTCCCCTGTACTCAGCATTGGTGAGGCCACACTTCGAGTTCTGTGTCCAGTTTTGAGTTCCTCACTGCAAGAAAGACATTGAGGTGCTGGGGCGTGTCCAGAGAAGGGAAATTTAATTTCAAAGATCTGAAGATAAAGTATGGAGCTAAACTAGCAGGAATAGGATACCTGCTGTAAATTGCCAATATATAAAGAGGGAATTTTTTCATTATTTCTCAAAATACTTTGAAGTATGAAGCTGAAGTCACTCTGTGTTAACAGTATAGCAAAAAGAACAGGTATTTTATAGTTGTATAGAAGAATTTTTGTAAAAAAAGGAAGAATCTTATAAAGTCATAAATAGTGGATGTGTTGTTAGAGTAATTTGAGTTATGTAAAAAGAAGCATGACATGAATTAATGCTTGTATCTGTTTGTGTAAATGATTCTGCTTTTGTTTCTTATAAATTAGTCAAATAGGAAAGGCACAATCTGGAAGGGTCTTTGACAAGCTTGCTGTTTGTAGATGTTTCAGTGGTTTAGAACAATGTCCATCATGCTCCATAGTTATGCCTTGAAACACTTTGTTGAGGAACTCAGTCTTGAATTGTGGTGCTAGTTATGGCAATATCTAAAACTGTGTTGTGAGTAAACGCTAAAGACGACAGCTGTCCTTCTACTTCAGAGAAATTTTGCACATTCCAGTATTATTTGGCTGTATTATTTACAAATTTTGATTATAATAATCAAAAGGCCCTTCTTTTGGTATTCATTATTTTCCCCAATAATCCTGCCAGCAGGATCTCTCCTTCTGCATTGGGAATTTGAATAATTGGTTTGGGGTTTTTTTGCACACTGAAAGAAAAGCAGCATGGTGCTTTTGTTCCAGCTATGTTTCTAGACCTCTTTTACATTTTCATTTCTGCTTACACGTTCACCCACCCTGGAAAGCAAAAGTAGGCTTTAAAAACAGCTTATTTATGTATGTCATCAAGACTGTTCAGACTTTCATTGTTGTTGGGATGGATGTATTTTTACCTTTTGTTTAAGGCTAATTTAGGCCTTTGCTTTCAATGGGACACAGAAGCAAAAGCAGCAGTCTGAATTCTCTCTTTAGGTAACAGAGACTAACAGAGACTACTTTAGGTAATAGCACTACAGTCTGCAGGGGTGGAGCTGGCACTGGTTGCTTTAAACCTCTGATCAGCAATAAATAGATTAAAATACGTTTGAAAATCCTTTAAAATAATTGATATAGATTTGTTACATTTTGCAGATGAACTGCATGTGTTTAGCCACAAGAGAGCAGTGTCACACCGTGTCTGTGTTGCAAGTCTTTAAAAAGGAATTCTGCTTTGTCAGCATAAAGTCGCACGACAATATTTTAATCCCTTTATATTTTTATTTTTATAATGATATACACTAAATTGTAGGGGTGGGTGGTTCTGTCTTACTAGCATTACAATGAACTCTATTTATGTGCATTTGGAGTAATAAAAAGTTAACACCTGGCTAGTTTATTCTCTTCACAAATCTGCTATTTCATTTTCTGGGAGAACAGGCTGAAGATTTCATGTGGTGAGTTAGAAAAGAGCTTGACCTGGCAGTAGTTTTTTCCTGAAAAAAATATCCTGTTTATCCCATGTAAAATGGCCATTGGAGGTTTCTCTTTGTGGTCCAGTACACATATCATGAACTCTGCCACAGAACTGCAAAAATTTGTATAAATAACTTCTAGCTTATACAAGTGAAAATATGCTGCTTTTTACTGATTAAAAGTTAAAGTGACTATGGAGCATAGCGATTCACATTTTTTATTTCAGATGAAAGACTATACTGCTCTTCTGTAAACATACACATTCTTTGCTCCTCACATGTACACAGTGACTTGAACGAGTTTAGGTGCATCCATAAATTTGGGTGAGGGGATGTTTGCAGAGTTGGATAAATTTTAACCTTCAATAGTGTCGATCTTCAAAGTGTCAACTTCGTTCTTGCCATCTGTGCTTTCTCTTTGGTAGTCTGTATTTTATTTAGTGGGGAAAGTTAAACTGGATTGATTGTTACTGCTTCTCTGTTTCACTTTATAGTTCTCATGCCGTAACACAGCAGCTGTGTTTGCTGGGAGGCAGTTGCCACTGAGCAACAGCTGCTGGTATAAAGGAGCAGTGGGAAGAAATTTAAAGTAAGCTTAGTTTTAGTTTTTTCCTCGTGTTATTGTTGTCTTATGGCTGTTTGATGCCTTGTCACCTTACAGTTTACAGCCTGTAAGTATTTGTCCTGTTCTTTCTGTAATGAGAACTGTAGGAATCTGTGTTAATAGTTCTGAAATAGCAGAGGCTGTGTGTTCTACTACTGAAGTGAGGGGTTTCTGTCCTGTAGAATATTGGGGCTTTTTAATGTTTATTCTGTTGTTTCTTACTCAATTTTATCTGTCTGGTATTTTACTCACCTTTTTCCATCATCCTTTTTCTAGCAGGTGTTTTTGCTTGACTTACATACCATGTTTGACTGTCATCTACTGGGGCAGACTTGATAAGCCAGGCTGTTTTTAAACTCTTTCCTTGCTTGTAAGGAAGTGTTTCTGAAGAAGTGTCAAGCTCAATGTTCTTGGTTTTAATTTATTAAGTGGGGAGCTCCTTACCAGCATGTACAGTGGGAAAATAATTTGTAACTCACTATTTTGTCATAGTAAACATAGGTAGTTTGAAGGTGTACTTTGGTTTGACTCAGGTGAAATGTGGGCTTTATCAACACCCCCTGTTCCTATCTGCTCATTTGACCACTCCAATATTTTTTTATCCATTTGTTTGCTGCTTCTGTCTGTTCCTCTCATATGCACTATCTGCATGTATAAGAATTCTATTAAGGCTTTACCAGGTACATTTCTGAGGAGTCTCTGTTTTTCAAGACTTCTAGCAAATCCCCAGCCCATCTGTTATTTCTCAGTAGTAGCATTGCCTTTTCTTTCAGATTTGAGGAGTAGAGTTTGTATTTAGTATAGTAGAACAATGCAGCTGCTAGTGACACTTATGTCTACCAAATAATCTGCTGTATAACCTAGCTTGTCACTGAACTAGTTTTTGATGTTAAATTAGGTTTTTGAGTTCACAAATAAAAGAATATATTGAAGATACATTGACATAAGGCGAGGAAAATAAACAGAATTCGTGAGATCCTGCTTTGTGCCTTGTGAGCTCTCGGAGCTGTTGCTAGGAGAAGAGCATGGTAACAGTGCTCCAAGCTGGTAGTTGCCTGGGGAACCCACAGGCACTTGAGCTATTTCTACACATCTGTACCAACTCACAATGTTTTTCTTCCATGTACCCCCTTTTTCCTCCTCTCTAGTGCAATAAAAGGCATGGGGGATCTTGTCCACAGGACTAAGTCCTTTGCTATCCTCCAGCATACAGGTCTCACTTACAGTCAAGACTTAGTAGCTTCAAAGAATATGAGATGTGGCCAGATCTTGACTGAGCACCATAGTGGTGAATAGCTGGCCCAATACAGGTTGAGGATGATGAACATCACACCTGGTAATGGGCCCTGGCACTTCTATTTGGAAGTTGTTGCTGTTTCATTGCTTAAATATGAATCAAAGTCTCACTTAGGAATTGCATAGATTTTAGGAAAAGTGGAATGTATTTACTTAGAAAAATCCCAGGATCACTAATTACCACTGAAGTAATTATCTGATGGAGGAATGAGTTAAACTCTGCTTACTAGAATAAAAAGCTTTGAACTGCAGATGGCTAAGGAATTTAAATCTGAAAATTCTAAAGAAGCTGGCTGAAGGACATATCTGGCCCTTCAGACTTACTTTGAATAAACTTCGCAGTAATACAGAAATTCAGAAAATTGTGTCATCTAAGTTTTCTTTTTAAGAAAAGTGGGGTAAGACACATGACTGTTGGTCAATTGGCGTGTGTCAATTCTAGGCAAAAAAATCGGCATGATAGTATCCATTTGCATGATTGCAAATACTTCGATAACAGGACTGATCTCTTGTGACTGCAGTGTAAAATAGATGTTTTAAATCATCTTTAACAAAAATGGCCGCAACAGAATAGTGTAAATTAAAATATAGCATTTTTATTACCCACAAAGTAGATGTTAAATGGGTGTAGAACTGATTAGCTGGCAGATAATAATAATCACTGAAAGGAAGTGTTTCTACCAAGATTATAGAGAATGGGACTGGGTTAATGCAGTTCCATATTTTTAGTAATGAATAAGTGATAAAATTTTTGGATAATTAAACCCAGTAATTACATAGAGAGAAATAATGAAGATGTGGATGATGGCAAAAAGCCACAATGATAGTGCCATAGCAGGTTAGGTCTTCAGAAGGAAAGTACATTCTAGTACAGGCAGTTGAAAAACTATAAAGCTGTTTCATTCAAACTGTATTATTTCAGAAAGAGAAAATCTGTTTGAATGACCTGATTTGTCTGTGAATGCATGAAGATTAAAAAAAGTGCAAAAAGCCTCTTTCTGTGACAGAGAGAAATGTAATACTAACCAGTTGTAGGAAGTGAAAACTAAAATAATTTAAATGAGAGTGCATTTCAATAATGAGCATGACATCCACAGTGGGAAGTGGTGACTCTTCTCTATTTCTTCTCTGTAGTAGAACCCAATGCTAGTTTGACAGAGACCCAACCATGGAGTGAAACAATTGTCACCTTTTGACAATGGTGCCTTCCTTTTCTTCCTCGTATGTTTATTTTCTAGTCTATTTATCATAGGTTGTCTCAGAAAGAGAACAGCTCTTACTATGATACTTGTTTTACATCTCATAAGAACTTTTAATTTCACAGAGGAACTTGTGCTGCTCTTGAAGGTGCGAACTCCTTGCTGATATTCAGATATTTAAGACTCTATCGTGAATCTCAGTAAAATTTAAACTTGTAGATGTGCCATGCCAGCTGAAAAATGACATCTGCATTATTATATAAGATGTCCCTGAGAGCAATGTAACACCCACAGGCAAAACTTCAAGCTGTCAAGTAACTCAAGAGTGATGATGTAAGCTCTCCCTTTAAATTAATGACACTGAAGTATCAGAAAGAAAGAACTGCAGTTGGATTGGTAAAGGAATAAAGTCAAAAGAAAAAAAGAACCCAAGACCCCAAAACCCTAGCAACATGTACAGATTTTTTTAAGGCACCTGGAGGTGATCAAGTCACTTTTTCCACAAAACCATAGAAGTTGTGCTCCTTTATCAGTAAAGTAAGAGCTGTCCTTTCACATCTAGCTCTCTTCAGGATCTGTGATTATTTTCTTCTTGACCTTTAACATGAATCTGTTATTAAGTTATTTCTATTATAGCAGCTTGTGGTGGGAGCAGTACTGGTGTCCCTTGTGCCATTCCTGATCCACTGGAGCACTCTGAAGTGTAACCACAGTGCAAATAAATAAATTCCATCTCTATCTAGCATTTCTCATACAGCATGACTGTTGAGTTGCCATAGTCAAAATGCCAGATCATTTTGTTAGTGGTTTGTATTTCAAAACCTGTCAACAAATAGGTATTAGTGGAATTGGTCAGAAGAAAATGGAGGCTATTGGTCACACAATTATATTGCAGCATGTTTAGGTCTTGGGCAGATGGAGGATTTGGCAAAGGGCAGCTGAAGTCCAGACACTTCTCTTAGGCTTCATCCTAAGCAAACATTAATAGTGATATTATTGACTGTTCTTTCTTAAAACTGGAAAAGTGAAATGCTCTCTAAAAAAAAAAGAAAATATTTCATACCATTGTAAAATATGCTTAATAAAAAAGTGGGATGGGAATTGAAGTGGATCTGAGCCTCAGGAAGCTGTTTCTCTTGAAATCAAAAAGTCAGGCATTATTACAATAAACCCTCCATCATTTTATGTAGGGAGAACACCAGAATTATCAAGGAAGACAGAAAATAAAAAAAGGGGTTGTGACCTTGCATGTAAGTCCTTGCTTCCACTTAATACCTTTCTGAGTTGCAGCAGTCTCGTAGGCCCCTCTCATGTCTGGCTGACAGCAAAGGCTCACACAAATTTTATTTACTTGCTGTGTTGTCCAAGTGAGCTGTGAGCTTCTTGCTATGGCTCTCTTGCATGAGATATCCTGCAGTTTCTGATCTTTCTATCTTCCAGCTAAATCCAGAGCATCTCAGAGAAGAAAGAATTCCCTGTTTCTCTTGAGATGGAGGCAGAAACCACATTGCTCTTTAGATGAATATAACATATGATTGGAATCATAATAAATACCATCATTTCTCAAAACAAATTATTTTTTGTGTTGCTTGTGATTAGTTGGTGTTTTCAAGAAGCTGACCATAATCAGGTATAGAGGGGAGGGGATGAGGGCAAGACATCTAAGAAGGTAAAAATGAGGCTTGATAACCAGTTTTAGTCATCTCCAGACAGGACTCCTGATAGACCAAGCACAGAGGATTTGTGAGGATTGAGTGCAGAAGGAAATTGACTACACAGCTTCTTATGCAAGTTTCATCACTTTAATTGACTAATATCTTCAGGTAACATAACTTCTGTACTACTTTGTAGCTGTAATTCAGATAAATGAAGGAAGTGTATTTGCTCTGTTAGTACACACCTTTATGCACCTAAAGCCAATATGCCAGTGTCACTTAGCCATTTTGAGTGGCTGATGTACCCATCCCAAATCTTATTTGTGTTTCTTGATTTGTTTAATACCTGTCTTTACTTAGGCAGTCTTCAGGCAGTGGCAGTGTTGAGGAAGATTTCCTTTTCATGTGGGAGCCGGGGCAGTTACCATGCACATCTGTGAGCACCTTAATTCAGCCTTAGTGCTGATACAAGGGACTTCAAAGCACCAAAGTGCAAATGGCCACTCCTTAATCCCACGCGGAAATGGTGGAGCTGGTAGCAGTGACTTTCCTGATACACTGAGGGAAACAAATGCAAAGGTACCACAGAGGGTAGTGGCGATGTCCCAAACTACTTGTCGCCTACATGGAACCTCATCCCAGCAAAACAGTACATTTTTTTTAAACAAAGTAATTCCACTCATGTTTTGGTCTCTCAGCTGATGATACCAATGTATCTATTTTTTCTCCTCCTAGAGGTTGACTTGAAATATATTTATCTGGCACAAAGCATGGGAGGTACAAAAAAGTGATCTTTGGGACAATGCTTTTTTCTTGTTGAATCTGCCCTTGAATCTGCCATATGTTCCAGTGCTTCCTAGTTTCTTTGCGTTTTGGTTGCCTGACGTGGAATAGCCCCTGAGTTTGTCTGCAGGTGTTGGTAGAAATGAGGCTGGGCATCAAATACATGTGTAGGTGTAGCACTAGATTTTTCTTTTTGGTAGCTGTATTTCTTTCATAAATATGCTTATGTATGAGCTAAGCTCATAGGAATCCTCTGCACATATGAATGGAAAATCTGGATTTGGAATGTAACAGCTGCTGAGCAGCATGAGTAGGTCAGGAAAGCATCATTTTAAACTAATGGTGGATTTAAGTATTAAAGTGTATTTTCTTCAGGATTACGATTTTAGTAATATTTATTTGTAATCAGGAATTCCCTTTTTGTTTCATCTAAATTTCAATCTTTTAAGCTTTTCTATGTGGTTAAAGGTTAATATATTCTTATGGCAGCAACTTCCATATGTACTGCTGTACTTTGTTCTACCCATGTTTTGATTTGGGGAAAGCAGAAGCTCTCAGTCTGCCCAAATGTTCTGAGTTTTTTTTTATAGGTGGTACTAATGAAGCTGCAGTATTTTTTCCTCTCTCTCTCCTTCCTCGAGGTTTTTCGTGATTCAAATTGCTTTTTGCCACCCTTTGCACTTCCCACTCTTGTACTTGCACTTTCTAGAGAGGGATGATTGATACACAAATTGAATTTCTCTCTGGGTGGTAGGAGTGCTGGAAATAACAGGACAGCTCCTCTGTTTGTATGAATTCTAATACTCCATTTTAGTTACGACTTCTTAAGACACCCAGATCCTCTTCCTAACCCAGTACAATATATTTAGAGCTTTGTAGGGTACAGAATTCAAATCTTCTCTCTAAATTGTAGTACTATAAAATCTGACATGAAATTCATCTGCTGTTGCGATCCTTCCTTGTGTGTTTAGGTCTGCATGGTGCTGCATAGACACCCAAGGTAACTTTTAGGAAGTGCTGCTGCTGGTAGCAAAATCCAATTGTCATGGATTAAGGTGTTGCATAGTGTTCAGTGCAACTCTGCCTAAGAGCCAAACAAGCCCAGGATACAGTGAGATGATCCACTGGTTTTAGTGGCAGAGCCACTTTATCTCTTCTCTAACCCGTGATTCATTTTCAGTCTGTCTGTCCCTAAACAGCTGTTTGAGACTGTACTGTACACAACATCACTAAAAGACTGAGAAGTGTAGAACTGGGGACACCATAAACCTGCTCTGTTGATAAAACCCAAGGTATTTTCTAACCACACTCATTTTATCTGTCCCATAATTGATTGTCACATACATATCTCACTGTTTCTTCTCTTGATGAATAGTTGTATTTCCAAGATTCTCCACCTGAACTTTAAACCATAGTTAAGTATTTACCCAGGACAAAAATATTGCCATACAATTAATTTTTCTTTTGCTGTTCATTGATACGTTTTAACTTGCTGGTCTGCATTTTTTGTTTTGAACCATTAAACATCCGCCTCCATCCAGACAGTGCCTGTGCAGAGTGGGAAGATGTATTGACTTAGCTGTACTTGAAAATAACACTGTTAAATCTGTTACAGAAAATGGAGCGGTTTTCCAATGCTGACCATGAAGAACTGCTCCTGGGGAAACCATCACAACTCCAACCCTATACAGGACAGATCTCTAGGGGGCTTCATTCTAAAATCCATTTTGCAGTTCTGCTTGCATCTGGGGGACACATGAAAACACTGTGATTCTGAAGAGTGGATTTTTTTTTTAGAAAAAAAAATTTTAAATTTAAAATGTTGGCTAAATAGCACTGAAACAAAATCTATTTCCAGCTCCCATATTTGGTTCAACTGTACTATTTGCATGGCATGAACTATGTGAGTATTGTTATTGAACACTTTGAGGTACAAATGAATTCTGGCTTTAGAAATGTTGTCAAAGTCAAGAAGAGTCCCTGCAGTGATATCCATCAATGATGACAAGTATTCCTCACTTAGAAATACTTATCAGTGTAGAACAGCAATACTTCTCATATTTTCAATTAAACTTCACAAGGCTCTGCCATGCTGCACATATAAATAACATGGTCTGAAATTGAGAAATGAGAAAATGGAGATTAAAACTGACCAATGATCCTAAGGAGAACTCATTACTGGAACTGAAACAACAGTAGAAGAAAACTCTCCTTTAAATACTTAACCAGGGAAACATTTTCCCTGGGGTTTGAAAATCCTTCTACTCTATGCTTAGGAAAATTACATGGAAATGCTTTCCTTACTGGGAACTCCATTTATATTCATACAGCAAGCCTAAGGGGAAATTTAGAGAAAAGTTCTTCTCAGAAATAGCGAAATAGCGTACTAGGAAAGTGATTATTCTGTTGGTAGGAAGGAGAGGCAATGAGAGAATGACAAGCAGCAAAAACCCCACTGCATCCAAACCAGAATGTCTTCTGCAAACAAAGGAGATCCTTCAATGAACTGGCTTTTACCAAAGAACTTGGGACACTTCACTCTTATTTTTTTAAATTTTTTTTATTAGTTGTCATTCTTTGACATGATGAATACTTACAGCAGTATGTTAAAAAAGATACAATTAAGTCTCTTGGCATCACTGCATAGCAGTCACAGCATTTTCACACAATCTAGTGCTTCCTTTCAGAATGATGCATATGGCATATATACGCACATATGGGGGCTGATTCTTGGTCCCAGGGAAGCTGGGGGGACCAGTGTTTGGCCCATAGAACTGTGTAAGATATGTGAATATATATATATAAAATGCTTTACAATAAACATGACATATACAATCTTGAATTCAAAGACAAGCAGAATATATTTTACATCCAAGTCAAGCTTATGCTCTGCACTTAAAGTTTATGTACCTAAAATATTGGATGGATTATAGAAACAAATAATAGAGCAACAGTTTGCACCAATCAAAGTAATTTGAATACATATTCATGGCATGAAGCATGCCTTGTGTTTTCGTTTTGTTTTTTTGGGGTGGCTTTTTCTGGATTTGCAGGGTTTTAATTCAAATTTAATTACTGATTTTTGTGGGCCACGGGGGTCGTGGTGGCATCAGGAGGGGAATGGGCATACTTTATGGACAGCTGAGTGATTTAAAACATAAGGTAAGAAATTATGGCTGGTACCCTGGCTGGTACCTGAAAATAAAATTGTGACTACTTGAGTTTCTCCTTTCTGAGGAGAAGTCATTTGGAAGGGCTAAGTGTGCCTTCTGTGTCTAATTTGATGCAAACTTTTAACAGAAATTTAAACCACAGACTGCAAGAGCTGGTGAGATCGCTATGGAGTGTAACAACAGCCTTATGTCATTTACAGCTTTCTCATTAATTGTTGGGGAGACTTTGGTTTTCTTCATTAAAACCGAGTTTATACAAAAACAATTGACCTGTGCTGTAGATTATCTTAGATACAACTGCAGATCATGTGTTTTGTTTTTTTGTTTTTCCTCCATGGACTCCACTTAATCTCAGCTACTCCTCTTTGTTCCTTGTATTCCAAAGGTACATGCTGCCAATAGTCCTTTTATTCTCCATTTGACTGGTGGCTGGACCACTGACACTTAAAATCACAATGGTAGGTAAAATCTTTACTTAATGCATATGTATGCATTATTTTAACCAGCTTAAGATTTTCACTTCTTATCACTTATTATTGTTGTTATTATACAGAATTGCCTCTTAGATGGTATGAAATCTTCATTTAGAGGAGCTAGATTTTAATTGAATTGCATTTGTGAGGCATAAAAACATTTTAACATCCTGCTTTTCACAGCTTTTTTCCGTTTTCCATATATGAAAACCTTAACTCAGTTTGAAAACTTGAAAATCTTTCAGCTGCACTGGCCCAAGTAAGAAGGAAAAATAATTTACAAGGGCTTTCTGTAAAGTGGCTGATAGGGCTGACACCACCAAGATCTGTGTTATCTGCATCGCTTTACTATTTTGTGCATCAGCAGCCTGTTGGCATCCTGCAGTGAAACCCCAGTGCAGAAATGCCCCCCAAACCAGAGAATACCAAGTATGTGTCACAACTGCATGTGCCGAGCACTGGTGCTGTTGGATCGGCTGCAGCCTGTTATGGTTTCTATGGGCAATCAAATGGTTGCATTTTGCATTACAGACCCCAGGGGATCTGGCTGCCACAGCCTAACCTTTCCCAGCACTTCTGTCGGGAGCACCTGAGGCAAACTGGCCCAGGCCCAAACCTGTGTAATGGGCTTGGCTCACAAGCACAGAAGCATTGCTGGGGCCACTCTGAACCAATTGAAAGCACTGTTTCATTAGACAAGGTGATGGAAATCTAGCAGGTATGTTCAGTGCACCAAAATCCCCCACAGCCTGATAATTTTCAGAACAGCTTTTTAAAGTTGAGAATTTTTAACTTGGTAAGAACAAACTTGTAATGGACCCCATAGGTTCCACTTGTAGAAAAGGGCTGGGGTTTAAGGTGGCTGTAACAAAATCTGATTTGTCACTAAGCCTTCCTGTTGGACCTATTTTCGGGAAGCTCTTCAGAAACAGCTCAACAGGTTTCTGTCAAGAGCTTTTTATGCTGCTAGACGCTGGGTTTAACTAAATTTCAGAACATTTTTTAAAAATTCTTTGAACTAGATGGAAAAGGGCTTCTATTTCTCAGTAAAAAGATAAAACATGGGAAATCACATCCTTTTGTATGGACTTAAGTGCTTCTAAGCAGCACATTACATCGCTCATGTAATGTCCTAATAATTGTCCTACATCTGTCAGAAGGAAAGGTACACCTAAAAAGCTGCAAAGTGGTGGTGCTTCCACCCCTACCACCCCCATGTGGTTAAGAAGACATTTATGTCCTGTAGTTAGAAAAAATTTAAATCTACTACAACTCTCTCGAGTGCCCTTTGCTTGCTGTGGTCCTTCTATTACGTGAATCTCATTTAGATTAGTGCGAGGAAGAGGAGGTTTTCTACTAGTTGTACCTTACATGACAGTGGGGGGGCAGAAAAACATTGCTGGAGTGCTTCGTGTGCTCACTGTGCTTTGCACCTTCCTACTTCACTGGGTTTCAGCCTCTTTTCTCTGAAGATACACACAAAGAATTAGTGGAGTAGATCATCCTTCACTAAACTCATGCTTTTTATTTTCCTTTAGTCACCTTATGAGCATGAACTTTCTCTCATCAACGCAATATCCCCTGTAATTGAGAAAAATGTAATTTATTTTCCCTTGCGCTTTTATGAGTAAACATCTCATGTTTCTCCAACACCAACTTAAAAAGCTCTTTCTTTGTCAGCCTCTTCAAGGTCTTCACATCCAAAGGTGACTATCCAAACGTGACTATCTGGCCATACCTGCTTGTTCTTCTGGAAAGCAGCTGTACAGATTGGATGCACGGGGGGTTCACAACAACGCTGTACTTCACCTGAATGCAGTTATTCTTCCTGGGGGCAGAGGAGCAGGGGACAATCCCTTTGGTGCAACGCAGTAGTGTCTGAGAATACAATCTCATTGAAATGGTGGAAGCTTAAGTGAAGTTTAATAAAGACTTTCCAAACTGAGGTTGTTCATGGCATAGTTAAGGCCAAGTGTCTTTCACAAACATGAGATCGTAGAAAATTCCTCAGCCACTATGACAGCTAAGAGGATTTTTCTTAATAGTCTGACTGCAACACATTTTTTTCCTTCATTGACTGAGACTAATCTAAGAAGTCAGTTGAAGTATTCTTTTAATTAAAAGAAAAATACAAATGCATTTTGATGCTGACTATCTAAGGAGGGAATGTGGGGAAAAAAATCAGCTACACTGCAACATCTCTGGAGAAAACAGCCAAACTCCAGAACTATTAGAATGATCATTTTGTAGATCACTAAGCTATTTAGTAAAAATTCACACTCTTGAATAAATGGTAATCAAGTTGAACTGTCAAAGCATGTGGTGTTGCTCTGGGGCTTGGGGGTTTTTTTGAACTTAAAACTTCAGGCTCTGTGAAAACATTTGCCTAGACTGAATGTGCAAGGTGCCATGGATTAACAACACGGATCCATATGGAATGTGTTTGAAGTTTTCAAGAAGTTATCCTGCCAGACTTCATTCCTTAATGACCTTTGATACACCTTGGATAGTGGAAAGGCAGTTCAGAATTGAATCTCATAATCATATGATTTTGGCAGCTATCAGAAGATGAAGGATGCTGAAAGTTAAGGCTTTTATCCACAAACAATGGTGTATATTAATAAACTCTATACCATATTTACAAATGCTTTCTCTTGTATTAAAACTAACAGTATTCTGTTCACAGTGCCAATGTTTTTACAGGTAGCAATCATCCCACAGTACTCCAGTATTTTGGCATGGGAATCAGTAGCGCTTTGTATTTACAGAAAATGTACACATGAATATAAACAGGTAACTTGAAACAGTACTCAAAAGATAGATCTGTTCGTGTTTCAAAGGTTTAGACTGTACTACACCTTCCCTTTCGGCTGCGAGGGAATACTGTTCCTTGCAATGAGAAGATGCCCGTCTTTTACCCAAAGTGGCATAAAAATGATTACCAAAACGAGCATTGTTACACTGGAGGTGTGTATACGGAGAGTAACTTCAGTCCAAGGTTTATAGAATCTGTTGTTTAGTGCACAGAATACAAAAGTTAAAAAGGTTTTTAACTACTAAAACAACCCGACTCTCTGCCCTCTGTGAGCACTGTCCTGCTCAGTCCATGTCCTCTGGATGCTGGAGATGCTGGTGGTTTAATGTGCAAGCCCAGCTGCCAGCCTGGAAAGGTGGTGGTGCTCTGGGCCTATATACATATGTCACAATATGACTCATGGTAAATGAAAAGTTGACCAAAAGTGCCTCTCTGTGCCCCCTGTTCTCTCAGTGATCCTCTCTGCTTCATGGCCTGGCTTTCCTGATGCTGACTGGGACTCCGCATTGGCGCAGTTCGGGATCAGGAGTGGCGAATGGCATCAGGCATGCGCAGAATGGAGAGGGGGAGAGGAACGTGAAGATCAGAAAGAAACCCAGCAGAACTGTGGGCTGCTCGTGAGGACCCTCAGAGCTTTGCCATTTCTTCCCTTTGCACGGTGTTGCCAACAGGCTCCTGGCTCCCCGGGACCTTGTTTGCTGCTGTGACCAAGACAGAGATAGCAGTGCTAGAAGGAAAAGTGCAAAGCTGCCGCTAAGGAGTCTCTTCTTCATTTAAAGTCTGTTCCTGGCTGCCAGTCACTTGGCCTGAGTGGTCATTGCTCCTACTACTGCTGTGTTGCTTGTGGAGCAAACTTCTCCACTTGGTCTTGTTCCTCCTGAGATGGTTTAGCATATTTTCAGATAGGGGAGTGTTGCCTGTAAACTGGGCCCACCTCTCAAAGAGTGGCTCAACGATGTATGTCATGAACCCTGCAGAAACACACAGGGGACATCTGGTGAGCAACAAATAATTCCATGAGTGCACTGCCCCACAGAGTGCCTTGAGAGCACAGAGCAATACAAGTGGCAAAAGCCCTGATAAGAAATAATGAACTCTCAAACAAACATCAATTCATTTTGAAATGCACAGCTTTTGACCAGCATACACAACAAGATATGGCTTTATCTGCATGTGATAGTCAAGCAACCCTTTGAAGAGATTTCAGACAAGAAAGTAACCAGTGTTTAGTCACACACACTGGCTGCAATTTTTTCCCATGGGTATTTTTTCCCCTATGCAAAGACTCCTTTTTCTTTCTGTTGAACATTTAGCTTTGATAGGTATATTTTTGAACATTTTAATTTAGAACATATTTTTTAACTCTTACTGTGTCCGCAGCTCTTGTTGTTAAAACAACTGGATCGGAGTGCGGCACGTGGTGGATAAAGTTTCTCTTAGAGCTTGTGCCACAGTCAGATAAACATGAAGAGAATGAAACTACTACTTACCAATCTGGATGCTTGGTATTGTATCCTTCTGCTGATTACAAAGGGGACTTATTTCCAGTTCAAATTTTTGTTCCAGATCACCTGCAAAAAAAAAGAAAAAGAAGAAAATATTTTTCTGGCACCTTTATTTCTTCTCCATACCTGTGCCGCAGTCTTACAGTATCTGTGAGGAGCTGGAAACTTCTACCACTGATGACCACGATAAATGTCTAAATATCTTCATTTTCTGGACTTTTTCTTTTTAGGTGTCAGAGAAACTGATTATCCATACAAAGAAAAATCTGACTTTTGAATGAACACTGAATCTGAGCATGTAAGTGTTCTGAGGACCTTAATTTTTAAAATAGACTCTCTCATGTGAAAAATTTTTACGACATTCTACTTCATTTACTCATTGTTGAAATATCTTCCTACCAGAAAACTGCCGTATATCAATTTTAGAAGAAACGTGTCTCCAGCAGTACTGTAGTGGAAATGAATACTGTGTTCTTGTGGAAGTGGCTCATAAAGGGAAGAGTGTTGGAGCCTGGCAGTCCATAGCTGTGGCTCCACTAACAAACTAGTAAGTGCCAGAGCATGGACTCCTGCAACATGTTTCAAGTGTCAAGAGCTATGGAGTTCAGGTCATAAACGTGGAAAAAGAGTGAAATTAGAAGTCTGTCTTATTATTGTGCTGTAGCTGGGTATCAGGGTATGCCTGTGCTGCTGCACTGAGCGTATTTATTTCCTGGGTCATCAAGGAAGTCCCCAGAAAGGCATCTGCACAGAATTGACCTTAGACAGCAAAGCAGTTGGCTGAACTCTGAGCCACCTTCATAGCAGAATATTTGACTAATTGGACCAGGAGATCTCTGGTTCCAAATCCAGGACTGCCCTGAAGATTCCTGCAGGCAGCTCCTGCTGTGACTAGCCCTGGGGACTGTTTCAAATTGTTGAAAGAAAACCTGGCTGGAGGATCTGCTCACTGCAGATGCCACCTCAGTTAGCTCCTGATGCAGAAGTGACCAGATTTGGCATTGAGAAGATGCTTATAAACAGTCAGTAGAAATTATTCCTGCAGAAATGGTCACAAAGGACAGGCTTCTGTACATGGTGATGGCAAGAGATGTTTTTTATGGAGTTGAAGGCAATCAACAGCAATGACCATGCTGGATTTAAGAATTCAGCACAAAAACATCTCAGAGAGTCTCGTTTGCTGACTGCCATCCAGACAACAGTCACTTGTTCTGCTGGAGAGACTGTATCCCCCATGCCTGCAATTACTTCATGCAAAGATTGCTCTGAGTTAAGTTTTGGGTGTAGGAGTTTTTTTTAAAACAAACACTCTCTGTCTGTGAGTGCAACACATTCATCCTTTGTGCCTGTTAGCCTTCTGTGCCAGTGTATAATCCCGGTTACTGCATGAGGTACAGGACCTTTCCTGTCTACAGTACGGAAGGGAAGTGAGAGTTAACCGTGAGCAGGCTAAGATGTGCTGCTTCCCCTCAGACAATCGTATTTTGTCCATCTGATTTACTAATACGGATGTAGTGAGGGCTCGTTAGGCAAAACTTTCCTGTAAGAAAGACAGACCTGCTTGTTTAGACAAAACACTGTATTCAACCCATAAAGAAACATTTTGCTTTCAATCCACTGTTTTCGTTTAAAAGCTCTTTTCTCCCCACTAACAGTTTTGACTTAAACACTATTGTGCTACTCAGGTTCTATAGCCCCATATGAAACACCGTGTGCATTTCTAAGCCTTGCCTTTCTTCCCTCTGCACCGTGCAATTACTTCTTAAATGTGAGCAGAGAATTTTCAGTTCTAATTGAGTACTCAGGAAGTATCAGGAAAACATTTTTAGCTTCACGAAAATCAAAAGGAACAATTCAGCAAAACTGAGACAAAATAACAGTTTCTCACGTTTACAAATGTGCAATTTGAAAGTCTTCTTCTCATCTACTCCTCCAAAAATTTTTGACTGAAAGAAGGTTTCTAACTCCAGTGATATCCCCTCTGTATGTGTTCTGGGTAGGAAACAGCTGACCTGTCTGCCTCAAAGTGTATCAACATTTTCTTGTCTTTCAGAAGTCACTTAATTGACACAAATAAGATTTGCCTTTCCATGGTAAGGACTTAAAATGATGGTCAATCTTTCTGTTTCAAATTACTACAAAAGGAACTGCATTAATTAGTTCCTGAGAACTTTCTTGCTGGGGAAGACCTTCCAAGCAATTTTAAAACCTCATCAGAGAAACTGATCACTAATGTTGCTTCAACATTAGCCATTTTCTTGAAAAATTTTTCTTACTAGTTCCAGTTTCATATACACAAATCAAGTTGTATTACTTACCCTGTGTTCCTAACTGTGTTGACTTTTAAAACATCTGAGAACAAATTAAAGTATTTTTCTAGGAAAGGTTTTTATTAGGAGCTGCTGTAGGCATCAGATGCTCCCTGAAATGCACCTGGATTGTATATTTTATTTACTAACATGTAGTGTAGATGCACCAGAACACTGGAAGATTGGGATCTGAGTCTCTATTAAAACGGCCTTAGAAAGGTTCGATAAAAAAAGATGTTCAAACTTTGTATCTGTTCCAGAAGGAAGATTAAACAAAGCACTAATTGTGCTGTTATCTGTCTCATCTATAGTTAAAAATCAAAACATGAGACTTTATGGTTTCCAAATGTTAAACTTAGTGCCAAAAAATACCTTCAAGCCCCATCATTGTGTGTGAGGGAGTAGAAAGGTCTACAAAAACACTTTAAAGTGATAATGGTATCTAAAAGCATGCTATTTAATACTGGGGGTGTTGTATCACTGAACAGGGTTATACAGCCACTAGTGATAGTCAGAACACACTTTCTGTATGTTGTTCCACATGAAATGCTCCTTTTCTCCCTTTGATGCTTCCAGCTGGTCTCATGTACTCAGGTATCCCCTTTTAGAGGTCTATTTCAGATGTTAGACTAACAAATCTTGAGGGCTGTGGAAAAAGCTTACATTTGTAAGAGCTGAGCTGTCTTTCTTGGCATGGTCCCCCAATACATTAAAGGTGAGGTGCTGCACCTCATGAGCTGGATACTGATTATGCCTTCACTACACATCTGGCTAACTAAACCTGCATCGGGCAAGTTGCTTACGTTGCTTCAAAGGCGTCAAAGACATTTCACCAGCTTAAACTGACAATGGCTGAAAATTAACTTGCTGACCTGTTTGTCTTTGTTACAAACTAACTGTACCAGGTACCAGATCACAGGTGGCTTAATTTTGTAGTGCAGAGTGTTAAATGAACTGAGAACTTCACTGTGTGCTCTTCCAGTGTTTGTACCACTTGCCTTCAATTCTCAGGATGCTCTGAAGAAAGATTTTAGCAGTGATTAAACTCTGCTGCACCCTGTATTGTAGCACAGCATGACCCTGCCTATGCAGATGGAACCAAATGGTGTAATTACTGTGTTTCAGAAAAACCCCTGCTTGACTGTGCTCTCTGCAGGGGTCTGAAAACATTTGCAGTAGGTTCTAGCTGAGGTTTGGCTTGCTTGCTTTGGCCCTTTCAACAGCATGCTGGGAAGAGTGTTAGAACCCTTTCTCTGCATTTGCAGGCAGAAGAACGTGTCATATTTGGGAAACAGTGAGGGTAAGGCTCCCATCAGAGTTGTAGTGGGAGCATTAAAAGCGAGACAAAACTCAGTGCTAGGATTTTGGGGCAGGGTGGTGCTGGCACCATTCCAGCTCAGAAACTCTCATGGTGACTGGAAGGTATCAGAGAAGAACCCAGCCTTGTGCTTTTCAGCTGAATTCAAGTGCTGAGGCACAGCAGAGTCCTTGCTCCTGCCTGATGCTGGCAGAGGAGCAGTGAGGGCAGAGATACACTTGTTGCTCTTCCACCCTTCCCACTTTTCCAGTGAGGCAGCGTATCTCTGAACAGCTCATTCTCAAGGCACATTTCAAGGCAAGCTGGTTATGCTGAATGCTACCTCTGACTTGTCACACAAAAACCATGGAAAGCTGAGGTGAAAGGGGACTGCTGTGAGTTGAAGAGACTGACCTTGCCGGTAAAACTCTTCGCAGACCCGTTCACTCCACTGTTTGCTCAGATCCCAGACCCGGCAAGGGTTGCAAATGTCAGCACACTTGAGTGCAATCTGAAAGCAAGAAGGAAAGTAGTCGTAAGAGAAGAAGTTACTGTTTAGCAGTGCTTCAGCAGTAAATCTGCAGTCATGAAACTTCCAGGCCTTGCCAGTGATGCTGGGAAGGGTTAAGATTACCTTTCAGAGACTCAGCCTCACCCAAATGTGCCCTTTGAGGAAAGAGCATTTATTTAAGCTGCAAACAAAACTTTCATTCAGCCCTCCACTTTACCATAGTGAGAACAAGAGCAGGGCCACATTCCAAGGCTGCAAAGTGTTTTGGATATTCCTTGCAAGGAATAAGCCAACAAAACCCTCAGGCTGGCTCCTGCTGACTGCTTGGCTCAGCATCCATGGCTGATGACAAAGAAGAGAAGAGCCAAGCTGGTGTATTTGGGCATGATTTCTCTGCGGTCTCAGTGAGTGACCTGGCATCTCACTTCAATTACACTTCATCTTAATGTCTGCATATTTTTGTTTACAAAGTTAAGCACAGGGCTCTCCACACTGCCCCTGGCCTGGTTTCACTTAGTTAACTAGTACTTTTAAGTGCTTTGTAGGGGACTGAGTACAGGGAAAGAGGTTTTTAAAACCAAGTAACTGCTTCAGAAAAGTAAACCATGTAGTAGTCTGCCTGTCTTACTGCCTTGGAACAAAATATCATGTGCCTTGTTTCTTCACACACTGAACACAATCATTCACTCTGACAGAAGTCAGAAGTCTTTCTGGCACCCGGGAAGAAAACATAAGAAATATTTCCTGCAAGAGTTCAGACCTGTGAACCAGCAGAGGGAAGTCTCCAAGTCATTTTTCTCTTTGGATTAAGCTGATTAGCTATAATGTTACTGTCTATTACAAGGACCTTTCAAACATTCTTTAGCTTATTCCAATCAATCAAGATTTCTTGATGATTTTCTTTTCTTTTTCCACAACTAATCCACCAGATAAGTAAATCTTACTATGTCTGTTCCCTTGTTTCTAAGCTCCTAGTGCATAAGAAACCTTTTTTGCCATAGTTGAGAGCTCTAATTCCTCTGCTTTAGGCATTTGCACAACTTTCTTGCCTCATCTGTCCAGAAATACGGTCAACCTGTCATCCTGCCCTGCATGGTCTGTGCAGGAATCTGACAGAAGACTCTGTTTGAGGCAGCACAGGTGAGAAGCTACTACATTTCCCACACTGCTGGAGGGGGAAGAATTAACAGATCAGCACTTCTTTCCTTGAAGCTGTCACCTTTTCTGTGACTTTGATGGAAGGAAAGTATGTAGGTGTTTGTTTTATAAATGAAAAGGATTACTTTAACTTCTTTATGTATTTAAGAATGAAATTAATGTAACTTCTCCAAAGAAGCAAGTATTCGTAGCTACATTAATCACAATAATGCTTTAATAGGTAGAGGTATATTCTGAAGAGTCTGCTAATGACTGGAGCTTAGCTGGAAGAACCAGTGTGAGCCTATTTGATTTTTGAATAAAGCATGAGTTTTTCAATAGCTGGGCAGATGCACTAGAGAAACATCTGCAGCCATGGCAACAGCTGTCTCTGCAGAGGCAGTTTCTGAGGATCCATCACAGGAACAGGACTTGGACACCTGATGTCAGGCTGTCCTGGAAAGAACACCAACGAGGGGGCTCTGCTGCGTGGTGCTAGAAAATAACACCAGTGGAGTGACATTTGCCAGAAGAGACAGACACTACAACTGAAACATTACCTGGCAAGAGAAGCAATGTTCTGGAAATAAAATAATTCCTAGCTTATCTTCATTCCATAGCATTTGACACTCTCCTGTATCTGCTGCATTCACAGCTTTTTAACTCAAGGAAATGACATAAGGAAATACTGGAGGCACCTTATGCTTGCCTGACATGCCAGAAGGTAGCAGGAGGAAAGTGATCATGGCAATAGGTGAGGAGAGGCTGATGTCCAGACATGCTATCATATACTACTCTTAAAATATACTAGGAAATACTGTGACCTGAAAAATTAATAAAAACCATTAAAAAAACATTTTGAAGTTACCTGAAGCATAAAATGTCTGTCTTGTGCATCCTCCAGCCTCAAATCCTGATTGTCAAGATGAGATTTCAGACGGATCAAAAACTCATTCTGCCTGTTGATGTCTGTTGCCAAGATGAGGGAGCCCAACTGCTGCTCAATGTCCTGGCTGCAATGGAAGAAAATAAGCCCCTTTAATCATAGAACCATTCAACATTAAGAGCTCAAAACAACCTGCTCTGGATCACCAGAGCTGGCATAAAGTTCACTCTTTCTTTATGGATCCAGTCTGATTTGTTTGGTCAGTCTCTGCTGGGGTTTGCGGGGTACAACTGTTCTACCTGCCCAAATGGGTTCAAGAAGAATAGGTAATGTAGAAGAAAAATGCTTGTTGGCACAGGTTGTTCTGAAAGCTTCTGAAAAGAGCTAGGAAAGTACAAAAAAAACCCACCCCGGAACAACAGCAGGTTGCATCAAGAAAAATGCTCACGTCTTTCTTTGGCTGCTCAGAGCTGAGTGGTGAATACTGCAACTTTGAAGTTGCAAAGTTGTGAAGGTCTAGACTGAAGTCCTTTAAAGTTGTTGGTCTGATTCAAAGAATTTCTGGAGGGATATGGAGCTTATTGCTTCCAGGTAACTTGTTTAAATTCTTGGTAGGGCCACCTGTGATTTAAAATTTAATACTTCAGTCTGTTCACTGTCTCCATCTCCTATCCTTGGTGGGACTCACACTGCACAAAACCAGCAAGTAAAAAGCTAGCAGCAACTTGGCCAAGGTGCTCATGTTGCTGCCCTTTTTTTGCTTCATCCAGAAAGACTGAACCACATTTCCTCAGTGAGGTGTGGAAGTCTGGAGAAGTCTTGATGCTCCTCGACCAACTCCTTCAATTTCCTGTTTCTAATCACTAAATCTTTCCATATTCGGTTGGTGCTATGTAAAATGAAAAATGCCAACAATCCATCTGAACAAGTTCCACTTCTGCTGGGACTGCCCATGTTCCTGGTGCTGAGAGTGGCCATTCTGTGCTGCAGACCTGTGGGTCTTAAAAACTTAACAGTTCCGCTGTGTAACTTTGTCTCATGATTTCACAGTGGCACCAAGAAGGGGCATGAAGTTCAGCCTATGGGGAAGCCTGGGCCTCTTTGCCAGTGTGCTTTTAAGAAGGGAGAAGGAGGCCATGGCCTAGTTTCAATGATGCATTTCTTCTGGTGGACACTTACGTGACCTCCTTGGGCAGGTGGGCGAGCAGCCGCGACTCTCGAAGCATGCCAATGGTAGAGCGCCAGTGGTGGTTCTCCAGCACAGAAACGTTCTGGGGAGGAACAACACCAAAAAATGCAAGGATTAGGATGCTATCCATGGTACACACATGGATTTGCTGTATCACATGTTACCTACCCAGTGCTGGTCGGACATGCTGTAACACGAGCCTGAAGTGTGTGCTTTTCAGCCACAGTTGGATTAGAGTAGTTGGTCTAGATTTCTATAGTTAAGGACCTTGTGCTTCTGGGTTTCTTAGCTAAGGTCAGCCCTAGAGCCCTGTTGTTCTGTAGTTTTTGAGTCCTGCTGTGAACAGAGGAGCTAATCTCATCTGAGTGGGAGGTAGCTTGCATTCTAACAGATTTATTAACAAATGAATTAAAGCAGGAGTGCAAAATCGTATTTTTACCTCCTACTGATTCCAGGTTGACTTTTCAGCCTCTACAGTTTTAATGCAGAGTGGACAACAAAAAGAAAACTAAACTGCCAAATTTCCCTTTGAGTCAGGGAACTGGAAGCTGCCTGCAGCTGTTCAGTGAAAGCAAGAGGAATAGCAATATTGCTGAGCATTTGCAGGCTTCAGCAACTTGGTCTGCAACAGATTTTGACTCCTCTTTGTTTCCTTGCTTTCAGCTAAGTGGAACTAAAGTTAGGTTGGAAAAAATTGCTAGGGAGCAGGAACCCAGCTTTCTAGGCTGTCAGTAAATTACAACAAATTTGGTATCTTATGTCTGATGACTTGAAATTACTATCCTAACACACAGTGCATTTGCCAATCGTCACTTGTTTAGTTCACAGGGTACTTTCTACCACCAAATGCCTCAGAAATGTCGCTTGTTCAGAAACCTCTATCATCTGGTTCCCTGTTTTGGGCAGTTCACGGCTTTTGCAGTAGATGAGCACTGGATAAGAAAAACAAAACAAAACACAACCAAACCTTTTGAGCAGGCAGCAGAACAAGGACTTCACCCTGTCACTGCCAAAGGGGAAAGTGGAGACAGAATCCCTCTCTCCAGTCACTGTTGATCTCTAGCTCCCTCCTGCACAGTCCCACAGCTCCGAGGTGTTGCTGCCATAGTACTGCCCTTCCCATGGGACATGATGTGCAGCTTCCACTTTTCCAAGAGGGACTGAGCAGTGTTTTCTCCCTAAGTCTTCCCATCTTTCTTTGTAGTCCTGTCATATCTAATGACTGTTAAAACACTAAACATTGCCAGTAACCAAGATCCAATCTGCATTTTGATCATCTTGCCTGGTGCAAAGGTGAGAGTACAAATTGGACTGGCTTCCTATTACAGTACTTTCTGCAGTGCTTTTTGTCGCTTTTGAATTCACACAATGTTGCTTTGGTATTTCTCTGGGTTTGTCTGCTTGCTTCCCTTACAGAAGTCACAGATACTGGGGGAAAAAAACCAAAGTAAAACCAACTCCAAAACTTTCAAATCATGCAAAAGCCAATTCCTTTTCTTAGGAAGAGCTGATGGACTCAGATCTCAACATCAGTTATGCAATATAGAAATTATTTTTGACAGCAATTCTGTTCATTTGCCAACCTAAATATATCCCTTTTCTCCTTTTGCCTAAATACATCAGGATGGACTTTTGCAACCCTACACTCTGACCAAGAAAAATAAGAGAATGTAATAGGACGTAACAACAATTTTTTTTGGTTTTTTTTTCACCTACCCAGTTGCAGAGCTGAATATTGTCCCAAGAGTCACCCCAAGGCCACAGGCTGCCATCCTCCTCCTAAACTGGACAAACTCTACCTGACTGTCACCTTTGGTTTTTGGGAAGGCTTACACTTATTTAAGACAGTGCCTGTGTGCACAGTTTCCTGCAGCCCTGGTCTGACTGCATCCTTGAAACATCGCGACCGGGAAGATCCATCTCAGAGCACCCTGTGTCCCCAGATCCCTTCCAGCATGGCAGCCTGACTTGCTGTGAGGAGCTGTTTCAGCAGCCCCTGCCTCAAACAGGGAATTACACTCCATGGATGCAGCTGCTCCTTGGCTGTACAGGAGGCCAGTCAGAACAGGACTTAGGCATGTAGGCATCTGAGAACCTTCCTACATCCAGTTAGCAGTTTCTCATAGGAAAAAGCAAACTCAGGTAATCATCTCAGAGTATTTTCACTTCTCTAAGTTTCTGCTCTTTGCCTGCTGCTGCAGGGGGAACCTTAAACTGACACTGCTGCTCTGTTTAGCCTCCCACACTGAAGCTACAGGGAGGAGGAAAAAGGAAAGGTCAAGTTAACCAGCAACAACTGAGCATGAAGTCATATGACTCCCCTCTTAAATGTAAGAAGCCAGAATCCCTGAAGGGCTGCCAGCAATTAGTAGAGTCAGCTATTCCACCCAGAACACACTACTGCTTTATTAAGACTAATTGCCATGATCTATCTGATCACCCAGGCTGGTGGGAGACAATCCACACAGGGAAAGTCTGTGTGCTGGCTTGCAGGCTGGGGCTCTCAGCTCTACTTCATGTGGTTGGTTTAGTTTTTTTTAAAAATTGAGTAGTGCAGCTTTGCTTTAAAGGCTGCTCTGTAGGAAGCTTCTGTCACATTTACAGCCCAAGCCCAGTGGATTGCTGTAACAGAGACTTCAGGACTGTGACTGTTTAATTTACTTAAACTACCACAATATTTCCAATCTGTTACTTAGCCTGAGCTATTTGAACCACCACATTTGACATACATATTTGAAAAAGAACAGTAACTTGAAGAGAGAGGGAGGCTTGCTACTAACTAGGTGCAGAGCAAACTTCAATTTTAATTCAGAGTCAAAAGGGATTGGAATTTATTTCCATCTCTTCAATCTATTCTTACTCACTGAGCAGTTGGTTGAACTATACAATGTTAAATAGTTAAAAATGACACTTACACTAGAAGTGCTGCTTTTAAGGAAGACTACAAGTAGAACTATTACTGATGCCCAAAACATACTGTCCTATTTCCAGCTTACCTACATATATATTAAAGTTGTAAAGTGTCCTTTCATAGTTTCCTGAAACCTGTTTTGTACTACAGATGTTGTATGTGATCTATCCACACTTCTAAACTTTTATCCTTCATTTAAAAGCCAGACAATGACAGTTAGAAGCAAGGTCTGCAACACAGTACAAGGAATGCTGTTGTGCTCCTCACAGGAAAACTAATTGACCTCCAGATCACTAGAGTCACCTTCCATGCTCTCAACTGTCCTTGTAATGCTGGAGATTTCAATAAGGTGCTTTTATTTCTGTAGAAAATTATGTTGCATGCAATCACATGCAATAGACTCTTGTGGAAATTACCCTACAGATTACAGAACAAAGTGTCTTGCACCATAAAATATGGATTTAAGTTGAAAATGAATATTGAAAGCGCTGAAGTCCTTGGCGATGTCACCTGTCTTCCTGAGATATGACTCTTCTCATACACGCACTTCAGAAGCTGTCAAACACTTTACATCCGTCAAAAACTGACCTACTTCATTTTGCAAAACCTTTTCTTCCAAATGTAAATGTAAAGTTCTAATTTAAATGTCAAGAGACATTTAAAAGCAAAGAAATGCCATACATGGATAAGTCCACTGTCTCAATGACAGATGACTGCCAGCTCTGTTAAAACTTACTTTCATTTGATCCTTTTTCTGATTAATCCCAGCAGTTCTGTGGCTCTGCCACTTAAAAACCAAAAACCTTTGTTTCAGTTTCAAGCACATGTTAAAGTACGTGTTTTAAAGACTATTCTCTAAATCTAAATTTTTAACTAAAAATGCTTTCAGCAAAACTTTTTTCCAGCAGTTATTTTTATTGGCATCCATATACTGTATACTACTAAAATCTTTGGAAACAATATGGGATCGTTTTCAGTTAAAATAACTCAAACTTGCCAGTGAATGTCCTTAAGAAGGGTACTTAAAATCTCATTTGCTGTTGAAAGATTGCATTTTCTGCATTGTCACTGCCTTTTCTAACCAACATTTTAAGTATATTCAAACCCAAATTACTGAGCAGAAACCACTTCTCCAAAATACTAATATTTAAGCTATATGTCTTTCAGATTAGCCCGATTTTTCAACCTAACTATAAACTACTGTTTGCCACTATTAATTTGAGAAGGAATTGTCTGTACCTTTTCACAAGGCAAGGGGTTTTGTGGAATGGCTCTACTCACTCCTCTTCAAAGCACCCTTAACATTCCCAAAGCACCCTGGGTTAAGCCCCTGGCCTTTCTCCCTCCTCACTTAGCTGGCCTCACATTTAGAAAAGACTGGAATAAAATGGACCAGAAACATATGGGTATGACGTAATAAGCTGCATCAGCTTATGATGAGACCAGTCACAAAGTTTTCAGTGTTTGAGCATCACTGTGCCTTGGCTGGGGCTCCCATACCCAGCCCATTCCTATGTCTGAGGCCAGGACAGTTGCACCATTATACAGTCCACTTTTTAGGGGGAAACTCAAATGTTTGAGTGGGGGAGAACAAGAGAGACTCTTATCAAGTAGTAAGCACATCACAGCAATCTCTCAATTTGCTAAGTATATGTACGTAGCTATTAGTGAGTCTTCTTCAGGTAGATGAATTTTTAACTTGGGATATTCTGACACCTTATCACAAAGGCTGAAGTTGACTCTTCCAAAGTGGCTGGAAAGCAGCCCAGTGGGAGTGCTGGTCGACAGTGGCTGAACATGAGCCAGCTGTGCCCAGGCGGCCAAGAAGGCCAGTGGCATCCTGGCCTGTATCAGCAATAGTGTGGCCAGCAGGACCAGGTCAGTGACTGTCTCCCTGTACTCAGCACTGAGGAGGCCACACCTTGAGTGCTGTGTCCAGTTCTGGGCCTCTCACTTAAATAAGGACACTGAGCTGTGGCACTGAGGTGCTGGAGCATGTCCAGAGAAGGGCAACAAGGCTCGTGAAAGGACCAGAGAACATGTCTTAAAAGGAGTGGCTGAGGGAGCTGGGGGTGCTTAGCCTGGAGAAAAGGCAGCTCAGGGGAAACCTTGTTGCTCTTTACACCCTCCTGAGAGGAGGCTGCAGTGAGGTGGGGGCCGGGCTCTCCTGCTGTACCTGCAGTGAGAGGATTGGAGGGGATGGCCTTAAGCTGAGACAGGGGAGATTCAGATTAGATATTAGAAAAATATTTTCACTGTTCAGGTGGTCAGGCACAGGAGTAGGTTGCCCGAGGAGGTGGTAGAGCCACCACTCCTGGAGGTGTTTAAGAGGTGTCTGGATCTGGCACTGGGTGATGGTTTATGGGCTACAGTGGCAGTGCTGGCTGAACAGTTGGGTTGGACTTGATGATCTTAAAGGTCTCCTCCAACCTTCATGATTCTATGATTCTATGACTCTGTGACTCTAAAGGCTAGAAATCAATACTACCTCAATTTCATTACATGTCAATTATGGTTATTGCAACCAAAATTAAGAGTCACAGCATTGCTCTGGCACATTGTATATGTAAGTACAATTCAAAGAATAGAGAGATGTGCATATATAGCAACAAGGTACACATGCATGTGAAGATTATACTCACAGGACAGCTGTAGATAAAATACAGAGCTACAATGATTGCCATAGGCCAAAACCTCAAATATCTTCAAAATGGACCCAAAAAATCAGGCAGCATGGGGTCATTGGTAGTTATTAAACAGGAGGGTCTGTGTTTTTGTTTCAGGAAATTTTCTACTACTGCTTGCCAGAGCTGAAAGGATGTATACCAGGTGAAGGACAACTCTGTACTTAACCCAGACTTATGTTTCTCTCTGAGATCTTTTACTGGCTGCTCTTAGAAACAGGATACTGGTCTAGACAGCCTGTGGTGTGACCTAGTGGCTTTCTTGATGTTCTTTGTATCTTGAGGAATGTTACTGTAAATGTCTACACTTCCTTTGGTTTCATCTATCTTCTATTTTTTTCTTTTTTTAATGCAGTGTTCATTAAGTATTTTACTACAGCCACATGAAGCAAGGGTTTCTTTTAATGCAATACCAATTTAGAGCATGCCTGCTGCTTACTTGCTCACTGAAAGAAGATGAAATCTTGTCATAATTTTAAATCTCCTACCCACAGTTCCTCACCCCAGATAATCTACAGCAGAAACAACCCAGGCAACTGATTTGGCGTAAATGTCCTAAACAAAATCTGACATTTCCAACTCTTTTCCCATATCAGCTTTGTTTTAAGAAGTGACACCCAGTGAGGAGCTCGACTAATACTGTCCAGACTCTAAAGTGCAGGATGACTTGATCAGCATCCTCCCACTGCCACATTTTGGCATTAAAAGTTCACTGCGAATTGCTTAAACTCTGCTTGACACCATTTTACACATTAGGAACTTGATGAGCAGTTTTACCTGATACAGGCTGGCAAGGTGGTGTTTAGTTTTAATCAGAAAGGGTTGGTTGACCCCTGGGTGATCCACGTCATGAGCTGCAGCAGCAAGCAGTCCGAGCATGATGTCTGACGGCGTGAGGAAGTTGGCAAGCTGAATCATCACACACATTAATCACAATGAGAACATGAGAGTAAACACTTTTTTTGGTAAATAAACAAACCAGCAGACATCATGGCATTGCTTGGTTTTGTGGGCATTTGTATACAAGTGTCAAACATAAATTTTGTGAACAACGTTTTTAAGGTGAGTGTTGAACAAACATCTATAAAGATATTAGACTATATAATCATGCTTTATAGTTCGTATTTCTTATCTCTTTATCATTCATGGCAATACAAGGATTGTTGTAATAGAAGTGCTTGAGCATAGTCTCAAACATTCAGTTCAAAAAGCAAACAGGTATGCTGGCAGGTTGGCATATGTTAGCATGCATCGTAGGAGCTCTGCATCTCCAAGTATTTAGCAATACCAACAAAAGATCAGGCTTCAATTTTCTAGCATAGCACTGTGTTAAAAAATGTAGAGTTCATCGATTTCTGAAATTTCAAACTTGGCTATTAAGAATCTATCTCAGTTCAAACAGATGTGTTTTATTAGGGAATATAATTTACCTTTATAACTTCAAACATTCAAGTTGGAAAACCTGTCCAGATTTTTTTCTGCTACAGAGCCCATTTAGAAGCAAAAAAAGGTAGTCTTAGCATTTTCTGTTTGTGAGAGTGAGGCAGTTATTACCAGCCCGATGAGTCTGTACAGAGTACAGGTCTATGAGATGAAAGAAGCATCCTGAGGTGAGAACTGATGAGCAGTATGGTACAGGTTCCCTGCACTTCCTGGCCAGAAAAGACTTGCAGATCTCGAAAATACAGGAGAGGAAAACACAGGAAAGGTGGGGCCTGCTCCTGTCCTCACTTACCATTGCTATATCTGGTGTAACAAACTGCTAGTTCTAGCACAACATCCTTTCATTTAGGCCAAGCCAGAAAAGATAAGTTATGTTCTTATACTGTGGCTCAGCAGTGCAATATCCCAGTGCCTTCCAGTAACACATAAGGCAACACCACCCTGATGCTGTGAGAACTTGCAGCAGCAGTCAAATACTTGTGCAGAGGACAGCCTTGAAGAACAGACCCCTCTGAAGGGACTGCTTTCCCCTTTCCTGGTGTGGCACTGCCCAATCTGGTATTTTGAAATCGTGATGTGAGGAGGTGGCTGAGGCACAGACATGCATTGCCTCCTGCTGAGTTTGATGGGAACAGAACTGCAGGCATTGGTGGGTGGCTGGTTCACACCGTGGTGGTGGCTGGAGCTCATACAGCAGCACTTAGACACGATGCCTGCACAATGAGAAGTGACTCCCGTGGCTTGACTGAAACCTCTGTAATCTGTAGCTGAGGCTGCTCCTGACTTGCTGCTGACTTCCAGTGCGCCATCACTTTCTGCTGTCTAGAAGTATCTTTTGGGGTTTTTATTTCAATCCTGGGAAAAAAATCTGAGAACCATGTGAAAGCAACATCGGTGTGAAAGGTTGTCATTACCTTGGGCTCTCTCAGATAGCAGTGCATAGCTTGTGTGACATCAGCGGCATGGACAGCATTGTGGTATGGGTTTTGGCTATGGTAATCTTCTTGAACCATAACTGGGAATCAAAACAGAAAACAAAGATCCTTTTGTCTCTGAATGCCATGGCCACAAGTGGGAACTGGACTTAAAATACAATCTGAGGTTTTGCAGTCAGCTGCCTAAGGAGTTTCTTCAAATAGCTGTAGCTTATTTAAATTGCTGCTTTTATTGGGATACCTTTAGAGAAAAAATGCATGAAAGGATTTGTGAGGCCCAAGGGGATATACTGGGCCTAGTGCATAAATCACCTCTTTCTTGCCTTAGTGAAGGCTTTCATTGAGGAGTAAAATAAACAAGGAAGAGAGGCAAATTTATCCACAACGCAGTGTAATTATTTAGGCTGCTGTCATAGGGTAGTAGTGTGCCATTAAGGCAGTACCACCTATTTTACAGCAGCAGGGAGTGAGGCCCTGATACCCTGCCATCATCTGTTATTTGAGTGATGAACTACAGCCAAAAGCATTCCTATATCCCCCAGGTGAAGAATCAAAATCATCATTGGGGTATTCACAGCAAAATCTCCTGTGACAATTTTAGTCACATCTATGTGTTCATTTTAAAATGCAGTCCCTCTTGCTTTAGTTTGCAGTGCTGGAACTGGTCCAGTTGGACCAGGAGCACCAACCTCTTAACTCTCAGCCTTCTCTCAGAGAGAAAAATCATTGAAATGTGTGCTTCACACCCCTCTGTTCCTTGTAGCAGTGTGTGCACCATTGCATGGTCTTGGGACACCACCATGTGAACGCTGGAAGCTGCATGTGATCTTGCCTGAAGCGCTCTCCTAGACATGATCAGATTAATCAAATGGAAAGCTAACAGGCAGACTTCCCATGGCGCTCGCTGCCAGCACGAGGAGCGCCAAAGGAAGTCCAAGCCTCCTGTTTGTTTCCAGCCACACAAGCATCTGGAGGTACAGTGGGTAATCCCTTAAACTGTGAGTACCACTAGCTCTAATTACCCAACTGTCCACTTCACGTCTGCCCACAGGAGATAGAAACAGCAGGGAGATTTTGTCTGTCTCCACACCAGAGTAATGCTTTCCAGAAGTGACAATTAGGCAGTCTTAAAGAAGAGACCCGGCTCTGGAAACTCTGCCTGACAGCCTGAAACACTGGCATTGAGCTGCTTTCAAAAAGTGTTGCAAAAACTAATTGATTTTGGCCAATTTCTTCTTTTGGTTCACTGACAGCATGGTGCTACTATTTCTGTTGGCAGTAACAGCAGCAGGGGCTTTCACCAGCACTATTCAGCGTAGACAGCTTGATATAATTTGTTAAATTCTGCACATAAGCTTTTAACTGCCCTGGGTCTCAGTGGTCTTTTAGTCACTAAAATAATTACACTGCACCACAATTGTACTGTGCAATTACTGTACATGGTCTGTGTGGGCCTAAGCCAGCCACATCTCTGCATGGTATACTTTACTTTAAATCACCAGTGTGACTGTGGTGCTGGGATGCTTCAGCCCAGTGCAGAGCCTTTTGAAGTCCCTCCACTGACTAAGTACTGAACCAAGTACTTGAGTCCCTGCAAACTGTATGCTGATATATATCATAGACATGTTTTACTGATATTTACAATGATATCATCATTTTTACATAGATACACAGACCAAGCCAGTGCCTTACCTGATGCTCTACTTAAGCACTAAACTTCATTCAAAGATGGCTTTGAGGTGAGCACTTACCAAAAAACCTGTGTAATGTAACCATGTCTAACTGGAAATGGTGAATAAGTCCATGCACATTGAAGAGGTGACAAAGGAGTGTTACGAGACTGTTTCCTAAAAGCAGAAAGGAACAACTATTAGATTCCCTCAACATGTAGTTACAAAGCCAGCAAGGGTAAAAACCTTGGTAATTTCCTATTAGTCAGCTCCATCTCCAGTGAAGTGAGCTTAGATGACACCCATGTATTCAGAAGTCACTTATATGAATTACTGCGCTATATAATCAAGACTTGATGGCATGGTTGTACCAACGGAGTGCCATTCTTGTGTCTAGATGCCATAAAGCCATGTTTGCTGTTTCAACACAACAGGCAAAGTGGTTTTAACTGGAAGAAGGCAAACTGACACGGTTTTAACTAGAAATCTTTTGACAGGCTTGTCTGAGAGCAACGTCATCCTCGTAACTCAGTCTGTCTTCAGAAACAACAGAAACAAGAGTGGCTTTTCTGCCACGTCGGTTTGCCATATTGTACTCATTAATTAATTACTAAAAATCAGCAGTTTGGAACTAAATTTTTTATTTTACATATAGCTGCACAAAAATGTAATTAACCTACGTAAACTAGCTCAGCTACAATTGCATCTCATAACAATGACACAGATGGGAAAAATGAGTTGCAGCATTTACAGTCTCAAGTCCCACTGTAATGTTGCACTGGCCTTACTGTAAATCCAACACTGAGAACACTGGCAAAATTGAGCCTAACTAGTATTACATGGTCAATTACACATAAACACAGTATTTAAAAAAGCTTGCACTGCTTAATTCAGCAGCACTGTTTCCATAAAAGTTAGAAAAAACACCCCAAATCAACCAATCCATACTACATATAAACAAAGTTTGAAGGGAGTCTTTTCTTATTTAATGTAACTCAGGAAAGAAAATAAATATCTGTATGAAGAACACATGGAAACTTACTTGGCCTTGACTACTGAGCAGGGGCACAGAAAGGTAATTTAGAAGAACTATGCTTTTGCTTCCCAGGCAATTTACAATACTCTTCACTCTTCACTGCCAGTCACTCAGCTAAATGACCCTCTAAACCAACCTTTTCCTACACCTTCTGCCCCAACCAAACCTAATTAGATTGGGGGTGAGGAATGAGGACTCTCAGTTCTCTGAGCACTACAATAAGGGGAGAGGTGTGATCATGACCCTCTTCAGCAGATCAAGACATTTGGGGGGGGAAGTGGGATGGTTTTACAGGCATACATTTAGAGAAAACACTTCACAGATTTTTACTCTCTTAATAAATTTCCTAATTTTTGCTGCTGAACAGAAGCAAGGGTATCTTCACTCAAAGGTCTTTTGTATTGATAGAAATTGACTGATTATGGAGATCTGGATTTATTGACCAATGTATCTAACAGGTATATTTAAAGTAGCTTGGGAATTTCCCAGGTAAATTAAACAGGAACACCTTCTTGAAAAGGTGACAACAACATGCAGGAGATTAGATTGATACAAAAGCACTCTTTAAACATTACCCTGTAGTTCAGGAAAAACCTGAAAAAGCTCCAGGATGTGATTGTAAGAGAGGTTAAATGTGGCCAATTTCTCTTCAGTAATCTGAACTGGAAACATTTAGCAAATAATTAATTAGGGATTTTTTGAATAGTCATTTATGAGAGATATTAAAAAAAAGACTTAAAAAATTTACTTACCATTTGTCAAGCGATCAAACAAGAAAATGTCAAAATCCCACATTCCCACTTTGGATAGCATATGCTGGAAAAAACAAATGTGAAAAGGCTAATGACTGGTATGTCACACTGTAAAGCAGATTTTAATTATTATTTCACATTAATCAGTCACAGGATTAGTTACTGCAGCTTTAAAGTTTTGTTTGAGAAACCTACAGAGGTTGTATTTGAAATATGAGAAATCAGGCTAACGTAGCTGTACTGCATAAAATATCACTTGCACTTTTAACTGAGGAGGTTTTGAACATAACACTAAAAATACCTTCAAAATGGAACTCAAAACAAGGAATAATATAAACCAAAATACTATGAAAATATTCCCTTTTACTGCACAAATTCTTTATTGTTCCTTCATGTCCCTGAACTGTCAGTGCAAATTCTCTTAGGCTTTTAATACAGTTTTAAAATCTTAGCTCTCAAGGTGAGTATGAGTTACAATGTGCTAAGCAAAGCAGTACACAGGAATAGCTTTTATAAATTTGGATACAGTGCTACCGTTAAGCCCACTCAGACATGCAGAAGAATCCGTCATTACCGCCAAATGCAGTGTTCTTACAGCTACATCAGTTGAGACAGGAGATTGATTCTGGACTAGCTGTATGACCTACAATGGGAGTGAATGAAATACACATTCACTCCCATCTCTAGTCTATATTCAAACAGTTGTGGATTTCTTAATTACTTTCTAACACCTGGCAAATAATCACCTCTTGCAGAGAATAAAAACTGCCTAGGCACATAATCCCAATGCCATCAGTTGTGCAAGTTTTGCTCAAAAATACCATTCAAAGTGAGTATAAGTGCTGCAAAATAAGATAATTATATTTTGATCATTGTGAAGTTCTTTGCAGTCAATGTTCACTGTTTCCTAGCCTTTGCCACTATGGAGAGCTATCACAGGTTGCCTAATAGCTGTTCCATACCAGCTGAGAGACACCTGTCTTTTTTAAAGTGGATGAACTAAATCCTGTGTCAGGGCTGCACTTAAATCAGTAACTTAACCAGAAATCCTTCATTCTTTATTAAATCCAGACTATAATTCAGTTGTTGGAACCTGAAAACGCTGAACAGATGTAGCAGCATTTTCTGTTGCTCTGAGACCTAAGCCTTCGAGGCTGTAACCATAAATAGGGAATGGACAATCTGTTTGTTGTGAGGCAGACATGTAACGTGGGTCATTTAAGAAAGATCAGCCATAAATTCGGTTATTTGAAGACTGAAACAAAAGTGACACTCTCTGTAGTATTATTAAAAGAAATGGAGATCTGGAGACCCGTCTTACCCTTGCTTGCCCAAGGTAGTCCTCATCCAGTAGATACAGAGAGGCTTGTGGTACAATTCCACGCAGTAACCGGGATGCATGGAAGTATCTCTGGAAACTTAACAGTCTTTTCACTTTTTTCTTGGTGCCGATTTCCCCTGAGAGTGTAGTATCTGTGAAAAGCAATCAGTACTAAAGCCATGAAACCCAAGATGATGGATGACATTAACAGTTTAATAGGAGAAATAACAAAAACTTTAAAATAGTAATAGAAAAATCATGAAGTTCATGCTTCTTGCCAAGCCACATGAAGGAGCAGTATTCAAATCACTCCAGCATAATACATCTGTTTATTTCAGAAAGGAAATACGTTCCAGAAAAGAGATTACTAATGTAGGTCTTGGAAGATCTGAGTTCAGTGCATGCCTGCCACAGCCTTTAATGTAACCCAGGCTCAGTCACCGGGGGAAGGGGGTGATACATCCCCTAACTGTAGGCGTCAGAGGGAGCCTAAATGACTAGGCAGAGTTAGGTACAAGGAAAACTGCTCTTACCCTCTCTGCCTCTGTTCCCTAACTATACAATTGAAAATAACATTACCTTGCTACCTCACAGGAGTGTCATTGGAATATATTAAAAATTGCACAGCACTAGAGTAACAAGGTGATCTTGGGTATAAAATCAAGAAAGTGACACCAAAAGAGAACTCAAAATACAGTTTGAAAACACAAACGTGTGACCCACTTTTGGAAAATGAAAACAAAGAGAGAAAGAATAGGTTAATAATCCTGTAGCATTATCTGTTATCCCTTCTACATATTAAAACAAATTATAAATGAAGAAAATATTTTAGCTCTGCAATGAGGAAAGCAGGTATATTCAGATAATACAGGTATTTCTGGTTACACAACAGAATACGTTCTTTTCACTCAGTACCAGGATAATTCTCATTCCCTAATGCTGTATTAGGAGATTTTCATATAGGGCTAAATGTGACACAAAAAATCAAGGCAGTTTTATACAGCGATTAAATCACTAATTACAGTAATTAAATTACCTTATTGTTAGTAAGAAAAATATGGAGGCTTTCTAAAACTCATAATGGTTCAGGTAATTTCATTTGAACTCTTAACAGAACCTTACATACAGTTGTGGTGTTTTCATTTTGCAGTCTGGTATCAGTTTTGGAAAAAAGGGAGGATAGAAACTTGACAGGTGGTCAAAGGTAGCAAGATTCAATACAGTTTTATTTGTAAGACAAACCTTGTAAGACACTGAAGATTAAACAGTCCTTTGAGAGACCAGTAATGATTTCTTGAGATAAGAAGTTCATAGCAATTCACTGGATTTCAGGTTTAAGTAAGAGTTCATGAAAAATATGCATGCACTGAAGATGACTCTCTCTATTCTCTATTTTTCCATCTCTTTTTATGAAAAAATACTGAATATTTGTTCTGCTGTGAAATTGAAATATCACTTTGCCTGCTGTTTCTATGAGTGGCATTATTGTGAGAGGATTTTCAGAGAAGTCGCTAAGGTTTTTTTGGATCACAGATAGTTCAGGATTTGATTTCTCTAACAGCAGATGTGCGAGCACCCTCTGTAGCAAGTTTCTTCCTTATTAAGTAATCCAACAGCTACTGAGTGGCACAAAGTCAGTAACAACATAAAAAAACCCCCATTCTTAAGTACTGACTATCAATATGACTTCCAACACCAGCAATCCTCATGGTTCTCATGGGCAGTCCAAAGACCTCATTGAGCTTTAATAATATAAAAACACAAAATAACTTCATTGCAACTTGACAAGTCATGTGGTTTCCAGAACGCAAACAGTAACAACACCACTACTGTATCAGCCTGAAGGTCAGGTTTTCATTCATGATGTGCCAGCACCTGCCTTTATTTTCTCACACATTTAAAAAGCTGGAACAATTTCATGGCCTGTTGAAGGAGTGACTAACGTAGGTGCGAACAGTTACCCAGTGGCAGTGACAGGTGGAGGAACCAGAAGACTTGTTTTTGTATTTCTTTTCATTTATACAGGGCTGCTACGAAATGGCTGGCATTCCATTTATTTCCTGGATAGCAAAACACTCTTAAAAGAAATTCACTTTTTAAACTTGTGTTAGCTGTTTCCTAACTTTCCAACTTCCCTATTTCTATCTTTGCCCACAAACTGTCACTACTTTCAGGTAACAAGTTCAAGTTTTTAAAGTACAAAAAACTTTATTTTTTTACATGAAAAACTAGAATTTGCTCCCAGTAGTTTTTATCTAAGTTAATATCTGTTTTTTCAGTTAAAGACAGATGACTGAAATTACCACCTACACTCTTAAAACTGTCTTTAAAACTCACACACAGAGTTGCTGCGGATGATGTGAAGGTGAAGGCTTGGCCTGAGTCCCAACAAGCAGCTGTACATTGGATTACGAAGAAGTAGTTATTTTATCCTTTGGATTACCACATCATTTCAGTACCATAAATAATACTTGCCAAAGCACAAACACATCAGATGGAAACAAATAACTTCTTATTATGAAACATATCTTCTCAACTGAAACATCAAACTTGCTGCCCATTGGTTGTCATGGGTCTCAATTCAAATTTAGTCATCAGCAGACAGTGCCCCTGAAACCTGACTTGATGCTTCAGGTGAGTGCTGTATGCCAATATATTATGCAAAAAAGATTACCCACAATAATCTGTTGTCCTGTATTTTCATTCATAAAGGAAGAAGTTCATAATACTGATAAAGAACTGTAGCAAATGTAGTTTCAAAACTGGGCTCTTGACAGGACAGCCCAAATCCAGCACTGCAGGCTATCCACATGCAAACTCTGGATGTCGACTTAAAAGAACATCATGTTAAAATCACATCCTTTGGGTCATTTCAGTAATAACTGATTTGCCTTTGAATCACAGGACTTATAAACTGATTGCTATGACCCATTACAGATTACTGTGACATCCACAATAATGTACTTTATTATGATAGTGTCTTGCATAAAACTGGACTAAGACTGCCCTTCTCTGAGCACAACACACCCCAAACAAGTATAATCTCATCAGCATTTTCTCTTCCCCACCCAAGATCAGTGCCAAAAAAGAGAAAAGCACAACTATATTAAGTTGAGAGATAAAGGTTGATTAAAACAGAAGAGCAAAAGGCAAAGCAGCCAAGAGTGAACACTCAAATTCTGCCCTCAGCTCAGCAGTTGCATCTGAATCTCCCAGAAGCAAAGAGCCATCCTAGCATATGGGATCCACCAGCTGACACAAAATCAAGATGCAGGTTGAAGATGAAATTAAGGGTTTATGTGAATGATTTATAGTAATATGCTGAGCATACTTCTTCTTTATTGACAACTGTAAAGTTCAATTTAAATCGTAAATATAAAATTTTGATGACAACATATGATACAAGTCATGCAGTGCCTTCAGGTTAAATTGAATTACAAAGTAAATTAATCAAAAATATTACCACCAATATTCCGGAACTTCAACTGTGGAACTAGAGGTACTAAAACATATGCTATAGCATCTGGTTAAAAAACATGAACTGCAAAGCTCACATGGGAAGGATTCAGTAATTATGTGCAATCTTGAAATGAACGTGAAAAACAAACAAGAATGTCCTTTGTTTATACCCATAAAACTTCCCTCGAGAATTGTGTTTAACTTTAACCATTGTGGCAACTTCTGAATGTTTTGTTTACCTAAAAAAACTCCATCATCTGTATCTCTTAAAAGATGCCCATTCTCATGCTACAGAGTTACTGCCTAGCACAGGGTTGCAGAAACTCTCCTTTGTACACTGAACAAAGTTATTGTATGAATTACACAGACATCTTGTATGAATTACATACATGTTTACAGAAGTGTTCATACAAGCATTCCTCACAAAGCTCAACTTCTGCCTTCAAAAGCTCAGGCGGCCTGAGCTCGCAGCGTATCTCCTGCTGTGTTTTAGCAGGCAACCAAAGTGTCTGCATTTTTCTTCAGGTAATTTGATAGCCACATCACGCACACACACCAGCAGACCATGGCTGACGTTTGCATTACTGCACGTGGCCCTCAAGAGGTTAATAAGCTGCAGGAATCAATGGCTGCCTTCTCTCTCCTAACACAGCTCCTCCAGTTACACTCATCTGCTCGCCTTAAATTGATCTATGGCTCACTACACACCAACCTCTGTTATTTCAGGGAAAGAGGTTTCCTGCACTGGGAGTTGCTACCAGTTTTCTTTCACTTTTCTTTCACACTGCTGCGCTAGTGCGTGCCCACAGTCAGCATGAATATAAAAATGATGGAGGTTATGCTAACAATGGTTGAGTTAACATCCAGAAATGATCACATAAATCAAATTTGGACAAGGATGTACTTAACTCTACATCAGACATTCATTACATTGTTACTGTTCTTTCAAAGTAAACAAACTTGGTTATGCATTCAAATAAACCCTATGAGTTTTTCTTCACAGTACTGCCTTGTGTTATTTTATTGCACTTCAGCATACAATAAGAACAGGTCACCCAGCAGCATGAGTGGATAAAAAAAGGTTTATTAATTTTCGAAAGTGAACTGATTCAGAAAAGGAAAATGTTTTTCCCCCCTTCTTTCCTAAAGGATGCAGAATACATCACGTTCTCAAGCAGCTACCTTTGACTCATACAATTTATAATACCCTTTCCCCTCTTCCAAGGATGCAAAGGCATTCCATACACAGCCAGTGTACACCTGTGAAGAGCCAGGCAGGATGGGTAGGAAAGTGCTGGGGTATCTGGAAGATAAGGTGAGAGGGCGAGTCCTGCAATTTAAGGTCCAGACAGTCTGCAAACAGTGAGGTCTCTGGGAAACAATTTTCCGCACTGGTTCCTGGCCTGACAGCTGGTTAGAAAGCTTTTCTTTGAGAGCCTGAGAGGTATGTAATTGACTTAGAAGGAATAGCTGGTGTTTGTCCACTTTTTTCTTTGCATGTAAAACCATGCCACGCATTTAGATCACCTTTACTGAGGTATCGTTCGGCATATTCATTGCATGCTTGGTTGCTGAATTTTTCTTCTAAAGAAGACTGCATAGCACTGATGATAGGAAAGAAACTGCTGTGCCTTCCTAATACCTTCTCACATTAGAGATTTATCATATTGTCCAAAAGACAACAGCACCATTAGTACCGGCAGTTGAACTAGCAGAGGTAATCTAAAAATTAATGACAAACGTAGTATTTTAAATTTGAATTTTGGAGAAAGCACTGGTCAACTAGAAGAACAGAAAACCTCTTCTCTCTGCACTGTCTAGGCCTTCCTGATATATCTCACCTTGTAGTCCAACTACTTTTCTTCTTTTTCTTTCTTCAGAAAGGAAACACTGAAGTTTTGAAGAAAGGCCTGAGAAAATGCACAAAGCACCAGAAGCCCACGGAAGGACTGTCACATAAAAGCTTTCAGACTAATGCAAAAGGACTAAGAAGCTCAGATGAACACCCCAGTTCTACTTCTTAATCATCTGTGACTGGTGTAAGAAACTAAAAAAACATGACTGATTCAAAAATAGTAAGATTGTGTCAAGTTTATCATCTGAATATACACTGGTCACTGCAACTAAGAAGACAGAGATTAACACCTTGCACTGTATTGTAACTACAAACAAAAAACTGTTGTACTGAAATCTTGTAAATGCAGAAATCCTCATGAGACTGCCTCAAACTATATGGAATCCCAAAAAGTTGTGTTATAAACACTTTGTTTTTACTTGCTTCTCTAACATCTAAAATATTCTTTGTTCCTTGACTTCTGGTAAAATTCATTTTTTGGTGATAACAGAGATCAAGTGTTCTCTGTTAGCTGCCATTCTTCATATAGGTTGCAACTGCATTATTTCTCTTCAGAGGGGTAATCTTTTTTGCAATTAGGCAGAAGCTGTGAGAAAGAGAGAGGGACCCTGGACACATCAGAGAAAAGCACAAAATTAGAAGTACAGCAAAAGAACTTTAAAATTTTCTGTTTTGAGTAAAAATTCTGTTCTCCAACCACGTGCACAAGTGCACAAAAACAATGCAGAGCCCTGTTTACAGAGGAGATACTCATGTGCTTCTCTGGCTAGTGTGAGAGGTTCTGAGACATCACCTTTCTAGGTGACCTGGCTTTGGAGTTTCCGCTTCTTTGAACATCACTCAAAGTGATGGTGGCTTGTAACAGCTCCGTTTCCAACTCATAAAGTTCCTGCACAACTGCTGGCGTCTTGAATAACATTAGTCATGCAGTTTCCTCCTCATCCCAAAATACATTCTTTTTGATACTGTTTGCAAGAGAATACAGAATTTAAGAATTACGCTGATAATCCCACTTATATACTGAATAATCCTATTACAAGTTCTGGAGAAATTAGGGTTTCAAAGACCACTTAAGTAACAGAATATTAGCCATAATAACAGGAAGAGGAATAGATTAAATCCAAATTTAAGATGAATTTAGATGTGTTTCTTATCACATTTTGAAGCCTTTATTTGGGCTATCACTCATCTTTATGCAAACAAACATTTTGGCATCTTTTATTAGGGCTCCTCCAAGTTCTTAGGAAATGGCATGTTGTGTTCTGTTTTGCCACAAACTCATTGTCATTTCAACATGAACCTTTGTTCTGCCACTTCAATCTTTGTACAGCAGTCAGGACCTTTTCTTCCTAAAACTGCAAATGTTCTATAGCTGATTACAGTTTCTCCAACAGGAAATGGTGCATCCCCTCCTCCTTCACTCCCCTGGAGAAAAAACAACATAACCTGTAATAACAGCAAACCCAACTTTCATTTATCATTTTAATGATCCCATCTCCTTGTTCTTTCTTTTCCTCTGGTCATTTGGAAAGTACCCTCAGTTATCTTCAGTACATCCTTTCCCTTTTCTAATCAAGGAAAAGAAGGCGGGGTGGCACGATGGGTCACGCATCATTTGGCAACTTTTAAAGGGACATCTTCAGTTAACTGAATCCCAAGTCTGTACTAAAAAAATAAGTTACAAATGTGTGTAATCAGGCCAGTGTTCACTAAGACTTTGTGTGTGAAGCACACGTAGGTTTTTTGTCTGTTTTGCTTACTGTCATGAGTCTCCCTGAAGCATTCATAACCCAAAATGATGCATTTTAGCATATGAGGGCATGTGCATCTATCAGTTTTACATTCTGGCTTTCATTTTTCTGCAAATGTGGCATTTAAGCTAAACAAGGAGCATGAATGGCAGGAAGCAGAATATACTTTTCAATCAAACTCTGTTACCAAATTTTGCAGATAACAACACTTACAAAAATACAAAAATGCAAACTCTTCCACCAAAAAAAACCCCAAAACAACCCCTTGCTGTTAGTTGATGAAAAGGGTGAACTGGACTGACTTCCAACGACAGGAAGAATTTTTTAATATAGTGAGAAGTTACCAGAAAAGAGAACAATCTTCGTGCTGAAATATTAAGAGGACTCCAATTTCTCTTCCTTGAGTAGGTGACTGATAGCAAGGCCACAGGCTGACCAGCTCTGGAAATGTTCGTCCCATTCAAACAAGCTAACCAGATTAAGAAGTCTATGTGTCTTAGGGATGTTGATGAGTATCTTTTGGATGGGCTTATCCATGAGGAACTAGGGGTATTATGTAGAAATAATGCAGACCTCATAAGATCTCTCCCTTTCTAATTTAAAAACCATCTGGAACTTTGGATTCATCTCCACAGTCCGGGTTGGGATCTGAGTAATCCAATCAGTCCTTGAAACTTCCTCACAAGACTTTTAGTGTCCTAATTTAACCTAGGTCAGAAATATCTAAAAAGGCATCTCTCACTCCCACTGCTTTTTCTAGCCAAAGGCAACAAAACAAGGCACTTAACCAAACTCTTTTTAACCTCACTCAATTGGGTTCAGGTTGCTTGATGGTTCAGTTTTGGGTTGGTGGCTGCGGTTAAGTTTTATTTTCACTGGAGATGGGCCCTACCTGAAAGCCCTGGAGTGTTGTTCAAAATCCAAACCCAAAAATGAATGTAAATTTTGCAATGGACCTTTCTGTAGACAGGCAGAAACCACAGATTCAAATGTCCACAGTTTGGTTCTTTGAGATGGAGACATTTTCATGACTTCGTATCTTCCCTTACTAATCCTGACAACACTCTTCATTTCTCCAATACCTAATTCATCATACGCCTGCAAAGTATGTGATGAATTCACTTTATTTACAAACAAACTGAAACCTAGAGTATTTTGCTTGACTCAGATCAGACAGCAAATCAAGGACAGAGACTGAATGTTACCTAATATTACCATTTATCACCATTTGGTGTTAGAAGTACATAATCTGTAAATTAATTTGCCAACCTAAGCTTAAAGCAGGTGGGGTTCTTTTGGACTCAACTTCTGCCTGCTTAAAGCAGGTGGGGTTCTTTTGGACTCAATTTCTGCATGACAACATCATCAAAATCCTAAGTAATACAGAGACATACCTTTGGAATGTCTACGGACATGTTTTGACATTTTACATATTCTCAGATCTCACTCTGTGTTCCTGTTGTGCAAGGTGTAAGAAAACAGAAATCTCTCTGGGTAACATTATTTGGGTACAGAAACTCCAATTTGCAGGTCACATACAAAAATACTGAAGTGAATACTGAAGAAGTGAATTAAATATTGTCAATTATAAAGCCTAATAATTTTGTCATTTACAAGCCAAAATTTAATCCAGATAAAAGCTTAGCATAAACAAGATGGGAACTGGAGAATTTATGTCTCAAGAACCTCCTTGTCTTCTGACTTGCATGACAAGCATATTTGTAAATAATAAGTTACTATCTCAGCTGTAAACTATGTTATTTTGTTACTGTACTTGATTGAACCTGGCAATATAACAAAGTATCTAACATAATTGCAATTGGGTGAGGTCTTCTTGCTTATTGCTTCATGTTTACCTACAAGTCTAGATTTATCACAAGGAATTCCCTCAACCTTGAGCTAAGGCAATGAAGAAATGTGCCATCACAGCCACCAAAAAAACTCATAATGAGATAATGAAATCCATTTAAATCAATGCATATTAGTTACTGGTGGGATCTGGTTCAATGACTCACTGAGCAACTTTGTGAATCAGAGAACGAAATTATTGCTTACCATAGTTACGCTCCTTTATTCCTCAAATCCAAACTATACTTTGCTAAAAGGAAAATTGGATTAATTTTCACTGTAGAAGTGTTTCAAATCCTAAGTTATTACCCTGAAAATATTCAGTTTAACTCCTTTTCTGTCCTGTGAACACAGCAAGGTTCACTTAATTCACTGAAATGCAGAAGTGCCAATGAGCTGCCAATATGAATTTCAACCTGCATCAGGATCAGTTTCAAGCTTGAGCTACTCAGTTCAGAGCCAAAATGTCCTAAACTTTGTGAGGTTTGGTTTGGAATTAATTGAAGAGAAAACTCTCATCCTATTTTCCTATAAACCTATAGCGCTGTGCAAAATCTCTCTTATTTTAGGAGTTTGTAAAGTCTGATATTGGTTCATTAGGCCTCATAGTGAACGTGGAGCCTCAAGTCTCATATGGGGCTCATTTTTCTCTGGCAGATGTCAGGGGCCACTGGGAGAAAGTGGTTTGGTTGCCCTATCAGGACAGAAGGAGGGTTGGTGGGCTTGCCTCCAGTGGATCTCCACACCAGGCTGACAGACAGCAAGCAGCGGCTACCGCAGCTTCCCCTTGCTGCAGGAGAGGAGCTGCTACATGGCTTCCCCTCAAGCTCCTGACTCAATGCCATCAACACAGAATCTGGTAGGTCATGCAGGTCTCTTTAAGTTGCAAGGACTAACTCTAGAGGCTGGGGCAAACATTCGCTCCTCAGAAAACAGAACCAAGGAATCCTCGATAACACAGGGCTATTTTACACTCAATTTGGTATTCCAGAGTAATCTTAAGAGTCCCCAAACCCACCAGTGCAACTATGCCTAGGAAAGCTTGCAACTAGGGAGAGAAAAGATGGGAAGATACTAAAGCCCTGCATCTCCCCCAGACAGCATTCTGGAAAATCCTCATGGTCCCGACAGCCTGGCAAAGACAAGGTGAAGTAACACTAACTTTCTATATACTGCAGAGAATCACCAGAGGAATGTGTAGATGGTATCACAGATATTAGCTCAAACAGCAAGAAGTCAACATTAATCCAGTTGGCTTTGATTAGGGCTACAGAAGATCCCATTTTCAGAGTGCAGGAAGTTTTCTTATCCAAAAAGACTTGGTGTCTTAAGTTACACAGCAACTTTACTGTAGGACTCCAGAAAAAACAAAAGATATGGTCTAGTCAGTGTTAACTCTTAACAGACAAAGGAAAAATCCATTAGTTTGACTGAATCTGCAAGTACACTCAAAAAGAGTTACATTTAAGTAACCTTTAGTCTGACATTAAATATCAATGCCCTGTATTTTTTTTTAAGTGTGCATTTACATAATGGATATCAACTCTGTTCAAGAATGAGCTTCAGTGTTTTCCCTTACTTTAAAACAAGGCTGGTACTGTTATTTGGAACAGTATTTCAGATGAGAGATGGAACAATCACTATTTGAGCTCAGTTTGTTAGTGAGAAGCTGTTATGCTGCATTTGTTGATGACCTCTGAGGATATTTACTATAGAATTTTCTCTGCCTCTTCCCTCCCTCACTCTAACATCTTTCAGGATACAGTTGCTACCTGCCAGTTACTGCCCCCTAACAAATGCAACAAGGTGACAAAATTTTACTTCAAGTATTAGTTGGGTACTTTTCAAGAAACTGCGCAGTAGTGACATTTACATATATTTCTTTTTGATAGGATGAGCAGCACTGTGTTTTTTGCTGCTTATGTGCTTATGTTTTTTGCTGCTTCTGCACAGCGGAAATGGATTTAATAGACAGATGTAGATGAACAAATAATACAAAAGCCTGTTTACTTCCTGGCAAAACACATCTGCATGCTCTGACACTGGGCATCTTCATTTACTTGTAGGTCACCAAGTGAGCCAGGCCCAGTGCACTTGCCAGCTACACAATCAGTAGCCAAATATCTAGAAATCTCATGTCATTTTGCACTGAAAAATTAAGCCAACACTACTCCTTAGTCAGAAAATGGTAAATATATAAAAACCTGAAAACCATGGGAAATCCCAAATCAGGATCACTGCTTTCCCTTACAGAGATCATGATCAGCCATACGGACTTATTTCAGATTATGGAAAAGCAGTACAAAGAGTAAGCTGGAGGTCTCTGTGACAGCACGGGAACATAAAACCCCAGGTGTCCCACCCTGCTGGACCAGCGGTGCACACACAAGGAGGCACCACTTTTCAGGTTCAGCAGTTATGGTCAGAGGGGTTGTGTGGAGTGCCTTGCTCCTGGCATGATCGAAGGCTGACTATTCACCGGAACATCCCTTGCTATGGACATCTCCCTAGACAGCCCACGGACAGCACCAGCATTTCCCAGAGGCTGGCAGGATTTGGAGGATGGTAGGATTCATCTACAGGGGTTAAAAGTGAAAGCCCTTTTGCCAGAAAAAAAAACCTGGTAAGTTTTCAGTTTCTTTACCCATGAAGAAGAAAGAACAGAAGAACGGAGTTTGATATAAAGTGTATGTATTCAAAATAAAAATAAGTAATTTAGTCACATTTGAATATGAATATATATCCACTTCTACTTCATGAATGAAAGCTGCTTTATTTTCTCTCAGTCTTTATAAGGGCATGCATGACCAGTACTATTTCCAACTAGCCTACACCTGATTTTTCTTCATGTTTTTCATTGGCAAGTCAGAACTAAACTGTCCTCAAAACTCTGCTCAACCAGTAAGTTATTCCCTCTGTCCCGGGAAAACTGATGGACCCATCTTCCCCCTTATGTCTTTCTACATCAGCCGTATCAAGCTCTCCGATGAACTTAGAACCCAGAAAACACCTTTAATCAGCAAGACTGATAGCAGCACGTGGCTGGGTGGCAGTAACTGCCGGCGTGGATGAATGCAGTCCGTCAGAGCCTGAGTCCTCCCTTTCCCAGGAGTTCCTCTTTACTCCTGACTCCCAGCCAGTCCTCCTGCTTTACTTGTCCTCCCTTCCCCTTCCCCAGGCACCCAGACAAGGAGGTACAAAAAGGAGAATTCAAACTCTGGTTTGACAATTGTTCTTTGATAAAAAGCACAATTGCCAGAAGCATAACAGTGTCAGCACTAAAACTGTTGGGGTTTCAGTCTGTTTTGATGAAGACAGTGAGTAACAGTTTTTTTCAAAGCTTACATGGAGGGGTCTGTGCAGTACACAAGGACAAATCGAGATCTGCTTGTGTCTGAACACTGAAGTTAACACAGCTGATCCAGGCTGAACGCTACAGGGCCCAAGACTAAGCTGTCACTGTTTTTTAATGTTATTTTTTACACACTCACTAATGGGTTTGCATCAGTATAGCGTCCATCAGGTGAAAAAAAACCCAACAGGGTCTTGATTTTTTTTTTTTTTTTTTAGATTTGCTGTCCTTTATTTACAACAGTGGCAAAAACAACTTCAATAAAAATGAGGTTAAGATTATTTTTAACAGATGTTCACTGCTGGCCTGACCCAAAATCCATTGACGTCAATGAGAAGACTCCATGGGGCTTTGGATTGGGTTCTAATTGTTGGAAAAATTAATGTTATTATAAACCACTGGTCAGTGCTGTCACATGCTCCCCTTCTGTGCCAATTCTATATGACCGGATAACAGCCTCACATAAATCTGTTCCAACTGTTGTCTAAGAGGCTAAAGGACACAGAGGTTTATCTTTTTAATTCTGAACTGCCCCCTCTCCTTCCCCAGCACACCCCATGGCCCTACTGTATTTACATTTGACAGACTGAGCATTACGGACACTATTCATACAATCAGAATATTTCACAGCCAGACACCGGGTGGAAATAACGGAATTAATGCTGACTGTGTGAAGACAGCTGAGCTATAGATATGTATGAGATGAAATACTTTGGTTTGCATATTTTCAATAGAGATTTTTATTTATTTGTATTTAAATACAGACCTGAAAGAAGGGTTGCACTTACTGTTAAGAAGACGGAAGTCTATAAATGGGTAGGAGCCACGGCGCTCGGAGACAACCCCTGTCTGACCTCTCACCCGTGCATCTCCTGCAAAACACAAAATCCCCAGAGACATTAGAAGGGGCAGCTGACTTTCTCTGATGTTTTGATCTTGATCTATTTTTTAATACAAAGTGACGACATTACACTCCTCCAGTGGGAATACTAAGGTCCAAAAAATCATCTCCCATGACATCCCTGGGTAATTGGGTAAAGCAGTACAGCTGATCCTCTTATGAGAACAAAGACACAAAAAACCCTTCATTGCTGGCCGGGATTAAACCACAACATTATCCTATTGAACAGCTTCTTGCCCAGCAAGCAGACTCTCATTGCTTCAGCAGTAATGCAGACATCTGGGGTTTTTTTCCCAGGCAAGAACAGGTAGGACTCTAGGTAGGACTGTCATGGCTTCACATACAAAGCCTAGTCCAATCCTGGACTAGGCTCACAATCCAACTGACCTCCAAAGTTGTGGGACTGGTCTCAAAATCAACAGTTGATTAAAAAATCCCCCCAAAAATGTATGAAGATTTTTTTGAAGTTAGGTGGGTGGTTTGTTTGCTCGTTTGCTTGTTTGTTTGTTTAACTTTCTGCTCTTTGAGCACTCTGGAAAATGCAAGCCTTCTCCTCAAACACTGCTGCTGTTTTATGTAAGTGAAAACCTGATGTTCTCAGATAAGCATTACTCTCGAGCGTTAGTAAGTATATCCAAAGATGATAAAGTGCCAACACAATACTAAGAATTAGTACTGCTGTGCAATTCACACTGACTAGTTCCTGACTTACCATGTAATATTCGTGAAATAGGCAAAACTAATTTAAGGAGAAAAATGCTCCTCAGGATGAGTAAGAGTTACAAAACCTCTCTCCAAGTAGATAGGAAGTAGTGGGAAGCAGATGTCATTTTTATGTTTCCATAACTTTAAGTAACTTGTAGTGCAATGTAATTGTTTCTTTACAGGCAAGTATCAAGACCAAAATATTAAAAATTCTTAAATAAGATGAAGTTTGGAGACTTTGGAGATCCTAGTTAGAGTTTGGAGACTTTGAGGTTCGAGTTAGAGTACTCTAGTTCTTCACCATATTAATTCCTCTTGTACAGAAACAGAGACTGCAATATTGAAAGCATACCCACTGCACATCCTTACACAGCTCACACTGTAGTCCTCTCAAAGTTTGCAATAAATTATGAATTATTAGTTAGTTTGAATTGCGCTTCCTCTGGGATACAAATATAGCATCTGACTAATCTAAACAGTAATTTAAGAATTTGGCTGCTAGTGCTAGCTTCTACTGCTTGTGTTTAAAAACAAGAAAACATCATGTAGCATAAAAGAAGGACCTAGTTAAATGCTGTTATTTTTTTTCTATCTAATGTTCACTTAAAATGTGCTTACAATTATGTTTAAGGGAAGAAAGCCAAGTAGAATTATTAAGTTAAATATTTGAGGTGGAGAAAAACTTCCGTGCCCTCTAGGGGTCCTTAGAGATACGAAAGACACAAGAGTGTGCAAGCAAATTAAGAATATTTCAAACACAGTCACTTTTGATTATAAATACTAATCTACGTCCTCTCACCCTTACTTTCACTTTGCTTTTTTGTTTCCAGAGACAGAACACATGTTCCGTGTTCTCAGCTCCTGCTTGACAACCACTCTAAGGAACCAGTCCAAAGCAACTCAAGCTGCTGCTGACCGCACTTACCCCTCCCGATAGCAGGGGCAGGAGGTGCAAACCTCTACCTGCTCTTCAGCTGTTCCACTTCAAAGGTATGGTAATGCCGTGGGTCTACCTTCATCAGCAGTTTAAAATTACATGCAACTTGTGGCAAGGAAGGTATATGAACCCATCCCCCCGCGTCCTCGCGTTAAAGAGTAGAAGGGTGGAGCAAATAGCTGTAGAGTTTGTAAAACACCGATGCAAGATTCATCAGCACCCACAAGCCAGAGCCCATGAAGCAGCAGTCAGACTTAAAAGCATTGCTCTCTACCACAGGTAGCCCCATCAGATTGGCTCATGTGTGCAGAAAGAGTAAGAATGGCAAGCATATGGTACACATTATATAAACACAAAAAAATCAGGCAGGCTTGAGCCTGTTGCTAATACAGGCATCAGCAAATTAAGAATGGGTGTGAATTCAGAGCATGCCTTGACCAAGGCTTTTGTTTTTCTGTAGGCACCAATCAATTAACAGGAAACTGCAAGTAATCCCCTGCATTACACACTGATAAACATGTCACTTGTGACTATATCAGCAGAGACATTAAAAAAGAAAACCAACAAGCAAACAAGAGAAATTCAGACTCCAAAAATCTGAAAAAACACCCAAAGCATATAATACTATAAAACCGTCAAGACTGATTTTCTTTCTAGACATGAAATAACATATTTATCAAATCAAAGGACGTACCATAGTACTAGAGAAGATCACATACAGTCATGTATCAAAGATTGCTTAACTCTGATCTCAATAGTATGACCCCAAATTTTGAGGAAAAGAATGCTAAAGGTAGGTGGGCAACTTTAAAACCAAAGAAAACACGATGTGGGCTTACCAAAAGCAGACCATACAAGATAATTACCTCAAACAAAATAGCTAACTGTTAGAGAGAAGGAAAAGAAAGCAATACTGTAGTGCAATTCAACCATATGGACTTCATTGAACATACAAGAGAAGGCAAAAGATGAGTACAAAAACTGAAGACTAAAAATAAGAAGATAACATGGTACACTGATAGGAAGCTTTTGCTTGGGAACAATTACCCCATGATCTCCATCAGCTTTAGAAAATTCATAATGGTCCTAAAGAATTTTTATTGATGATCTTGACACAGAAGAGCACCAGTGATACTTGAGGATAACACAATGCTGGGAGATACCAGGTATTAACAGCTACAGCTATTTTAAATTAAGTTCACTGCTGCTGTCACCTTTTCTGTCCCAACTGCTCTGGATGTTCCTGGCAGCCCAGCTTCTTCCCGTGGTGCTGCTGTCTCATGTAGAACTACAGACTAGCCAAATTAGATGCTTACGTACACTATTCAGAGCCATTCAGCAAAGAGAGGGGAAGCAATGGAGCTATTGATGCCATTAGTAAATGTGAATGAGTTTTACTAACTAGCAAAGCCCAGGAACTGAAGTCATGGCAAACTGGTGATGATTCCAATCAGCTATTTGTGTAATTTTACATTTTTTACAGACAATATAATTTTGGGTTGTCTCTAGCACTACAGGAATCTATATGCAGAATAAATCTGCATCCCTGCTGACTTAGGAAAAGCCACTAAAATCTTTATATTCTTATATGATTATTAACTTTATCCTGAGGGAAGGCAAGTTTCTGATGAGTCGAAGATGTTATCAAGTAGCTCTACCTCATGAATTTGTTATTTCAAAATACTTCACCAGGTGCCACCTAGTCTCTCTTTGCATCATTAGAGAAAGATTAGTTAGGAAGTGGTGGTGGGCTAAAACAACCACACCTCCCTTCCTCCATTTTTTCTTGGCTCATGTATTTGGCAAATATTTATATACTTCCCTATTACTTTTAATTACATCTAAGTACACTCAACAGAAAGACCAGGAATAGGGATTGCACCAGATATACAACTTATCACATGGATTTTAATTTCCAAGAGGCAAGGGCTGTTCATGGCAACATGCTCGATATTATTTTTTTGCTTTGACAGATTACTTTGAAGCTGACTTTCACCAGTCTAGCAGACCTTTCCATCTCTTTGTCTCCACCTTAAAAATAAGGCGAAACAGTTGTTCTGACGATTTATGTAATTAGCAATTTTAGATAAATAATCCTTTTTAGAGCAAAAGGAAGGATTCTGTAGTAACAAGGCAGGAAATTTTGACAGCTCATTGTGTTCCCAAATGAAACAAGCAGGGTGAAGGGAAATGGTCAGGGTACAGGTTCTCCTTGACTGCTTTGGGCTGAAGATGCAAGGCTGGAACATCTGCAGCTGCAAACACCAGGGGTTGCATCCTTACTGGCGCCAAGCTTCCACAAGATCTGCCAGCAGGGACATCTCCCAGGGGCTACTGTGCTCCTGAATTTTACTTTGTTCTTGTTAAAACAGACACTAAAGCAAACCAAATAAGCCAAAGCAACCTACGTAAGGAGCCAGTGCTGTGACTGACATGCATGACAGCATACAGGCATAAGAAAATTGGCTATGGGGCAAAAACCATGGCACTACTGCAGCCATAGCAACAAGGGCACTTCAAGATGGTTCAGAAGGGTTAAGAAAAAATGAGGCAGCTCTTAACTGCCTTTCACATCTGGAGGAAAGAGCCATCTGCACCGAGGAAAACAACTTCTCCAAGACTTGCCTGAAACGGCATGAGATTCAATTTCACTGAGCAAGCACAACAAATTAGGAGAGAAAATAGGGCCATAGCTGTGACAAAACAACAGAGTAGCTTCATCCAGCAGAAGTTAGGATGAACCACCAAATTATTGATTCTATTTAGTACACAGCTCCATGTGGTAAGTCAGGAATACCACAGCAAATTCACAAGAGGTTACAAGTATTTATTCCAGTCAAGCTTTCTTACAATCTTCACTCCAGTATTTCTTAAGTTGACTGTTCAGCGCACATACTACAGTGGCTGACAACTTTTCATGGAAAACCAAGCAGCAGTAGTAAGGCCTCTTGGGGGCTCCATGGAGCCCATGGCTCCTCCATTATTTCAGTTACGAAAAGGCTTGGGATTTCTGACCTGAAGGAAGAGGACCTGATGATGTTTTAAGCATCAATCTGGTTTTAGTGGAAAGATTTCTAGAAGAGAGGAGTGTTGCTCTGTAAAAGTAGCAAACTCAGATGAAAAGTTACATTAAAAATGAGTATCATAATAACTGGAATTATATTTTTATTTGAAGAGATCTAAGACTGGTTCATGGTGATTCATGCAGGTTTGGATTATTTTCATTCTGTTGCATTAGTGCTATAAATGTTACTGTAAATTCTTATTTGTAGGAAGCATACAGATTTCTCATGTGCATCAGATCTTCTGAACAAAACCATTTCCCCTGAACAGACACAGAGAGACTGATTAAAGGGTTACAGACTCAGGACGATTTCCCTTTGCAGCACAAGAAACTGTAGCAGCCACCTCACTTTATTCATTTGTAAGCACTGAATTTTTAAGCATGCAAACATTCCAAAATGTAAGGTTTTCCTGTGCTGTATGCTGCACAGTTCTACTATTTCTGCTAATAGTCCTAATGAGCTCAGAAGTATTGATTTTATCCAATGTATTCTGCAGTTTTGTTTCAAAATGCTCTGCAAAGGAAAGGAACTGCTGCTACTCCCTTTTTCTAAAAAGGGGATAAAATGATGATGTAGAAACTGTAATTCAGTTTTGTAGACTTTTTTACATAGAAAATAATTTAACTTCCCTTGTAGTGGTCCTACCCTGTGAATGAATTAATTTTATTTATTACCAGTCAATTACTTGAAGTTCAGCTATTAAAAATTCCTTTTCCAGTCGCAGATGAGACATTTCACGCATCCTCTGTTTTCTTAGTATTTTGAAGTGAATGATGGTTCTTATGTTCAACAAGAACTTACTGGTACTGCTTTACTGTATCTGCCAGCTCTAATTTCTGCCCTCCTTTACTGACCAAAATCCATACCACTGTTGTATCTAAACCTCTCAAACAGTACTATCACCACTCCTTGTGCCAATCAACAAAATGCTGTCAGTGTTCATAAAACCCTTCTCAATGCTGGAATTCTCTTGGTATGTCTTACGCGGACATAGAGAAGACCCTAGAATCTACAGGCATACCTTTAACAGCTGACAAATGAACAAGTTAAATTAATATTTTACAGACACTCTTGAAATCCTCTCTTAAACCATATCATATGACATCGGTGACTTTGGTGAAAAGACTGAACTGATGTATCTTGAGGCAAAGTTCTTACAACATGCAGACTTTGTAGGAAGTTCTTGCAGATAAGTGAAAACCAAGAGGATGAGAAAACTGCCATAGAGAACCAGATAAGAGCAGTCATCAGAAATTCAGATACTGAAGCAGTACCCACATTTCCCTCTTCACAGACCTGTTTGTTCTTGCATGAGCAAATGTAGAGCCTGCGTGTAACATCTGGCTGAAAAAATGGCCAGAGTCGACTGGACAGACATCAACTCTTTGTTGCATGAGCTAACAAAGGTAGGTTTCCAAACTGTCAATGTATTATATTGCACTGGAAATTCTTTCACTTGTTTTTGAGTTTGATAATGGGCTACAAATTATTGCCTTAAGGTCAAACGTATTTCCCACACTTCTAGGCCTAAATGAGTGAAGTAGGTGCCTCCGCCCAGTGACTAATGCTGAAAGAGACTGAATTACCTTTCAAAGACCCATGTTTCTGACTTTGATGCAGATGGAGTCTAAGACCCTTTTTTCCTAAATTAGATGCCATGATTATAAGCAGAGCCTAAGGGGGGAAGAATCCAAGACCTCACCCACGAGGATTGTATTCATAGAGCTGAGACCACACCAAACCCCTTACCTGTGAGTATGCCTGCGAGTATGCCTTTCACCATGATTAGCCCTGTGACTATTTGGTAATAAACATAACAGATGCATCCACCTTTAGTTTATCAATGTAGGCACACCCTCAAAACACGTATGTACTGTGTACATTCATACAGTGCAGTATTATCCCACAGCTCAGTTAAACTAAAACCAGCATTTGTTATGCAACAGCCATCAGAGTACTGTTCTGGATAAAATGCAGTAACTTATCTCTTTGATTCTACTGTGTGGTATCTACTTAACTTTCAGTGTTTTCTAGATAAAAATACAAAAGTTTATATAAAAGTTTACATAAAGTGCTAAACCACAGGACACAGAGAGGGAGTGTAAGAACAGGCAACTTGCACAGCCTGCTTAATCAGGAACTTTTCCTTCCAAAGACATGACAGATTCAGATACAGAAAGGAGCTTGCCAGTACAAATTTTGCAAAATTCAGCCAATGGCTCTCACATGCAGACAAGTGTTGTTACCTAGCAGGAAAGAATAGGGAGTTGTTGAACTAAAACCAGGAGACAGGTCTTAAAAAAAATAATCCAACAAGAAAGAATGGAGACCTGTATACAGCATTTTAAGTGCAGAAGACAGAAGTCATCTATCACCACCTCCATACTTGAAAGTCACGGTTTAGACAACCATCTTGACTTAAGTAAATATTTTCCTTGCACTATATTGTAAAGAGCGAGCCATCTACTACCTAGAGGGGCTAAGGTCAATAGTAAGAGAGGAAAAGGAAGGCCTGGGAGAACAGTAGCATACAACTGGTGGCATCTTGAGAGTCTCTCTGCTGCAATCCCAAATGGAAGCACTCTGTCTGACTTCAGGCTTACCATACTGCTGCTGCTCAGCAGGGTTGAGGCAGTAACAGAGGTCCTGGGGCACTCTGCAGGTGACAGGATCCTCTTAGTAAAGTGGATACAACCATTCCAAGTTCTAATGCTAGGAACCACCTATTTCTATCTTGGAGTTTTGTATGGCATTATTGGTGGGCATTTCTGTCTCCAAATAATGATCACTGACTTTACAGGAAAAGTGCCCTATAGATAGGGCACTGAACTGTCTTGATATTCTTGTCTTCCTGAATGGTTTGATAGCTTGTAAATTGCTCTGCATGAGAGGATAGGAGCCATGTCAGCAGAATCAGGTTCCTGCACTGCCATCATTGCTATTACTCTAGAGCCCTGCTGGAAGGCAGCAAAACTTACTGGTTTTCCTACAAATGAAATTGAATCGTAACATTTTAAAAACTAAAGGATACATCCTGCAATGTTAAGAGCTGTAATAAAGGTAATAACAGCTAGAGCACAGTCTTAGCGACAGGTAGTAGGTTGCATTACCATGGCAACTTTGAACATAATATCTTACTGTCATTCTATTCCCATCCCTCTCCCAAATAAATTACAGCATAAATAAAAGAACATTATTAGTTATTCAATTTGAAATTTTTTGATTCAAGTCTTCAGCTAGACTCTCAACTACTGAAATAAACATGTATTTAATAATAAACTTCTAAGACATGTAGACTCCCAATTCCAAGTCATTAGGCTTTCATTTTGTATAAAAGAAAAAGCACAAAAGATCTACATTTTGTCTAAGCCCAATGCCAAAAAGAGGTATAGAATTCAAATCTCTACCCCCAGTGCATTAGGTGCAGCTACTTCTGTTGTCATTCCCCAAAGATAAGGATTTTCTTCACTTATAGATACACCAAAACCCTCAGTTATCCCAAATATGATTTACATTTTCTTAACTGTAATAACATTCTAGATATAGATAGGTCTTTCAGAGACCCTTTTTTATTTGCTGAGTTCTCTCAAACATCTACATTTTATTATATGGATTTCTGATTTGAAGATTGTCAATGCTTTAAATGCTTCTACTGTGAGAACACAACCGGACTCCTTGAATCCACCAGTGAGAGTTTTGCAGTTAAAGAACAGACTCTTTTTCCACAAAAAGTTGAGCTAATTGTCGAGCATTTATTCAATCAAGTCTGCCGTATTTTCTGCATTCTCATTCCTCACCCACCAATAATATTTGTTAAGTGATCTCTTAAGCTAACTTTTCATTTTTTGTTCTACAGTTTCCTCAAGAACCAGTTTCTAAGTATATGCCTTTAATGGGTTGCACTGACTGAGCCACAAGGTATCATTCTCATTTTCTGCTAAGGCACTATTATGTTGGCAAGCAGAAAAAGGTTGATACTACAATCCATGTAAATCTAGCACAGCCACTGCTTAAAATTTGATATATTATATATACTTAATTTATGCAAAATAACAATTGATACAATGACATAAATATTAATGAAAAAACGCTGCTAATTCCAAAGTGGAACAGAACAAGTGGAACTTCTTTTTTTCTTTTTTTAAATGTTCAATAATTTGGTATTAACATGTTTTGTTTCTGAGAAAAGAGAGGTAATGCTTGGAAATATCATGCAGGATGATAATCATAAGCCCTGAGCTCATTTCCTGGTTTCTTATGGAACAAACTGTTTTCTTTCCATGCCTCAGTTTTCCACTTCTGTGTTTTGTCTGTTCTGAGTAGACAGTGAGTTCTCTAATGCAGGGCCTCATTGGTTCAACAGCATTTTCTACCTGCAGTTCTGGTCCTGGTTTCTACATTACCACAATTCAAACACTAATTATCTCTTATTTTTTCACAACCAAGAGTTAAGTAAGACAACACAGACGAAAAGGAATGCAGAGGGGTTTACTCGTGCCATTAAATCAAAATTTGCTTTCAACTCTTTAACGTGACACTTAAGGAAATTTCCCTCTATTTCCACAGCTTTGCCCACAAGATTTTGCCACCCTCCCTTTCCCATTAAACTACAAAAGGCCCATGTTTAAAACCATAAGTAGTAATACAGCAATTGCCATTGACTACTTTTGGAAAGCCTAACATTAGCCAAAACCTCAAGTCTATCAATAGTTTTTACAGAATGGCAGTCAGCCTGTGGAGCCAAGTAGGAAAAGCACAAGACCCTCTGAATTTGCTGCCCTCTGATTTTGTGCTGAAATTGCACAGCTGCCATTTGCCTCACACGAGGAGATTGAGTCTCTGCTGATTCAGTCTGTCTCACTGTATCTAACGTGGTGCTTGCACAACCCGTTAAGGTGCATCAGTACCAAGCCAATGTTGGAGATGAGTGAGACACAATAAACTAAATTTGTCTCAATCTTGTGCATTAACCACAGGATGATCCTTCCTTGTCACAGTTTCTGCATGCTTCATGTCCTCTTATCCAACTCTGCTCTGCACTATACATATATATGTATACACGTGTATCCCTAACTCTTATGTGACCCTTCTTCCTCGCCTCAGACTCAGCAGTAATTCAGCCTCACATCTGCCCACTGCCTTCTCCTGAGGCTGGAGTACCATGCAGTGGTGTAGCAACCAGTCCAGCAGCACTGGCCACTTATACTTCTTCATGGGGCTACCCCAAGGATCTTCATGGCTGCAGAGAGCAATGATAGGGAGAAGGAGGAAAAGGAAGCACTGAGCATTGGCTTGGCAGCACAGGAAGGTGCCTGTTATATCTTGCAAGAGAAGACTTTACTCACGACCTTAAGCTTTGCTCTGATTAAAAGCTGTATCTACACAGGAGACTGCAGGAACAAATGTCTTGAGGTTAATAATTTGAATTATTTTTGTACATTATATATTGCAATAAATTATTCTCTTTCTTTTGAATTCAAAAGAAGTATCTATGGTAAGTAACTGTGAATCTTCCTTGTTATTTTTAAATTTGGTCTAGTATCTCCATGGAATGTACAAATACCTCCACTATTGATCAATAAGGCAAGAGAATTTTGTCCAAAATAAGCACTGGTTTTTAGCAATAAGGTAACCTTAGCATTATTTGCTTATTCAAGATGAGTATTTCCTGAGTCAGTCCTAGGCTAGTCCACACCTTATCATGCAATACTCCTTAATCATAAAGTATTTTTTTAATAAAAAGATAGCGTAGGTAGGTAACGTAACTATTCAGAATGGAATCTGTTCCATTTTGATGCTGGACGCAAGAACAAAGCTGCATCAAGTGGAAGCTGAGCTTAACTGTTCTACTGTTTGGAAAATACTTTGCTCTTCCTGTTTTTTACACTGTATTTTTCAAATAATTCACTGGATCTAAAAAAAACAAAAACTGAAACAAAAAAAACCCCACCAAAAAACACCACACCCAAATCATCAAATCCAGAACCCTAACCTGGCTATAATTTAGCAAATATGCTACCTCTTACACTTAAATGGATCACTGATCTGGATCACTCTTGCTTTGTACAATACATTTAAAATTTAAAACTTCAGAAAAGGTTGGCACAAGAGAAAGCTCTCACTTTCAAACATTAGCATAGTCTCTGTGCCCCGTTCCCTGTTATGGTTCAGTTACCTTAAATATCTATAGTCTGAAGTACAATTAAATAGCAGTTTACCTTTTTTCTTCATGGCACATTCTTAAGAGAGGTAAACACAAGCTGGCTCAAAGGAAAGTAATTGTCTACATGTTTCTGTTATTACAAAACACCTGATAAACACATCTAATTAGGTGCTTCCCATGGGCAAAGACTGGTTGTTTCCCCAGAACCTGGTTTTGTGTGTCCTGGGACGGCTGAACCCTGACCATGACTCAAAGCAGTGGCAAGAGCAAGTGGCATTTGGGCCTCTTCCCAATGTGCTGGCAACCAGAGCTTCACTGAGCCCAGCAAATGTGCAAGCTGCAGCCAGGTAGCCTCTACCCAACTTTTTACGGCAAATATGGGCTTCCACTCGAGATCTTTATTCCAGAAACGTCAAAACTTTATCACCTGAAAGGAAGAGCAACTAGCAAGATACACAGAGAGGGTTAAGCATGGCTTACCAAAACCAGACCCCCTCTCACCATCTTCTTCCCTCATCCCATAATTATGTGCACTGAGTGTTGATTTCACTTTGACAGACAACAATGTCCCATAAGGGACCTGCACTGAACATCACCCTTTGTGAAGAAAGGCCAAGCATACCTGAGGAGAGGGAAATCCTGTCTTGCCCTGGAAACAAATAGATTGTGCTGGGGCCCTCGCTGAGGAGGATGGACAGAGCAGGGGAGAGAAAGCATTTTTCTCCTTCCTCCTACTCTGCACCTACTTCCACAAGAAGTCAGGAAAAAATCTGGTTTTCAGACAGTGAACTCGCTGCTTAACATTTGCATCAATACATATTTGATTAATAATCTTCCAAAACCACCATGAATGGGCAAATCCATGAATTAACATTCTAAAAATTGTACAAATGATTCATGTGCTAATTGGCCCAACCCAGCACTCTCCATTTATGAACAACTATACTGGAGCTACACCTAGATACTATCTGCAATTCAGGCCCATTGTGGCATAAACCTTACCAAAATTTTATTTACTGTTTTAGCATCAAGAAACAGGAGGCATATACAGGCAACCCACTGTGAAGGCAGTCAGCAAGGAAGCTTTTTGGGGATGTTGGCAGTCCACGGCATGCTGCCATCATACCCTTTCTGGAAGCCAAGACACACAGTACTATCTTCCTGTTTAATGTCTTCCAATTACTTCATCCTTTAAGAAGCACCATTAGTAAATATATTTAATTTTTTAAGGTTAACTTTGTATTTGAAGTTTCCACTAAAAGCCCCATGCATTTCATCCCTGTTTTTAGTTAATACAGAAAAACGACAAAACCAAAACAGCATCAAAAACATTAACAACATTTCAGATTTTTTACAGGAGAAATGCCTGGTCCTTTGATGGACAGCATACACTGCAATACTGCCTTTCTCCACAACCAGGACTGGAAACAGAAGCTGAGGCTTTTGTCTCCTGTGTTTTAATATACTCTTAGGGAATTCAAATAGTTGCTCAAATCTTTCAGAAAGAAGACAGAACTGCAATCTAAAACTTGTAATTCAACAAACATAGATAGTTTTTTGGGTGGAGGCAAAGAATACTGGAGTTGTTTTTATAAATCCCAAAGGAACAATAAACTATGCAAACAGTAATTTAATTTTGTTTTGTCTCAAAATTTACCTTTCAATTACAGCTTAGCAACCCAAGAGTTCTGTCTTAGATATTGAACAGATCCTTTTCTGAGCAATCCTGCTCCTCAGGCTCCTCCTCAAATAGTATTTTAAAGGAGAAAGAACAAGACAGTGCTTCAGTATTTGCTCTTCACAAACTCCTGTAAATTCCAATAGAGAATAGTTCTGGCAGAGACCTTTTGGCATGTGCATGTGAAGACACATAAAAAGTATTTCTCAACTCATACTCTTGTGCAATTCATACTAAGCAAAGGGGTTTTTTTTCTTTTTGTTTTGCATTTGGTGGGGTTTTTTTTGGTTGTTGTTCTGAGAATTGAAAGACATAACAGAAAAAACAGTAAGATTTCTGTCTTTTTCTTCAAAACAGATCAGCTTGAATAAACATTGAGTATAACTTAAAGCAACATTTGGAAAAAAGTTTGTTTGTCCTAGAATCTACCTTAACAGTATATTCAGAAGCTAAGGGTTAGCAAAGAAAAATCAAGATCTGTATGAAAATAATCTTAATTAGTTAGACTCTACTTCCAAGTGATATCTAATATAAAGGTTCTGCAAATTAGGTTTTAAATTACTACAGAAAAGCAGTTCAGAAACTCTGCTAGAAAACTTACAAGAACCTTCTTTCCTAAAATATTTGGCTGGCTGACTGAACCAGTGAAACACTTACCTAAACACTTGGAAATTTTGAAAAAGTTAAATTTTAATTTGGTTCTACACTGATGAGAAAGTCCATGAAGATTTTTAAGAATCAGCTCATCATTATCACATTACTGAAAAATGTAATAAAATTCTGTCTATAGCTGTAAAACTGACTAATGTTTTGGACCAGGCTGTAATACCAGATGTATATTACTGGGAAAAAGACTGTATTCCATTGGTCCCCACACAAGTGTAGTAAGGTAATATACACTGTATTCACAGCTATTCAAACACAGATCCTGTACCAACTATATGGTGAAAAACATTGATTAAAATTCTACCAGCTGACAGAACTGTCTTAACAAAGGACGTATATTCCAGTTCACCTTAAAGTAAGCCTCCTGTTTTATTCCTCCCCAATACCAAACAGCTGAGTAATTCTCTCTCCAGAATGCAACATGATCCATTGAAGCAGGAAGGGACTGGTATGGATAAAAATACATCAATTCTGCCAGCACCTTCTTACTTGTTTAGTACACTGCAGCTGTGAGCTCATACTTCAGATTAGTTGTTTCAGTATGAGATGTTCTTATTTTCTCAGTCTTTTTGAGATAAAGCTCAGCAAAAGTTTGTTGGGGTTTTTCCCCCTGGATATAGGAAGAACAGTTTTTCCCAGATCTCAGATATCAAGTACTGGTGTCTTCAGTCCCTGTGTTGGCTCCTGCAGTCGCTCTGAGATCTGCTGGCCCATCTCCAGGTGTCCCACCAGCCCTGGACATTGAGAGATCTCATGCACAAAGGCCAGTGGATGTGGTGGCTACACGTGGTTACTCCCCACAAAGGAGCTGAACAGCCTGCCGTGCTTTTTCACCTGAAAAGACAATCTGATTTTTCTGAACTGACTTTCCTTTTGTGTAATAAAAGGGGAAAATAATTTCAACTCTGTGGAAATGAGAATGAGGTTCTGTGAGTGACCTAGTTGCTTTCCCATTCCTTGATCATCTCTGTGACCTCACTTCCCAATCTCAGTAACTGCCATCATCACCGGGAATCCCAGAAAAGTAAATGTGTTGGTCTGGGGAGGTATTGGGAGTAACAAGAAGAAAGAAACAAGTTGTCCTGAGCCTTCCACAGAAGGAACAGCTGATGCAGCACTCCCCCAGGGCCCTGGGGCAGCGGCAGCAGTCACTGTTCCCAAGTCTTTCATTTTCAGAAACTGAATGACTGCATCTGCATTCAGATACTGCAAAATCTGCAGATACTGCAGGAACCACTGTGGCCAGTGAAAAATCCAAGTTGTTGGCACTGCTGAAGGGTGAAACAAATTCAGGAAAACAGGATCCTACCATTACTAAAAAAATATGCTATTCTGTTTGCGTGTTACTGAGGAGTCTTGAAATTTCAGATCAGAAACTGAGTTGGAAATTACAGCTTGTAAAAATTACATGTATTCAAGACCTTGATCCAACAGTCTCAGAACTCCATCTCCTAAAAAGAAGCAGAGACACCCAGCACTCCTACGGACGCTCATGTCAGGCTGTGAGGAAATTCAGCTGAGACAAACACACTTTTCAAAAACTAGACCCAAAAATTCACTTACTTTTTTTTTTTCTCTAGGCAGGTAAATACAGAAAGTGCAAGAAACTGAAGTTAATATACACTTTCTAAAATGAAATCTATGTAACTGTATCCATCCTAAACAGGCTAACACATACAAAGGAAAAAATACTACATTATACACTAATATCTGGAGATATTAGTGAAGAATGGAGAAACTGAATCGGGTTTTAGCAAATCACTAAATTTCTTTCCGCAATACTTGTCTAGCAGATACAAAAGGTAGGACATCAGATTTTCTTTCTCTGTAAAATGAGCTTCCCAGAGAAGAGCATACATAGCATACTACTCAACCAGAGTAGTACAGAGGCTGTTATTCGAGTTTCTTTCACAACTACAAGGTACTGGAAAAAGAAGCACCTTTGCCAACACCCTTTGTAGCATTACTTACAATCCTCAGAAAATGCGCATAATCATAAAAATAACAGTAGTCACAGAGTACAAATGTTTTCATTACATTTATGAGAAGGTGGAGAGAGCCAGGGGAGATCAAAGCCAACTATTCAACATCTTTCTTCAGTGTTTCATTCAAGCGTCTTTCCTGCATGTATTTCCTCTGAGATTTTATGTACTAAGTCTTACCGTATTTTCAGTTGAAATGAAGTAAATTTTAGCTCACATGAAAACCTGTGTCATCTAATCAATACTGGAGCAGGCAGTACTATGAGAATTTTTCTATAAATATTAACATTACATACAGTAAAAATAAACATACTGGAAAAACTCTCCTACACCACAGGGCATCTTCAAGTATCTTCAGATGATTTCACATTCTAGTTCTTGAAGGACAACATATTCCCTGAACAAAACAGTCTTACATGTTTGATAGATTCTGAGAAGAAATTCTTTAACAACCTTAATTCTCTAATCTTATCAACAGTAATAAATAGAACAGATGTGAAATATATTTATTTTATTGAAAGCTATTCTGCACATGTAATAAAGCTTCATCTCTATCCATTCTTCAAAGGCTTTTATTATTTTACACAGTAAAATAAACTTTCAGTAAGACCTTATCTTTTTCTGTCACGTCAGTATGAATTAATTTGAGGGGGGGGTTTCCCTTCCCAATATGTGGTTTTTTTTCAAAACACCAGGCATGTAACATTTCAGATTTATCATAATTAATTTCATACCCAAAGACTGCCAATGTGTGTTTGCTATTGTTTTTAAGAGTAAAAGTGGGTTTGTATAAACAACCCTACATCATCTGCCTGGCAAGCTATCAGCTCCATCTGTGAGCAGCCCTTCAGTTTGGAAGTTCCTGCCTAATTACTATAGACAAATGTTGTCCTGCTGTAGCTGTAGACACTGTAGAGGCTCCTGCCATGTTAACTAACCAGCTTAAAGACATTCCTTTTATGGACCGTAAAACCTAGAAACACAGTAGAAATGCAAACCTCACCTTACCTCAATTTTTTTTTCCTAAACGTAATTTTCTCTATATTCTCTGCTAGATGCTCAGTAGAAATTCAGCCTAGCTTGGTGACAAGTATGTTTAACCTCTCCTCACCCAAGCAGTCCTCTTCAGATGGCTTTGGGCAACTACTCTGAGAGACCAGCATATTGCATACTTGCCAGAGACTAATTTCACTAAAGTAGACTAATAATGCATGGCAGTGATCCATGATTTCCCTGAAGGTTATACTGACAAAACAACAAGTGGCAAAGTTGGCCATGAATTAAATCAGACTGGTATAGGATTTGAGTAGCCAGGTGCCTGAACAATCCTCCAATGGGAAAAAAAGCAAAGCACAAAGAGAAGAGAAATAGAAATATATATTTACACACATGTAAAATACATGTTTATGGATATAAAATATATATCTAAACACATTTCAAAGATATTTAAGATGTGATGTCTCCCACAGCAGTGGGAGACAAATGGTCAAAATGGTTTCTGTGTAAATTATTTTATCAAGGGAAACAAAGGTCTAAACACTGCAAGTATTTAGGGAACATGACCCTTTCCTAAAACTTTATTTACTAGTAAGATCCTAAGATGAAAGAGTTTGACAAAAAGATTCAAATTGGGAAAATAAACTGTCCTTTCATTCTCTCATTTACGCTTTTATTCTGGCTGAGAAAACAGATGTTCAGGGATTAACTGAAAGAAAACATATGCCCTGCCCCAGTTATGTCTTCAAGAAACACCAAAGAATTTTTATGTGATTAGTGGTAAAGGTCACAAAATACACAGGGTTTTTAAACTAGTATTGTTAGGGGTTGCTTTCCTTCGCAAAGCCTTCTACAAATGGTCAGACAGAACCTGACTGGTCCAAAATACAGGCAGAATACCAGACTTCTCCAGTTAACGCAAGCAAGGTGTGAAGGTAAAGTAGGCTCAGTTAATTTGTACATAGCTGTAAATACAAAGCCCATTTCATACATGGGAAACTAATGCTGGAAACTGAAACTGACTTCTGAGAATCCATTAAGTCCAAACTCCTTCACATCGAACACTGCTCATCCTTCACTCTACTATTAATTACAACATTTAGTTTGCACTATGGTGTTTTGGTCTCCAAGAGACTTCTGCACTTCAGAACAAAGGTGGAGAACAGGATGGCACCTCAGGTTTCCAGTACCTGAAATCTCTGCAACAAGCAGGTAAGTGCTGTGCCCAGACGATTGCAACAAACAAATGAAAAGAGTCGTGATCCCCAAACGTGACTTGTTTTAAAGTACATTAATGTTGAAATTGAAAAAGTTCCCATATTTATACTCAGGTCACCAAATGATCCTACAACATAGCTCTGAGTTTCTGTCACACAAAACATCATACCCTTTCTGTTAAGGTGCAGAGCTGGACCTGACTTTTGGGATTCTCCTAATGCAGTCTAATGGATAGGCAGCTCCTGAGTCTGGGCTCCAGTTCACGAACAGGCCATGTCCTACCGCCACTTTGTTTTTCCACTTGGAACCAATAAAAGGTGAATCCTGTTGTAAGCCAACTGAAGCCTTCCATCTATCAGGTCAGTGCACACTGCCCTACAGTAATGTTTCACCAGCTGTAAGGCAGAGGTGGGAGACAAGAGTCATTAACTATAACCTACTCATAACTAAGGGAAATACTGAAACAGAGAACTGAAAAATCAGATGAAAATTAACAGAAGAGCCAGGAGCAAACAGCATTATGTCCTTGAAGTAAGGGAGCATTCATACAGAATCTATTCCATCTTCACAACCTATAAATAGTTATCTTACAAGACTTTTGAACCTCAAATTACCAGATTTCATTAAACCTTCTCAAACATCAGTAAAAAAAGGACGTCTTTCCTATGTGGGAGGTATTAGACCTGACGAGGTCCCACTGATAGGTAGAAAACAAGTCACTTTGAAAAAGAACTTGGACATTGCTTGAGGCAAGACAGCAGTCAGCATATAGAGCATGGATGCTAAATGGCTGCAATGCACTCAGTAGGTTACCAAACAAGTGCACAAAACAAAATGGTAATGCACATGCACACCCAAAATATGTAGCAGGCACACAGATGCTGCAGTACAGATGGCTGCTCTAAAAGATGTAACTGCAAACAAAACACCCCACTGCCTAGAACATGATGTTCTTGAGCGTGTGATGGCTAGTGTGACATCTTTAAAAATACCTCATGTGTTAGGCACGAAAGATGATATGTAATTACTTCTTCACAACTCTGCAGTAGGTCCAACATCCTTCCTCCTTTGTGTAAAAAATCTATTACAGTCGACTCTGAGCCTCCATAATTGGTCTCCATTAGTAATGATTTACATGATATTACATCTGTCACTGAATGTCAAGGTAATTTTCCCGTTTTCTTTCTTTGAATACTTTTATAAATTTTAGCTTAAAAGAGTACCTACTGTAAACATGTTCTAACAGAGGAGACTGCTAAAGAAAAACAAATTCTAAAGGACATGAGACAGTGATTTTGAAATATCTTGTCATTACAAAATTGACATTATTCATTTCTAGCTATGAAGACTTTGTATTTCTTTTTGCACCCAAGGAAACATCATGAGGAGTGAAGAATTGAATTTTCTGATCTGACAATGGCATAGGACAGGGTGGAACAATCTGTCACTCCACTTGGAAACTTGGTAACGTGATGTTTTCAATTCATACAGCTTCAGAGCTTGCTAAGAAATCCAAAGTTAGTTTTCATAAAAGCCATTTCTTAGGATTAAATGCCAAAACTGTGTTTAGGTCCTGCAGGCCTGAAAACTTCCAGAAAGAGGACAGGTCTTGAGCTGCCTCCAATTTCCAGCTGTAAACCTGGAGGAGAAGCAGATGTTGGAAAAAGGCTGCCCGCCACACCAGTCGTGTGTTGAATGAAGGAGTGGGGCACACTGGTGCATGACATGGCAAGCTGGCAGAGCAGCACGGAGTTGAAACGTCCTGGCTGTAGAGACACTACAGCCTGTGTCTCTACATACTGTGAGACACTGGACCCAGAAGAGACATAGTATAAGCATCCTCTCATTCTAGACTGAGATCGATCTGAATGAACTTGGTGGGTACAGGAACACAGACTACAAGTACAGCTTCTCACGTGACTCATGCAGTTCCTCGTGGTGGTGTTGACAACAGACTTTTGTTAAGTGTCTTCTCAAAACCTACAGACCCAAGTTATGTCCTGCATTTCCACATTTGACAAATGTAGTCAAAGTCACTCTGTAGTCACTGACCTCTAACCAGGAAGGTTAAGATTCAGAAAGAAATACATATGACAGTGTTTCATAATGCCATTTTGACATGGAAAATAAAAGGTAGGAAGAATGTATTGGCTGACACAATTAGACTGCTGCCTTTAAAATTGTTCCTAACAGTACTTTAGACCTTGGTTGATTTTTTTTTCCCCCTCATGGGTGGCTCTTTAATTTACACTTACTAAAGATTATTTGGGAACTACTTAGGAAAGCATGAACTTAAAAAGGAGTAAGATCCATTGGAAATCTGCCCTGGGCAGATTTGGTTTCATTTTGAATAATCCATCTTTCTTCCAAACACAAGTCCCATTGATTATCACTACAGAGAAAATCTGCTTTCCTTTAAAAAGTAAGAGCAAGTTGGTTTGTGTTCATTTCTCTGTAGCCAAGTCTTCACATCATAAAACAACCATTACCATTTACACTATTGGGTGAACTCCTCAGGGAGATTAATAGGCAGTTTTGAGGGCTCTGCTGCCCCAGCAGATGATGCTCCTTATTCCTGAGGATCCCACCTCAGATCAGAACAGAACAAATCAGAGAGAGCTAAACAGGAACAGCTGCAGCCACAAATGACTACGCTGTGACTGAACGGAGCAATTCACTCCTAATGGCTCCATGCTGTCCGTAACAACCTATCAAGAGTAGCATATCCCACTTGGAAAAAATATTTATCTGTCAAGTAGTAAGTTTTCAAATAAAGAAGCAGTTCTTGGGAGCTTCAGACTACATCAAACATTGTTTGTCCCTAACAACCGAAGTGCAGAAAACAGTGCAGTATTATTCTGTACTGAGGAGGGAGACTAAGAGAAAAGAAGAAGGCTGTTTTAAACATGTAATTCATTACTGATTAAAAAAAGCAAATCACTGCCCTCCCAACCCACAAAATATGAAAACTATAAACCTCCAACATGGTAGAAAAGTTTCCTTAATGCTTTAGCATGTGGAAGGAGAAGGAATACCATGTATCCAGAATCAGGACACTGCCCAAAATTGTGGTCAACAGTTACACATACTAAGTATTAGGAGAGATATCAAAATTATGCTTGAATTGTTAACAACTACTTCATGAGACGTAAGTGGCAGACATAACTCAGGGGAGTTTTGTTCTTCCTTTCGTTCTTTCTTTTACTTATTCCTATTCTTATTTTTCACCATCACACCAAACAGCTAAACATTCAGATCCTCTGAGCTTTACTAAAAAGTTTTTGGCCAAAATATTAAAAAAAAAGCCCAACTTTGTAAGGTGTTGGGCAGAAGTGGGGCCAAGTAGCTGTGTATTGTGTTGGGTCTCAGTGTTGGGTCCTGCTGAATTGGCTTCTCTCTCCTCTGGGTTTCAGGCATAAGGATGAAGGCAGAACTGTTCCCTCTCCCTGCAACCACAATGGGAAGGGAATGGGTTAAGCAGCAAGAGCTGTATTTGCTTGCCCTCTCCTTGGTTTGTTTATGCTGTCAAGCTGCTGGGTGCTGGCAGCACAGCCAGGCCTGCCATGCATGTTAGGTCTGGGCCTAAAAGGGTGCTCCTGGCTGCTCTTGTTTGGGGAACATAAGAAATAAAGGTAGCTTGGGGAAGGGAGTGGACTTAAGAGCTAAGATGTGGGTTTCTCTTGTACTGTCAGTGAGGTGAGGGCCCCCATAAACCCATCCCAGCCTTACAATGACATATCTGGGGAGGTCAACCTGGGGAACAAGAAGCCCTTACACCCCTCTGAGCTCTCCCAGCCTTCACATGTCCATCTGCTTCTCCCAGAGCTTCCACCCCTCTCCATGGCCTAGCAAGTTCTACCAGCATTTCTCGGCCTTCCTTGTCCTCAATTTCTTTTACTGGCACCAAAATACTGAGCTCTGCTGCAATTCAAGGTGAGGACAGAATATGTGTTCCTTTGTTCCTGGAGTGGCCAAATTTTGCCTTGTCCATTGAGAAACATTGAGCTGGATCTAGATCAGGCCATCACAAACTAATCTCACCAGAGTCTAGCAGAACCTGAAGGCTGAGAGAAAATTCTCTATATCTAATACTTAAATGTAAGCATTTGCATGTGAGCTACATGTCTCAGCTCTCATTCCAGTCAAAGCAGTGAGTCAGTGGAGCCTAGAGAAGTACTCCATTGCCTCAATTTACATTGGCTACAGCAGAAACTTACATACCAAACTTGAATACCTTGAAGCATCTTAACTTGGAGCTGAATCACTGACCCCTAGTGACCAAGAACAAAATTCTCTAGGACTACAATTTTAGGACAAGCTGTATAAGGACATAACTGTGTTAAATGATGGGGGTAATTTGGAATAACATGTAAAATCCCATCTGAATCGCCCTCTATTTTTTTTTTCCTTTTTTTTGGAGGGGGTACAACAAAATATTTTCAACTGTTATCTGACAAAAAACTAATTGGATTTAAAGGCTATTAGTTCAACAGTACTAAAGGAAAAAACCCCATCAGGATAGGTTTTCAGCAGAAACCTATTTTGTGGATATTACTCAAGAACACTCTAGCTTTCACTATGTTTTCTCATTGTAAATTCATACTTTCCCAGTCTTAACTCAGGAAGGCAATAACAATACTAAAACATTTACTTTTCATAGCAAGCTATGTTTAAGCTCAACTAATTAAACTAAACCCTTAGCAAGAAACTGCTAACAGTAGTTTAAAATAACTATGCTTTGTGAAGTCAAAACTAAGAAACCACTCATTACCACAATAATTATATAATAATTGTGGTCAAATTCATTGAGCTACACACTATGATGCCCATATCTGAATATTTACTTCTAGCTTACCACAGTTCATTAACTACCATCTTATACATTCTTGAGCAGCACTACATGAGATGCTTTCAGGCTGTACAAACCCATTGAAAGATGTGGAAACATCCTTTGTCAGCTTGCCTACATCTGCATAATCTTTGCTATCTGAAACTAATGAATACTAATTTAAAGGCTCCTTTCCAAATTCAGTCCCACAATGTAAATGTAACACCATCACTCTTGTGAAGTATCTAATGCTTCTACTTCACTGCACCTGCACAGCAGTTATATGCAACAAGAGAAAATTAGGATTTTTACCAAGGCAGTAAAAAAAAATACTTGGGGGGGGTGGATGTGTGTGTGTGTGTTTGTGCAGTTTGAATCAATATGTGCAGTTTGAGTCAATATGACAATTTCCTCAGCTAACTGAGAAATGCTATGGTTGCCTAGCTGACATTCAGTGCATTTTCATATATAGATGAAGCTCTGCTTCTTTAATGAAATTAGTACTCAAATGAAAAGTTTTCATTGCTGGAGATAGAGTTTTGCTGTAATTCCTTGCCTTTAAGAGGAGTAGGCTAATGGAAAAGTAACATTTTCGGTCTTAGCAAAAAGTCCCAAAGAAAGTTGCATTACATTTTGGCTGGATTGGAAATACTAATCCATGTCACAGTATTTTTGTTCAGTTTCCATGAGATTTTGGGTAAAGAACTTTGATGGGCTTTGAACTTTAACAAACCTACCATCTTCAGGTCAGTTTTTCTACCAGCACCCAGCATCCGTGGCTTTGACTAGTCCACATATGTAAGGGAGACTGCTAAGGCAGAACACTTATTTTCTTACAAATCCAGTCAAGGACCACGTAGACATGCCTTGTATGATTCAGTCTTCGTGTCTGTCCTCAAAAGAATAATGAGATAAGACTTCTTTGCAGGCTTTTGTGTAAGCATATGTTTCAACTAATGTCAGCCAAACCCTGAAACTGTAGGGGAAACAATTAAAAATCTAGAAAAACCAAAAAGCGAAGAGAACTTCTTTCATGGTCTCAGACAACACCGTCTCAAGTGCGTGGTTTATCTAGGTTTTGGGGTACCCTTCTGCAATTTCTAAGAAGTGAATCTAAAATAAGAAACAGAACAGAATATATTTGAACCACGGGCGTGCCTATAACAGGAAGCTGCATTTCGATACCAAGTTTGCAAAGGTACCTTTTGTGACAGCAAACAATTGCTAACTTTCAAAAATTTTTCTGAAACTTTGTGACAGGAATGTCAGCTTCTGGAAAGTGCTGAGATACTGACATGTTATCTCCAATTAATTACAATCGCTAACATCTCTGCTATTTGTTATTCTGAATAGATACATTTCTATGGAACTAGTAAGTGAATGAATCAAAGTACCTTAACGCATGAGCATTTTTATTACACATTTTGTTCTTTAAAGCACTGTATTAGGATGAGAGAAAGTAAAACTGTTAAGGAAGGGAATCTTGAGTTGTTATGTGACTATTTTCTCTGATTCTCATTTTACACTTACAAGAACTCTCTAACTCTATGGAGAAGATGATGATATTCTCATTCCTGCTGCAAAGAGAGATGGGTGCATGCTGTGCTCTTCTTGAGAGGGTTTTTTTTCACTCTTACTGCTCTTGTTATCAATCTAAAGTGAATTCTACTCTTAGTAGATACCTATGACCAGTCATCATTATTTTCTGATGTTCGTGGCTCAGTGACAAAGCCTCTCATTAGAAGAAGGAATTTTTTTCTCTCATCAGGATGTTTTTCCACCTCTGGCCTCCTGCATTTCCTTTTTTCATCTGCCTGTCTTTTCAAGAGAGATGTATAAAGCTCAAAATGTACAGCACCCAACACCTTTCTTTCTGCAATTTGCCACAATTTCTGCATGAACTCTGTGCCCCAGCATTAGCAGCACAATGCAGCCCATGGGAGGGCACAGGGGTTCTCCAACTTAGTAAGTTGTGCGAACATGTCTTTACTGCACAGGCGACTAAGTTTTTGACAGCTCAAGGATGCTTAAAATTTTCAATAGCCTGGAAGATACCTCTGCTGAAGCAGAAGGAAAATGGTGGGCAAATAAAGCAAATACATGCTTACCATTTAGCAACAACTCTTCTCTCTTCATGATTCCAGTTTTTGCAATCTTCCTGTCAAAAGCTGTTTATTTCATACACAGGCACTGCTGCACAAAGCCCTGCTAATCTGCCCTTGCCGCCTCCTCCTGTGCTTCAAATATAACAAAAGGTGATTTTCTTTCCTTTTTTGTGTAATTAAGTGAAGGACGTGTTCTTTTCATTTAAAACCTTCTTTATACAAGACTGAAATACCATGTCTTAAATCCAAGCATTAGGTATATATTAGATATAAACAAACGTACTGTTAAACCCGGCACTTGAAACAAAAAAAATCTCCTTTCCCTAACATCTCTCTGTTCTCCAAACTGCTGTATTATTTGCTGTACTCAGATTCTGACCATTAAGAGACTGTTCTTGTCGATAAATACAGTGTAAGTTTCCAACTCTATCAACATCCATCTGCTTGCCTAAAAGCTTCCGTTTTGTTGTTATTTCTTTAAACACAGAATCATACAGCAAGGTGAAACAGATTTGGAAATAGAATGTTCATGCCTTCATGCTGGGTATGTCATGCAGAGCACGATGAGATGTTTTATCTACCCTTTCAGAATTTCAGGCAGAAATAAGAGTTAATTGGATAGGACTGTCTCTCTCTTGAACCCAGTCACACTTTCACAATGCTCTGAAACTGTCTTTTTCCAGCTTTTCCCTCACAAAGAATTGCTACCCATGTCCAGTCACAATGAGTTGTTGGACGCTTATGAAACAAAATCAGCTTGCTTGGACTGATATTCAGAACATTCAAAGCCATGAAAAGGATTCACAGCTCAGAGTGATCCAATGGTTAGAGAAAAACAGAATGCAGCCTAGTAATTTTCGGTGTCAGTCCTGGTTCGATCCTCTTCTACCCTAAAACCGTCTTCAGACCCAAACCCAGGACAGCTCCAGATCTGCAGGATGGATGGGCCTGAAATGCACCTGTACTCATCAGCCAAAGTGCAGAATAACTCTGAATTTTGACAAAGCAAATGTATTTCTCTAGTGACATTTTTTTTCCTTTTTGATCCCAACTGGTTCCTATAGGATAAATCACGTTTAAAACAATAGTGTTACAACTAAGAATTTGTACCCTGAGATATTAAATTTCATAACTTTTTCATTTGTACATCTGTGCATAAGTATCACTCACTCCTACTCCTAACAACTTACTGTTGTGTTCAATGACAAAATACATAACCTTGAAAAGCCTTACCAGCCTTGCATTTCAAAGGCATTTCATAATTGTTTACCTCTTGGCTTGAACAGTAGTACTGTATGTACAAGGCCCTCCTTGAACTTGTGTAATTCAAAACTGTTTAGAAACTTTTTCTCAAACGAATTTCTTCAGGGGGGGAAAAAAAAGCCAACAATAATAATAACAACAACATATTCCAACAAAGAATTTTTGTTAAGCCTTTTTGTTAAAAATAAAAAAAAATTCCTTTCTCTTTTACCCCAGAAAAGCAGTTTTCATTCCTACTTATTTCAAAGGAATGTCTGCAATTTTGTGGTATTATGCAAACCCCAATTAGCAGTCCACAAGGTGTTTTGAGAAACAGTGCCTAATGTGTTACAGACACATTTAGTGGCCAACCTCCAACAGCCTGAAAAAAATGCCTTTTTTGAAAGAAAGTTTGGGAATTAATTCACCTCAATTTTACTGGGAAATGCTAAGAGAAATAATTCTTCCAACAGCTAATAAAACTTTTTTTTTTATTAGTTGTTGTTGCTTGTATGTTCGCTTACAGAAACAGAGCAGGATATTTCTGGCACCTGAGCAATTTGGTTTCCTTCAGTCTTTCCTTAAAATCCAGTTCTACAACTACTCACTGCTGAGCAAAGTGGTTAGTCTTACAAATTGTAGTCATCATTTGAGAGCAGTTCCAAAGACATCCATTGATTACATCTGTTTATTTAGATCTGTTATGGGACCTAATAACTGTGGGTTTTTTTCACCTCCACTGCCCAGCATAACAGGACACAGGTATTTAAGATGCCTGCTTGGGTAACCTTCAGGACTGGGGTTTACAACAGTAAGAACAGTAAAGGGTGGGGAACACCGTTTATTCTGGGAGCCCTCCTGGGCTACACCAAGACTCCCACTGAGCAGAATGTGCTGTCTGACACAGCTTACCTGCACTTCGGAAACAAGACCACACAGATTTAAAACGCCCAAAGCAGCACTGACATACACAAGTGACAGTGAAGTTGCTGCTCATTCACAGGACTGAGGTTTTATTCCTCCCTTCCTCATCAGAACTGTGGAAAGATTTTATGAATGCCACAGTCAGAAGGAAGGTAAGGACATACACGTGTATTTCAAACACTCGTGACTATACAATGTCATGTATTTTACACCCCTTAATTTCTCTTCCCTGCAGAGGAAAAAACCCTCATCCTATTGTTAGCAATCTTTTACAAGTGATCCTACCCTAGCCAACTCCAATAAGCACATTTTATTGCTCAATTAGTTCTTTATTTCTATCATGCCTAGGAACAGAAGCAAGATCTTGAAAAGTTTAAACCTTTTTTTTTCTTTTGGCTCACATTCTACACAAACTGTTTCTAAAACTCTCATCCTTTCTCACTGACACATAAAAGTTCCTGGTCTCCTTTTTCCAGTCTCTAATCATGCTTCAACTCCTCATGAAACTCCAAGAGGCCCTGGCAGGCTCAGCTCCTCTCTCTCATTCTTTGCTAGCACAAGTGGGGCAGCATGGGCCTTACTGGACAAAGGGACAGAAGGGGCAAGGCTTTATTGAAGTTACTCTTGAAAGATTTTAATTATCATCAGGATAAACACAAAGATGACAAGTATCTTAAACTGTGATTTTTTTTCCTGAAGGCATAAAATAACGTGCATATCTAGAAACATCACAAATTACAGATCATCTCTCTATACATTGTGTAAATAAATATTTAGCGGTTGAATTAGACATATTTATGAACCTCTGGGGCAGAGTACCATTTAAGTAATTCAATCACATATCAAAACAGATTTTTGTTTTAGTTTTCTTGAAAAGTCAGCTTTGCTGACTAACTGCCGTTTTACTCTTCTTTGTTGTAAAGTCCACAAAAGGAAAATACCTATTTAAAAATATGAAGGCCATAAATCAGTAAATCAGAAGTTTCAGAGGAAGGATTGGAGCTGCAGCTGAGTGATTCTTACAACCCTGGCTTTACTCTATGCTTTACTGGGTCTCAAGCTGACAAAATGGGGTCAGACAGCCAAAAACTTTCCCTTCTGGTTCTGTCTGGGAAATTGGGAAGGGCCAAGTCAGTCAAGAAATATAGGGCCCAATCTGCTCTGTTAAAACAGCCATTTTGGTAGCTGGTCTTGCTAACAGGCTATTGCTTTCAACAACCTGAAGTCTTCCAGGCAGTCACCAGCCTTCAAGTATAAGGCAGGTTAAGTGATGGTACTCAAAGTGTACATTGGTTTTTAAAAGCAACTGCCCTGCAGCTGAAGGTATCATCCCTCTAGCTCTGTTATGTTAGAGGAGAGTGCAAACACCTCTAGCCTCCCTCAACGCAAGATACATTAAATATGTTAAATAACCTGACTAATGAACTTGTGGGTGGTTTCCAAAGTTATCATCCATCTGTACCCACACGCTGCGGGCTGGTTTTAAAGGTGAACTGTATAGGAGCCTATGATACACACTGTTTTCACCTCACTAGCAGGCGTAACAGTCTCTCTGCTGGAGGTCAGCATTGATGGCAAAGCAGATCCAGAAGGAAAAGGGTCTGGCCCTCATCTTGTTACCTGTCAACTAACATGAAAGCTCTCTAACTCCATGCAGTTTCAAAGCTAGAAACTCAAAGACAAATTGGAATGCTTTTTCCTGCTGAATTACAGCAGTAAGAAAAACTGCCACTCTGAGCCTAAATAAAGTGCACTTAGGGCTTGGGCCCTATTTCAAGTTCTTATTAGCTCTTGGAAAGGTGCCACAGCAGCTCAAAACCTCTCCTGCTTGGAGTTGCTTAACTCTGCTGTTCAAAGAGCGCTGCATCTGCATAGAAAGAAGACCGGTACCTTTGGATTCCCCACTTGTGGCCCTGCTCAGCTCTGTACAACCATGCTCTCAATGCACTGAGCTGCATCTCTGGTCCCGATCTCCACGTCCCCCTGCAGCCCAGGAAACACAACCAGATGCCACACAGCAAGAAGGCACCACCAGACCACCACTGATTCGATGTACAGATCACCTGTGACATGTCAACACAGCCCTGAGCAGTTGTCTGAGTGCCTCATGCATAATTCATGCTTCCTTAAAGTGGTTTCTGTATTTTGACGGCTGACACTCCAAGCTCATTTCTGATCTGTTGCACCGTGCAATCAAAGAGCTCTAAATGCTAGCTGACTTCCCCCAGAAAGCTTTAAGTTACACACAGAGTCTTTGTTCTCCACACTTCCCCCCACGAAAAAAAAAGCCTAGCAGCTTTCCTGTAAATTAGTTCATGCCTTCAGCAGCTAAAAAGGAAATAGAAGAAAGTCAGTTCCTTCCTCCACCCTGCATCTTATAACACTCATACAGAAAACCCAACACAGTGGTCACCCAGCCTCCTCCCACCTCTCCTTTTCAAGCACTGGAGACAGCTCTTTGAAAGTCATCTCCTCTGCTAACAGTTTGCAGGTTGCACTTCCAGACCCTGGCACTGGTCATTTAGGAAAATCACAATCCATGGCTCCACCAGCTTGACTTACTGCCTCTCTCAGCTGGTCAAGCGTTCAGGTGTGTTTTTCCACTCAAAGAAAGCAGGAAGATACACTACTCGAGGCAATGGGAACTGGCAGGCAGCTCCTTTTGGTTTTGGGTCTTTTTTTCATTATTTCCCTCATGTTTCTTTATTTGTAGAAACATCTTGTAAACAGAGACAGAAGAATTAAATATTTGCCCAGATTTTCCCTGGTTCCATTGTAACATCTGCTTGCAGATTTTACATATGATAACAAAGGGAGAGAAGTAAAGAGGAAATAGTTTTAGTTGTTCCATCTTCCCCTCCCCTTCACAGAGTGAGTACTCCTGTCCCCAAAGGGGACTGAATGCCACCTGTTTTGTGAATTGGTGCCTCCTGTTCACAGGCCACCTTCCACTAGCATCTGTATCAAGCCTTAAAGAAAATATTTTCTTATTTCATCCGTAAGGATGACAGCCTGAAGTGGAGGTGATATACATCCTTACTTTCAAAGAAGTTTTTCATTTATACAGCACTCATGGGCTACTTTGATTTTTCTGGGAACTGGCAGATGAAGTGGCTAAGCCACTCTCCATCATATTTGAGTAGTTGTGGTATTTCAGTAAAGTTCCCACCAACTGGAAAAGCGGTTTTTAAACCTTTAAACCATTTTTAAAAAGGGATCTAAGGAAGACCTTGGGAACTACAAGCTGGTCAGTCTCACCTCTGTGACCAGCAAGATCATGGAGCAGGATCCTCCTGGAAACTACACTAAATGCTCACATGGATAATAAGGAGGTGATTGGTGACAGCAAACACCTTGGCTTCAGCAAGGACAAATCATGCCTGACAAACTGGTGGCCTTCTACAATGGAATTAACATGCTGGTAGATAAGGGAAGAGCTACTGACATCATCTACCTCGACTTGTGCAAAGCAGCTGACACTGTCACAAACAATATCCTGTCTCTAAATGGGAGAGACATGGATTTGACAGATGGACTACGCAGTGGATAAAGAACTGGCAGGATGGTCACACTCAAGAGCTGCGGTAAATGGCTCAATGTCCAAGTGACAAGTGGCATTCCTCAGGGGCTGGCATAGCAACCAGCACTGTTCCACACCTTCATCAGCAACACGGACAGTGGGACTGAGTGCACCCTCAGCAAGTTTGCCAACAACAAACACCAAGCTCTATGGTGTGCTCTGTATGCAGGAAGGAAGGGATGCCATCCAGAGGGACCTTAACAGGCCTGAGAAGAGGGCCTATGCAAACCAAAAAGTTCAGCAAGACCAAGGGCAAAGTCCTGCACCTGGATAGGGGTAATCCCAAGCACAAGTCCAGGCTGAGTGGAGAATGGATTGAGAGCACCCTTTGTGAGAAGGACTTGGAGGTGCTGGTGGCTGAGAAACTTGACATGAATGGGCCATGTAAGCTCATGGCCCAGGTGGTCAACCATATCCTAGGCTGCGTCAAAAGCAGTGTGGCCAGCAGGTCGAGGGGTATTTCTATCACCTTAGTCTGCTCTCATGTGACCTCATCTGAAGTGCTGTGTCCAGCTCTGGGGCCCCCAACATATGAAGGACACAGATCTGTTGAAGCAAGTCCAGAGGAAGGACACAGAGATGCTCAGAGGGCTGGACCACCTCTCCTATGAAGACAGTCTGAGAAAGTTGGGGTGGTCCTGGAGACAGAAAGGCTCCAGGGAGACTTTACAGCGCCTTCCAGTACCTAAAGGGGGGGTTACAGGAGACCTGGAGAGTGACTTTTTACGAGGGCATGAACTGACAGAACAAGGGGAAATGGTTTCAAACTGAAAGAGGGCAGGTTTATATTAGATACAAGAAATTCTTACCTATGAGGGTGGTGAGACATTGGAACAGGTTGCTAGAGAAGCTGCAGATGCCCCATTCCTGGAAATGTTCAAGGCCAGGTTGGACAGGGCTTTGAGAAACCTGGTCCAGTGGAAGGTGTCCCTGCCCATGGTGGGGTAGTTGGAACTACATGACCTCTGAGGTCCCTTCCAACCCAAATCATTCTATGATTTGTAATGCAAAATCAATGGGATGTCTAAGCAGTTGTTCTTTCTTCATTTCAGTGCAGTTTATTTTCACTCTATCCTTGTCCAATCCAGTTCAATTACTGGTTTCACTCTTTAAAGAGATTTTAAAACAGTCATCCAACTTTTCTGATATCCTATGGATTAGTTGTGCTCCCCACCCAAGCCATCAGTCTGGCATTCATGTTTTTACATGCTTTTCTTTTTACTATCGCGCTGCTTTATTTTATTTAAGCTCTGCTTCTTCCACTTCTGCCTCTGTGTGTGGCTCTGATGGTTCTGTGTTACTTTATCAGACTCACTGTAAGAGAAATTTGGGACAGATAAAAAGTTTTGCTGCTGCACACCCTGCTTGTGCTCACTCAGAAGAGGCTGAGGCTCTTCTCTTGATAAAAAGATGGGTTTGGGAACAGGAGCAGAACTTTTGAGCAACGGTATTAAAGCCAAACAAGTTTCTACTAGCAGCACCTTACCAGCTCACTTGGGAAAGCTGCTGACTCCTACAAGCCATAGGGTTTTGGCGATTGCAATGCTCATGACCCAGCACACAATGAAGTTTTCATAGAAAATTAAGTTTTGGTATCTCCTCTCTCTTTCTGGACAAAGGTGAAAGAGAAGCTCCTGGAGGGCTTTGAATAGATACCTCCTGGCTGAGACACATAATTTAAACAGCTGCTGGTTAGTAGCATGCCTGCCCTTGCACTGTGACAATCGTCCCAGTAGCTTCCTCTGTCCTAATTAAAATAAGGTGTGGGGTGTTATCTGGGGAAAACCAGGAGTTTTATTGACTTGAGGCAGGCAACAGATATTTATGAGACATTTCAGAAGCCATTTATACAGTGATGTTGAAAGCTGTATTTGTAGGAGACATCAAATGCCTGCAGACGCCAACAGGACACAGTCTTACCTACCATGTGCTATCCTTCGGTAGAGGAAAGGAGCAGTAAATAAAATTCTGCCAGTAACAAGTAGGAAGAGGAAGTGCAAAGGACAGCGAATGCCAATTTTTCTGGTGAAAGAAGCATCAGTGAAAATGTACTGTGCACAGAGGTGGAGGTGACAGGAGGGGAAGAGATCGAAGACTATCTAAAATAGAGAAGAGGCAAGTAAGACTGCAGGTGTGGGAACCAGTTAAGTTGAAGACACAGATGCGCATTGCAACAGAAGAGAATTAATTTGCAGTGAGGCAGTCAGTCTGGTCATAATAATTTGGAAAGATGCTCAAAGGCATGGCGGCTGAGGAGTACACTAGGACAGACTCTGCAATATGAAGGGAGAACAAATGACTACTAAGGGAAATCGAGGACTTGACACTGATGGTGAAAAAGAAATCCCATACTGAACTGTTGCTCTGCTTTTCTAAAATGGAAGAGAACTGGCCTGGTGATTTTTCTCACCCTCATCTCTCCATGTAATCTAGAGTCAGCATGAAAATTGAAGTCTAAATAGGAGAACAGGAGGAAAAAATATAAGCAGATGACCAGAAAAAGACAGATTCTCAATGATGATCTAAACTTCAGTAGTTCTGCCACTAATTCATAGTGTTGCTCTTAACTCATGCTGTTAACAAGGTCACATGCAAAACGTTTTTCTGTCTGTATGACAAGACAGCTAAGTATAGAGTGCTTTCCCCTTCTAGTCATTTGATCCTATTCAAAACATATAATCTCCCAGGTCTCCAGTCTGTGCAAAGCCAAACATCAGCACATTTTTGGCTACAGGGCACCTACAAAAAGATTACTGACAGTCTTGTGAGGCTTGTCGTGCAGATTCTGTCAAGGGGCCAACATTTAAATAAGGTACCTTGCATTTTCATTATGAGAACTCCAGCTCACTATTAGCAAAGTTAGTTTAACTTTCAGTCTGTTGTGCCGGTTACTTAGTAGGTACTAAATGATGTACATGGCAGGCAATGGGGGAAGGGAAGATCTATTCTATTGCTATTCCATGGGGAAATTAAATAGGCTTGCTGAGTCTGCTTGGTTAGGGGTTATAACTCTATTCTGACTTCCATCTCTTTAATGTAATTATGATTTAACAGCTATGTGCTTTCAGTAGATGACCACATTTTACAGATCGCATCTTGTAACTCAGAAAAGTATTCTGTAGGTAGCTTAAGCATTAATTTGACACAAATCAGGTAGCTTCCTAGACACTTAAAGTCAGGCTTCCATCTTGAAGCAGAACTTCAGACCTAGTTATTAGCGAAGATCTGAGCATTCAGGTTCTACTGATGATCAAGGATCATACATTTCTAACAGATAAGCCAGGCAGACCACTCAGTGAACACATCCCAGTCCGCTTCTGACAGGAAAATCCCATACTTCTGACTCTTATTTTCTCCCCAGGCAAAATAGGGTCTTCAGGCACACTGCTGTCTTACACTGCTTGCACTTCACCTTGCATGCAGTATGTTTTCCGCACTCGCCCCACAAGCCCTACTATCCCTTTCACTTTTACAATGGGTAAGTTAACTAGTACTCAGGTAAAAAGAGAAGAGATCATACTGAAACCTTCTGATTACTCATTAAGCTTAACTACTGTAGTGCTGTAACAGCTCCTGTATGCTCTTGCCTGCAGTATGCCTTCAGCATGAGCCCCCATGCTGCCGTAACTTGAGCTATCCTTGATATTTTTCATCACTTTGGCTGAGATGAACGAAGCTAGAAAAACTGATAAACCATAACTCACAACATGCTCCTTAAAAAAATGTCTCTGAGAGTCAATGCATGACTGCACCAAGCCCATCTAATCTGTGTCACCATGCCCTTATCCACATCTGCAATTATGGTTTCCAATGAGAGGGCAGGACAACTTGACAGAAAGAAGACGGGAAAAAAGCTGCGCCAGCACTTACATGCAGCAGTGATTGTTGCCTTATTCATGACTGACAAGGAGGGAATTTGGGATTAAACTTGAGACATGCTAGTGGACTAAACAGCACTAAAGAAATTCCCATCTCTCCCTCCAACTCCCACCCATTGCTGGTCTCCTCTAAGTGCCCTCTGTTCCTCGCTGCTCTGCTCTCTTGAGAGCTCTCAGTTTGCTGACTCTAAGCAGGATGTTCAAACGGACCTTGCTTGGAAGTGTATGCTGACAGTGTCTCACCTAAAAGCCTCGCTCCTCTGCCATTTTAGGGTCGTAGTTCTCAGCTGTGCAGTGAACTCTTCTCAGTCTCTTTTCCAGTGGTCACAGAAAGGAACACACAGACTTTTACACACACAGAACTGACTTCAAGAAAGGCCCTGAGCTAGTCAGCCAGTACTAATTTATTTAGTTAGCTTTACTTCCCAAACAAGAACGTGAAATGTACACTCACTAGTGCTTCCAGGAAGAAGAGAAAGCAAGTGCAATAGCTGTGCAGCACCTGTAAAGTTCAGAATCTCGCACACGGTTTTTCTGTTTCTTGCTGTTAGTATGCCTGAATGTAATCTATATCACTAAAATAATCTGCAAGCAGGGAGTGCAGAATTCTTTTCCTCCCTCCACCTCTTTTAATGAGACAAAACTGCATGTAAACCCCAAGCTGGATCAAATAGTTTTTTCTGGCATTTCACAGAAGCCCAGTCTCTCTCACCCCTTTATTCTCTCAGTTCCACTTGGAATTAGAAATGTAATTGCCCAATTACTGTGAAGGCAGCTGTTCCTGCAGTTTATCCACTCAGGCTGGAAGCAGGAAATATGAAATCTTCCATGAAAGCCTGTAATTATGAGATTTCCAATTTAAGTTTTGCACACATGAACTGTTTGGAAGATGTTTGGATAAGCGAAGTTGGAACACAGCTATTTGGATAAGCACCTGGATGCTTCATGAACACAGTCTCCTGATAATCCAGATAACATGCAGAGATAACCCCCTGAGGATTAACTGCTGCTACCCTTAACTAACGGAAAGCTCACTCACAGAAGCGCTTCTTATTAGACAAGGAAGAACTTAGCCCACAGCTATTAAAAACAGGATAGTGGACTGTGTATGGAAGGTATTTTCGCTACCCATCAAAATTTTGATGGCTTAAGGAATGTTCTGCACCTGCATTTTCCAATAATTCTGTATGATTTTTACTTGAATATTCACCTAGCATCTGTGTAGACACTAGTTTTTGTCTGTTTTGGAACACAGTTCCAGCAAGCTTAAAACTAATTCCTTCTACTTGATGAACCTACTTTACAATTTAACTTTCAAAAGCAGTGTTCAAACACTATTGTGTAGTACTTAGTTTAGAGTTATTCTTCTGTCTGATCCATAATTCCAGCACCTGAAAACAAAACATTCAATCTCAAGGCAGTGCTTAAGCAGCAGGAAAGAAGTAATGCCTGCCACAGCACAGTGCGTTCTGAAAATCCTCCAGGATAACACTTCATTTCTAACTGCACCTGCACAGAGCACCTTCTAGGTAGGCCTTTGAGTTAATACTTTGTCCTTACCTTAGGTCAGGGATAGCAGGAGAACACTGAGATAGCAATATTTGAAGGGCATTACCTCCACACAAGCCAGAGCTGGCTACAGATGAAAGGATTTCATACTCTCCCACAGGAAGTGGAGTTTTGCACACTTCCCCTTCAGAAGGGATCAGATCTGGGGAAGTTTACAACAATTTCTCCAAATGGTCTTGTGTGTATAAAGAGACACTTAAGAGTACACCTTCCACAGGGTTTTACCTAGAAGTAACATTGAACATCCTGGTTTAGAACAAAGCCCATCCATGTCCATGGCAAGACAGTCCCTGGCTCCACTGCAATTTCAAACAGTTCCTCAGTTCCTGGGACTGGGGAGCACTCCCACAGGGTTGCATTCCCAGAGATTACAAATCAACTGGCAAAGGTCAATGGCAAAGTTTTATTTTCTGAGGGAAATCTGAAGGATACCTGAACTTCAGGATATTCTCTTCAAAGAGCAATGGAAGGGGCTTGCCTCTCTACTGATACTGTAATAAGGGGCAGATCTGGCAGCAATACTCAGCCTGCTAAACCTGTGTTCTGTTGGACCTCTCTCCTTTGTACACACTACGTTCATCTTTTGTAGGGAAAACCACAGCTGGCTGTCCACAGAGGAGCCAAAAGAATGCTTTATGAAGGATTTATTCCTTCTTTCATACCAAGTTTGTTTGTTTGTAGCCGTAACAGTGACAGAAGAAATTTTATGTTGCAAGCTGAGGAAAAAAATTAAGAGCTAAGACATTTTTGTCTTGCGTTTTCAAGTCTACACCATGGACCAGTCAAGTACTTAACTTAATGCAATTTATCCCATAATTTAGTAGGCTGAATGGTCTTTCTGAACAAGGTCAGGATGACTTACAAAAAGTTTTTAACAAATATCAAAGCATGTTTTAAGCTGGGTATCTCAAGAGCGTTTCACTTTTTAGTCCAAACAAAAGGAAGACAGGAGAACTAGAAAGTTTTATAGAATTATGGCCAGAACCAGATGCATAATTGCTGTGAAGAAACAGTCTGAGGTCAACTGACTTTTTCAAAGAAGCTGCCACCATGGAGCTCCTGCAGGACAACCCCAATTCAGACAAGTTTGCCCATTTGTAAAGATGCCCCTTGGAAATGTGGCAGTGGTGGGGCAGCATGTGAGCTATTATTGTAAGTAACATGGTTTAGCATATTCTGAAAGCAAAGCTCTGGGGAGGGGGTCTGAATAGGTTATAGTGGAGAAAATGGTGACATGGACACTTTTTTCCTGTTGTTGCATGGATGGAAAGCCAAAGTCACACTTCCTAAATCAGGACTACAGAAAGCTGTCTGGGATGCGTGTCTCCAAGCAAACTCTTTTAAGTAGGATAGATCACAAACTAAGCTTGTTATGAAGAAGCGCTGAAACAGCAAACGTTGCATACAATGCCTCCCTACTTTGGAAGTTGGAATGCAGTATTGAGACTCCCACAATGCATTTTAAACATTTCTCTCACAACATTTAAGCAATACAGAAACCCATCAACACTAGGCAGGCATGGCTAACATCACTACTGCTTTCTATTGGTAGCTGCTTACCAGTTTAATTCTTCACAGAGTACAGAGAACTTCAGAGTCAATTTACCAAAGATAAAAGAAAACTATCAACTTTAACCCTAATGAAGCAAACAAGCATACAACAAATCCTCCCCCCAAAAAACCCCCAGCTCTGTTTGTATCATAGAGTAATAACTTTTCCAGCTTTTCCTTTAGCAACATTATTTTTATATATAAAGCCACGTCTCTGGCTCCTAATATTTAGAACAGCTTCACTGAAAGCAACATATCTGGCCACCACTTCACAGCTCACTGGAATTTGCTCTATTTGTATTTATAGTTTTCAGCAGACTGCTCATTTGTCTCTGAGTTGACAGACCAATAAAACCTCTGTCACTTTTCTAGCACACCAGCAGCATTCCCTTCTTTATGCTGGCCAACATCCAACCTGGGCAATTACATTTTATCTCCTAACTTTATCCTGCAGTCTTAACTCTATAATATCATAATTTTTTTCTCTCTTTTGTGGCTGAACACAGCTGAACAGCTGCTCAAAGAGCTTCTCCAAGTATTTCTGAAAATAAATTTTGTTTTCCAACATTCACAATAATGCAAACAAAAAATGTGCCAGTCAGGCACACAGGAACTGAAAGACCATTTAGAAATCCCTGAGATTTTCAGATTATTTCTTCTCTACTCTTTACCCCTGGTCTAGCTCCTATTTTGGTGGACATCACAGCAGTTGAACTTGGTCATCTCAAAGGTCACTTCAAGCTTAACTCTGAATATACCAAAATCCTAACAAATCCACAACAGAAAATTTACATAAGAATGAAGTAGAAAAGAGTGGTTAAGCACAGTGGTTAAGTAGAAAATTTTCACTCTCAAAATAAACAGGACTTCAATCGACAAACACATCAGCTCACTTGGACATGTTCAAAATAAAGGACTTCTAGTATCAGTTCAACTTCTCAATCTAAACTACATTTTAAAAATACTTCAAAGTAAAGAGGTAGGTATTAAACAAGGACCAGAATTTGAACAGTGACCATGATTTAATATCTCAATTTTTTTTTTTTAATCTTTGAAGACAATTCTCTAATTATGATAGTCTTTTGGAAAAAAAATAGTCCCAAATCATATATATTAATAACTTACGTTCAGCTGGTAAACTGAAGAGTTGTGTTTGAACAGCACTACCCATAGGTGTGGTCTGAATTTTATCTCTTGGTCTACATACACACACTACAGAAGTGGTACTGGACACTGACTAATTTCACTGTTCTTAATGAGACCACCACTGATTTAACCAGCTCTTCACGAAATATAGAAGAGCATATTTCTTGCTCCCAAGAGCAGGAGTTTCAATACAACCATCAGTGAGCAATCGAAGTTGCCACAGGTAGTCTTGATTCTATCAAATTCACATTCTTTGTCCCTCTAAGTGTAATGGATTTAACAAGCCTCAACAAAAAACTTGGGGGAAAAAAAGAAAAGAAAATCTAACCTCAGAAATATATATCAAGCTGTCTTCCTGCCTGCTGTGCATCTCTCAGCAGGACATAAACAAAGCTGATTTCAATCTAAACAATAACACAGGAGACTGCTCAGATGCTAAGACAATGCCATTTGATACCTCCCACATCTTATTTATTGCTGGGATCTACCTTTGTGGCACCTACATGCTCAGCACCAACTACTGAAAATGATGAGCTTTTCATCTGTTAGCCAAACCCCCATGTGGTTCTCAGTAATTTACAGATTCAGACTTTAAGCATTTTATGATTATTAGTTATTGCAGTGGAACTACAAACACAAGCATGAGTTTCAAGATGTCACAACTAAACACGATTCAGCAATTACACACCCAAACAGGTTGTTCAGAGAAGTTGTAGATGCCAGTTCCTGGAAGTCTTCAAGGCCAGGTGGGATGCAACTTTGAGTAACCAGGTCTAGTAGAAGGTGTCCCTGTCCATGGCAGGGGGGTTGACACTAGATGGTCTTTAAATGTCTCTTCCTATCCAAATAATTTTGTGATTCTATAAGGAATGATGGGAAGTGGAAGCATGAAGTTTATTTTAACATGCAGAGCAAAGCTATTGCACAGCATGATAAAAATTTTTAAGTACAAAAGAAAAATGAAGTAGAAGCCATGTTTCCTGGGATACTATGGAAGAGCTGAGTCTTTGGGAGTCTTGTGAATAACTTTAAGGCAGACCTTCAAGCAGCCACTAAGGAAACACACATGATTTGACTCCGACCATTCAAACAGGTGTATCACAAGATTGCTCAGCAGACAGCTCTAAGGTTGGAAAGAGCAAGCAAGAAGTTTGAATAGACTACTCAACTGTAAGGGAGACAATGGGCTGAGGAGAAGAAGTAAAGACATGCCAATAATTGGCAGAGATTTCCCCAATTGTAATAGGAGCGAAGTTCGGTACTTGCTTGTTTTTCCTACTCATGGCAAAGGGACTCATCAGTTAACAACAAGCATGATGCATGCATGAATCAGAACTACATTTCTGAGAAAATATCTACCAATAGAAAGAGGTAAGTGGAAAAAAACATTCAGAGTTATTTCAAAAAACCCACAGTGTCTTAACAGACCTCGATAATTTTTAGTAGCACTGCACCTTTCTCTGAAAGTCTTGCATGTCTGCACATGTGCAAGACTCAGTACAGAAAGTCTCTCTGGAGTTATCTGGGATGATCACTGTAAGCTTAAGAGGTGGCTAATGCTCATAAGGAAGACTCTCAGAGGCAAACCTGTACCTGTTCACTGATCAGGTTTGTTTAATATGCAAAGCTACTGCTGAACTCTAGGAGGGGGTGATAAGAAAGTTAGGGTCATAAACAGAACACAGTTACCTCCTAGGCATCAACACAGTTTCAGATAAGAATTATTTGAATAATTCAACTCTAATAATACCAACACATGCTGTTATTTTATGCAGGTAAAAGGCATTGGCTTGCAAATAATCTACTTGAAACACAGTATGAAATGACACCAAATTATACCCATTTCCCACAGAAATGGCTTCTGACACAGCCAGAGACTCAGTCTTCAACAGATCTCAAGTTTTGTGCTGATTTGGTCAAGGATTGAAACAGGATGGGAAAAAAAGAGTTACTAAGCAACAGCAGGCCAGGAGCAGGAGAAAGGTCTGTAGTCTTAATTGATACTAACACTAAAAATCAGCGCAACAAGAAGAGAAGGCTTAAGATGTGAGTTTTACTGCTTTGGAAGTGAAAATAAATCATCATTAGAAACCCTAGACAGGCAGACACTGAAATCTGAGTTCTTCATTCATCCCAAGTATATACTGCATGATGTATTGCAAACCCTTTTTTGCAGGGAGACTAAGTAGCTTATTCTCAGTACTGAACAAGATGAAAGAGCCAGATTTAGCTCTTACATATGAGAGCCCAGGACACACAGATAGTTTTTCTCTCTAGAAGCTCTCTACTCCTACCTCAGGAAAGGGGAATGTGGTATAAATTACAGCTAAATGGGTCCCCAAGACACTGCCATCCACAGAACTGACATCGTGTGCAGATATAGCTCTCTCCTCCACACTATCTACAGTTACGAGGGTTGTGACTCTTCTAGAAAGCCAATCCAAAGCTCAGTCCAATCACTCGGACAAAGCAAAGAAATTTGCTTAGCTAAATCTGTATTAACATGATCAAGCAAGCCAGAAATCCTGACAGTTTCCTTCCAGAATTCGTATCTATTTCCTCTTCTACTGTAAGCAAAGTAGTTTCATGAGGATGTGATAACAGAACATGAGTTATCACATGAATACTTACAAATTCAAATGAAAAAGCCCTTGATGTGGAAAGCGCTGTGAACTCTACTACTGAACAATCAACCTGTATTTGCCTAGCTAGCAGTACCTCAAGCAGAAGTTATTTGCTTTAACTTCACCTGAAGAAAATCTGATTCCCAACTAACTACTGCCTTTTTTATAAGATAGAAGTTACAAAGTTTTGTTCTGCTTTCTTTTCAGCAATCAAACATGTAAAAAACACCCCACAAACACAAAGCTGAGTACCTCAAACTACTAAGCCTTCCAAATGATTATCTCTTCTTCCCATTTCTGCATTCTTTGACTCTGCACTTAATTTAAGTATACTAGATTTCAGCATTTACTGGTTTTCCCACATACTCCAATGTACTTAAAGTGACTAAAATGAAACCACAAGAGGGAAAACTACTAGGATGACTGTTGCTGAGGAGGAAAAACCAGCAACCCAGGTCTGGTTCACTCAAACTGTCTGATGATTCGTATTTAAAGTGTTGAGAGTTAAGTCATCTTCTGCCCTGATTTGTACTGATGCAAGTCAGCTGAGCTTACAAAATAGGATCTGGCACCATGAAGAGGACTGTCCCCTCACAGGATACGAGTAATGGCCATTTGAGTAAATGCAAGTTACTCACATCCTGCTAGTGGACTGATCTGTCTCTGCACATTCACGCTCATTTTCAGTTGCCTCCAGGAATCTGAAGGTGAATCTCATTTGTTACCTAATGAAAGTAATTTCACCAGATACAACACAAGCACAACGAAAAACCACCATTACTCATACATAAGGTGTAAGCAATGCAGCATTTCTGAGGTTGCTTGATTAGGGTCCACCTCTGAACACTCAGCATTCACCACACTCAATCTCCCTGGTTGGCTACGGTACATTCCCAGCTGATTTGCTCCAAGTCTTAAAGAGCAATATGATCTCCTCTTTCGTTATTCCCACCACTCTTACTTACTATTCTTTTAAACTGAAGAGATTCCCCAAGAGTAAGATGACAGGTTGTATATCTTCCTCAGAGCCCAAGAACTATCCTCCCTTTTTCAAAATGGAAGGGGACCAAGCATTTTTTTATTAAACTGCAAACATTTTAAATAATAGACATACAATGACCAACAGCCAACCTTAGCAGGCATTCAAAAGTGATAGACTGATACCTATTTAATATTCAAGTTTATACATAGATTTATGGAGAATACATACATACACACTACAAGCACTTCGAAATACCTACAAAGAGGTTATTCTACCTAAGAAACTAAATTATTCAGGTACGAAGTACTGTAAATTATAGGTCTCAATAACAGGTACACCAAAGGAAGGTGAAGGCATAATCTTTGAAGACTGAATGCTTTGGAAGAATTTAGTGACCAAGTTGCAGAGATGAGATAATCCAGAGTTCTGAAGAAACAAGCCACAGTTTCATTAAGTCTATTAAATCACAGCAGTACAATTACAGGAGAATAAAAAATTATCAGCTGGTACTGAGACAACTACAGGCCTATGACCTTGACTTCAACAGAAGGCAAGAGGTTTTGAAGGAGCAAAGAGGTTGCCTCCAACAGAAGGCAAAATGTTTTGAACCATAAGCAATCTGGAGGACAGGTTAAGATGCAGAGTAAACTCATAAGAAGTACCATGCTAGCCTGACCACTCATCTCTACCTAATGAAAATGCTACAGGTCTAACCTGGACTTCCGTAAAGCATGTGATGTGGTGCCATATGTTAGTGAGATCGGAAAAAACTGACAGGCAAGATTTATACATTTAATGAGAAAGCACGTGCTCTTTACCCAGCAATATACCACGTTTAAAGAGAAAGTTGTGGGACAGGGCAGCGTTTCCCAAGTTTTTAATAGTGGTGGCTATCAAAGTACAAATCGTAAGGGAGTCGCTCCGCTTTGCACAAGGGAAGAGCGGGCAGATCATGTGAAAGGAGCCCAACGCACGCAAAGATCGGGGAGAGGTTCGGCGGTGGAAGAGGAGAGACCATGCGCTCGGAAGGGCACGGCGAACACAGCCGGGGAAGAAGCGACCGGGCTGCCCGGCGGCCCCGGGGCGCCGCTTCTCCGTCACCTTGACCGCGGGGCCGCCGCCGCGGAGCTCCGTGCGGGCCGGGAGAGCTCTCCGCGCCGGCACTGAGCCCGGCTGCCCCGGCGGAGGTCAGCCTCTGAGCCGCGGAGCTACTCGCTCTGGTTTTGAGCCGCGCTTTTATCACCCCGCGTATAAAAACCACGCAGCAGATTGGACTGGGAGAGCGCCATCAACTAACTGACGTGGCTTCGGAGCGGCACAAACTCCGGTGCGCGTGTCCCGGTGGCGGGAGAGAGCTGCCCAAAGCACGGGCTGTTTCTCAGCCCGGCCGCGGTCGGTCGGGCAGCTCCGCGGCCCCGGCGGCTCTGCCCCACGACGGGACGGGCTGGCTCCGGCCGCGGCTCCCCGTCACCCTCGGCCCCCAGCCGCGTTTGCCCCGCAGATTCCCTGAGCAGCAGGGCGGGGGAAACCTACCTGCCGAACCGCCCAGGGCATCCTCGCTCTCCAAAACGCCTCTGTGCTTCGCCCCGCGGAGCTCCCCCTTGGATTTCCAAACGAGCTTTACCATCTTGATCATCTCGGGCAAGTCCCAGGCCAGGGTCCCCTGCTGATAACCGGGCAGGCTGCCCATGGGAAAGGGCATCGGCTCTTCCCCCGTCCTCCTCCGCCTGCCCGGCTCTGCCGCGGGGAAGAAGCGCTCCAGCACCGGCATCCTGGCCCGCGCCCCCCGCCGGGGAGCCGCAGCCACCCCCCGGTCCGAGCAGCCGCGATGGGCATCCAGAGCGGGGCGGGGGCGCCCCGCTGCCCACCGCCGCCGCCCCTCGCCAGGGGCACGCCCGGCCCCGGCCCAGCGGAAGGAAGGAACGCCGGGCTCCGGCGGCAGCGCTCGGCTCCCGCCGCTGCGCGCCCTCAGC
>NW_024582091.1:44626197-44895408 GCF_017639235.1 Corvus kubaryi
CAGCCCGCCGCCAGGCGCCTGCAGCCGGGGCGAAGCGGCTGCCGGGCAGGCGCGGGGCCGCCGCTCATGCCGGCGCGGCGCCGGGACCCGGGGGCGGGGGCTCGGGGCGCTGCTGCGGGCGGCACTCGGAGCAGTGGGCCGCGCCGGCACGGCCGCAGCTCACACCCCGCTAAGCACCACGGCGGAGGCACTTTGACTTTATCCCTGCCGCCATGCCATGGGGGAGCCCCCACCGCCCCGCCTTCCTCCTCGCCCAGCTGGCTGCGGAGCCGGGGGGGTTTTGGTCTCTTAGTCAAACCCCGCCGTCGCCTCGGCTGCCCTTCGCGGGAGGAAGGGCGGTGATTCACGGGACGCTGCGAGGGCCGGGAGCGGAGCACGAGTGCTCTGGCGGCGTGCGGTGCCCCCGCCCGCCCCGCTTTCGGACTCCAGCCCGACCGGGCACCCAGAGGGGCAGCGGAGGTGCCGGCGCTTGAGGGGTCGGAGAGGAACGAGTTGCTGAAATGACGGGTTTGGGGCAGGGTGTGAGGTCTGCCCCGCGCCCTCATCACTTCGGCTGTAAAGCTCCACCTGAACGGGTTCATGTTAGGACACTGCCTGGTGGCAGCGGTCGCTCCCAGACTACGACGAGGAGACAATTATTCATCGCTAATCTTTAAAAACAAGCCAAAGCCGCCCGGGAGAGTGCTCTGTCTCATGCAGCAGCAGAGGTGGCGTGCTGGGGCTGCGCAACTGTCAGCGAGCGCTTCCTCGGGCTTGTGGGCTGCCTTTGGCCAGACCCTGTAGCAGCACCCGGCTCTTCTCTGGGATCCCTGACCCGAAGGGGCCATGCGATTTTCACATTTATGTTGCCTTTATACAGTATATCCCTTTTAGCCTGCTCGTGGTACTGGTCTGTCCTGTAGTTTATGGAGCGTACAGTAGAGGGATGGAGGCTGAGCTCTTGCACGAGCACTTAGTTTTCAGTAAAACTGCAGATTTATTAACGGGATTTTAGTGGGCTTTATAACATTTCCCAGCATGCATAGTTAATACTTTTGTCTTCTCTGGGTTGCATTCAATGTTCTGCCTTCTCTCCAGATGGAAAAGTAAACTGTCAAACAAGCAGGATATTCCTTCACAGAGGAAGAGAAGCCAAGAGAATGGACTGAAACTTAACACCTTTACATGTAGAAAACAGTGCACAACCCTTTCCTCCTCACTTTAACATCAGCAGGGGCAGCATGCTGTTTCCCCTGTTACAGGGTCTCTGCCTTGCTTATCTTAAATGTTCCAACCTCAAACTGACAGCTTTAATGGTTTGCAAAAGTTTTGATTGCAACTGTAGTGCCATACTATTAGCCTTCTACACTTAGTAGCCTTGCCTTGAAAACTATGAAGCACTTCCAAAGTAGTATTGTTGTTGTACTGATATTTTGCAGTCTTTCATATCAGGATATCCTGACTCATTGAACAAAGGGGTTAAGAACAAAGAAATAGATGATGTGCAGTACAGTAGCACAAGCATTGACACATTCATACAATCTGTGGTTATAATTTTCTAGAAAGGCAAATTTTATTGGTTTTCTTTTCATATGGCTTATTGTGATATTTTAGGTGTTTCATATTGGTGTGTCTTGGGCAATCACTCTTTAAAGCCCTGTTCCTGTCAAAAAGGGATAAACTAGGCAACTGAAATCCAGAAGACTTTGAAGACTCTTTGCCTACTGGGTGGTTTAAGCCTTACACCCCAACTACTTCATTTTGGTTTTGCACAACGAGGAGTTGCAGTAACTTTTTCAGCTATTGTTTTTCCTCTTTGTTTACCTCTGTGCTTTGTGGTCCCCACTGAGGCAAAGGGCAGAAGTGCCAGAACACTCTCAAAGAAAGGCTATCCTTGTGCCATTTCCATGGCACTGGATGCAAAAAGTGATGAAGAAATAACTGATAGTCACACTTAGTGCTATGGTTTAGCTGACAAGGTGATGTACTGGCAAAGGTTGGACTCAATTGTCATGGAGATCTTTCCCAACCATAATGATTCTACGATAAAAGATACCAGACATCTTGGAAGGCAGTGTATTCACAGATGCCCAGACCAATTTTTAGATGAGTAACTGAATATTTAAGTGTTTAACAGAACTCATCCACCAGCCCTCTTGAAAGCAGCAATAAAAATCTTCTGAGATTTCAAAAGCTACACTACCTTCTTGTGTCCTTAAAACTGTGAAAGGTTTTGTATCATCTGTAGCTGGGTCACTTGGGTGTGTACCTGTCTTATGGACAGGATCAGAATTAATTGCTGTATTTGTTTTCACTTACAGTTCTACAGGTGCAAAGGAGGAGGCCAGTCAAAAAACAAACTGAAATACATCTGTTGTTATAGTTTCAGTATTTCAAGAAGCTCTGCAATAAACCTAAAAGAACAGTATGTACTTCTTCTCTTGGAAAATTACTGTCATATGAAAACAACTGTGTTAGATAGCCTTGAGTTTTGTTTGTTTTTTTCTGGTTTCTGACCAGTTTAAGGATCAGCAGTTGCAAATGAAAAAGCATGTTAAAATTGTTGCTTGGCATTAATGGGTATGTTTGTAAATTAATTCATCTTATTCTTAATAAACTTATGCTTCACAGTTGTACTTCAATTCAATGATTACTTATCCTTGATTCATCCAAGATTTTGCTGTAACTGACTTTCTTTTTGTCTTTTTCATTATAAGAATGGAGCCACATAAGAGCTGCTCACAGGAAAGCCTGGAAGATCTGTATTTGATTATGAGGAATTTTAGCATCAAAAATCAGCTGTAGCATCCCTCTCAGAGATTTCTAATTGACAAAATGCTCAGATTTTGCAAGTTCTCTGTTTCTCTGACTTGAGTTGTGCTGTGATGATTTACCCAACTTGAAGATGTGACCTCAACACCATGCTTTTCATTGCATTTAAGAAAATCCATCAGAACTAAAACATACTCCTACACAGCAATTTACCCAGCCATTTGTAAGTGCATTTTAAGCAGTCCTTGAGCAAGCTTGTCTCACCTAAAATTTCTCCTTTTGCATTCACACTTCCAGCCAGATTTGAAGGAAATAGTTCAGCGGAGATGGATGGCTTTATTTCTAGCAACTGCATTTCTCTCTGACTCTGAGTTAAAGAAGCTTAAGTGATTACAAGAGAAATATAAATGTATTAGCTCTGTCCCTCATTCATTCCGGGAAGCAATGCCAAAAAAAAAGGCAAATGGAGTCATCTGAAAACATGACAAGGCAGTGCATATTTTCACAGGTAGACATGAGAACTGGAAAAGACTTGAGGAAAGGAATATTGCAGTGGGGGAAAAGGGAAGAGAGTAAGCTGACAGATTAATAGCTGGTGTTTCATAGTTGGTGTCTCTTAAAAAGTTTTACTTGTTTGCTTATTCACTCCGAAGTTATGTACATAAGAGCAGCAGCAGCAGCAGAATTGCATGCCAGATGGTAGAGGAAGTGCCTCATGTATCTTTCCAGTCTACTGAAGCCTGCGGGGTTCTTGTTAACCCACTGCTCTGGTTTTCATTGCAAATCCCTTTCTTCCCCTTTTTTCTTTTCCTTCCTTCAAAGAAAAAGGAGGGAGGGGGAAAGAGAAAAAAAAAAAAAAAAAAAAAAGAAAAGCCATAGTTTAAACTGGCAATAGCACCATCCTTTTGGCTTTGAGCTCCTCTGTCCTGTGCCAAATATACTGTCTCCAGCAGCTCTCCCTCAACAAATCAGTCCAGACACACAAAAGCTGTAAAAAAAGAATGGTGAAGAAAGATCCTTGATTCTCCTCTTCTATCCCCCCCCAGCCTTTTCCTTTTGCTTCCCTCCTCGAGCTTCATTCTGCAGCAATGGTCTCCTTCTTGCCAGTACTGTAAGTGATACTGGGACCTTGAGCCTGCAGCGTTGCTGACAGCTTCCTTAGAGTACAGGCGCCTTTGCCTTTCTGTATTAACAGACTATTGTAAAGCAGAAGTAATATTCTATTATTCCTCCCTCTTCCATCTGATAGCTGATGTTTGAAAAAATGGCTCATAAATTATTAGCATGGCAGAGTCATTACTTTGGGAAACTTTTCCTATTCTTTCAGCTAACCCCCACCACTGCATTGTGTCACAACTTACATTTCCAAACAGACACCTAAAAAGATTTTTTATAAGCTATTTTTACTGTATATTATTAAAAAATTTGGAAAAATACTCCCAATTTTTCGAGTGATTCACAAACATTAATAAGTCCAAATGTAGAGACCAGTTTCAAAGACTGTCAGATACCAATTTTTAGAAAGCGTAAATCATGTGTCTTTAGGTGGCACTTATTAGTGGAATAATCTTAAATCAGTAGTTACTTATGAAAAGTACGCCTTTGCCTCTGTCCCAGGAATTATAGAGTCATGCAGAGACAATAGGCTAGGCCATTGCCTAAGGTCAGAATCAGGAGATGATGCCATCCCCAGAATCAAGTTTTAGGAGGTTTTAGGGGGGTGAGTTTAATGTAAAAGAGGAGATGGCAAATGTTGGGGCACAGTCTTTACATGTAAAGTTAAAAAAAAAAAAGAAAGTGCTATACATTTGCAGGGCAGCATAATCAGAGCAACAGAGAAAAGAAGAATGCAACTGAGTAACTTTTAAAAGGGACAAGGGAACAGAGTGCCTAAGAAAGTTGGAGAATATGACAGAAGAAACATAAGCAGGCACAGTTCTACAGAATCTTTTCTAATAACCTCCTGGAAGGTTTCTTTCATCACTTTAAAAATCATAGTAGAATTTTCTTATTCTTTGCCTCACAGTTGTCTCATTCCAGAGGTCTATTATTTTAATGTCATTCTTACTAGTAAGAACAATTAGTTATCTCTATCATTGCAATTACTTCATTAAATATGAAGAAATTTATATTTATATGAGGAAAGTTGCTATGTCTTTGCTCTAAACTGGACAAATAAAATTCTCTAAATTCTATCTCAGAAGGTTTTTCCCAACTTTGAAATTATTTTAATATTTTTACTATGAATTCTCAACAATACAAAACTTTTCTTTGATGCATACTAAAGGTACACAGTAGAAGATTTTTTTTTGTCTGCTACCAACTCACTGTCAAGAGCAGTGAGCTGAATTTCTAGGAGAATGGTACAATTAATTAATTGATTGTTATTGCCTGAGCTTGGCACAGCATCACGCCTTGAGAGCCTCTTCTACTGGGAAATGTGGAAGACAGACAGTAGTGTTCTATGGGTTCATAATCTTTTGGTTGTTGTCAGACTCCTTGGAAAAAGGTTCTGGAAATAGAGGAATAAGGATTGCTTGAGTTCTGTAGGGCAAGGAGAAAATGCCTTTTTCATTCTTAGTGCAAGTGAGAGAGTAAATTTTTATGATTAACAATTTGTACTACTAACTGAGCAAAAATGCTTGCAATAAAGGAATAAACAGAAGTCCATAACTAATTGGAAACAGTGAGGTTGTGTAATATTTCCTTTGCTCACTCAGGAAAATTAAAAGTTCAGCATACTGAATCTGATGATTCAAATCTCCCACAGTAAACAGCAAAATTCTATGTGGCTTTAAAAGAACTAGCAAATAACAGAGAATACACTCATCTCACCTTAATAAACCATAATAAGAAAATCATAATGATAAGCTGAAAGAAAACTAAAAAGGCAATTGCCAGCATGATATTTAATTGTGTTGCACAATGTATCTGATGGACTCTGTTAGTTTATTCCCTCCCTTAATTCTTATACATGAACAAAATTTACCTGTTCCAAGGCAAAGTCAAGGGATTTAAGAAAAACTCATTGCCTGAGTTTACAGAGTGATCATTGCAACAGATGCTTAATGATGGACTAGGCTAATGGAGTGGGAGGTTAAGAACACTGCATCAGCTTGAAAATGTTAGTAGTAGAAATCAGGTAGGTAGAAAATAATGGTTATTAACTGTTATTTGGGACAGTTATGACTATATGCTAGTCATCATCTCTGTGAAATAACCCTATGAAAAGAATAACCTCTGCATCCCACAGGATTCCCTTTAGGGAATAGGTGAAAAAAGGCTGAGTAGAAAAAAGAACTGAACAGGTGAGAGACACCTATCCTTTAAATGCGTAACTAATAGTAAGTAACTGTAGGATCTCAATGAATTCGAAAGGACTGCTGCCATCTTTAAAGCTGAGCATGTGCATACATATTTTCTCAGTTGGGACCTATGTATCTAAAAGTTATGGCAGCAGTTTGAAAGATGAGATGTACCACATTTGAAAAACTGCTTCTGTCACATCTTACCTTAATGAGATGGCATGGGTGGCCGCATGGCCTGTGGTGTCCTTGCCCCTTATGGTATACAGAAAAGACTTGTGGCTATAATTTGGTCTTTTTCTGTCTTTTGAAATTATAAAAGTGACTAGCTAAGAAATCTGCACTAAGTGATACCTAGTTTAAATTTTTTGTCAAAGAAAGCTCAATACAGTAAGAATAAATGGAACGTAAATATAAGGATAAATACAGATGAATAATAGTGCTTGCTCCCTCTTTTGTAAATCAGGTATCACAAGATCTGATAACTTCATTTTTCCTTTTCACTTTTAAAATGGATATTAATAATATTTAACTAGGAAAAGAAGCACTATTTTAAATAAAATTAATACATGTTTCTTAACTTTGTTAACTTGTTAGATATTTGATGGCTCCACATATAAATATTGCAGAGATCTACTCCTCATTATTCTTCAGTCTTTATCTTTCTGACTTTAATAAGTAATGGTGAATTTAGCTCTTTGTATAATCCCATTTAGACCCTATAACGAGCGTTAGGATTACACAGGTGCAGACCTCTCCCAAATTTATTCCTATTTGCAATGCAAGAGTAAAATAATACAACTGAATTGCATTTTGCCCACTGGATTCTGGTTGCAGACTTATTATCTCTCACTAAATAAGCTTTGGTCATGTCGAATAGCTAGGCCACTAAATATTTCAGATTAAATATCTACAATTCTTGAGTACCATACCTACACTTCTGCTCATGTTGTATCCACATTTTATGCTGCTTTATTCTGCCTGCACATCAGAATTCCGACGACGTGCATATCCCAAAGCTGACATTATTTGCCCTCTCAGAGAAGTGCTATGGCTTCATTTCCCTCTTTGCATCTTGCTGACAGAAGTGGGTACAGTTTGCTGTGGGGATGGACAGGAGATGCAGCTGGGAAGTCGTGGGAAAGGTCTGACAATGATGTAAAAATATCCAAGTGATAAACTAAGCTCCCTCTGACCTACTTTCTCATGACTGCAAAATCAGGCCATATTTACTGTAATCAAGCTCTTTGCATTTCTTACAAATGCATTTGTGTAAATGTATCTCCACTGGGATGAGCAGCTTTGGAAATATACTGTCACTCTGTCCTGGCATTTTATTACCATGCTCTCGAAACCCACTGATAATCATGCAAACACTTGTTGGTTCTTGTCTTCACTACAGATTCTTCTTGATATATTCATATTGATGAAACTGCAGAAGGAAAAAACTCAGAGGAGATAGCCCAGGAGGAAAAGCTCTCTTTAAATAGTTAAAAGTATCCACTAGATCTGCAGATGGAAGGGAGGCTTTCTGGAAAACCTGTTTCTCTCACATCTATTTGGGCAGGTTGCTCTGAGTAATGCAGTTCCAGCTGTACCGTGCTTTCCAAGATATCCTGACAGTATGTAAAACCATAAATGTTTTCCAGTGTTTCCTAAGATATCTGTTACAATTTTTTTTTTCAATCCAGGCAATCACACATCATTTTGACAGGCTCTGCACAGCTTTTATGATAGCAATATTAATTTAGATACAAAACATCTGTAAGATGCATTTTAAAAGCCCCAAATGGATCAAATGCTTAGTAAAAGAAGGAAGTATTCAGGTTATTTTGAAAAGATGGTCAGGCAAATACTGTGTTATATGCAGATTTTTCCCCAGACCTTGGCCACATATCAAAATGTGAGCTTTGGTCATGGTATTGACATCCATAAACATCTCTTTCCATCAGCAGCAGTGCAATTACAGAAGTTTTCAGGTGGGATTGTCTCCCTTTCACCACCTGTTCAGTACTAGGAACTACATTTGCTTTTGCTTTTTTTCTGAGGTTTGCAATATTTTCAATCTATTTTTCTGAGGTTTGCAGCATCATGTGCCAAATCAATTACAAGGTATCACTGGCTACTTAATATTACAATTTTAAGACTTTTGAGTTACACTCTTTAGCTTGCCTTCTGCTGACAGAGATCCTCTAGAAACATCAAAACCATTTTCAGCCACCTTGGGATGGGATGAGAGCTAAATGTAAGAGTGATTGCTCTCACAATCAGTGTCTGCCAGTTGCAATGTGAAGATGCTTAATTCAGAAACCAAGCTCACATCCTTAGAATGATAGGCACCATCTTCTCTGTATAAGCATGGGCTTGTCAAACAGTCATCCTTCTATTGGAGTCTGTAGAGTTCTGATCACACTCAGAGAAGCTGACTGAGGCAGGTTGCTGTGCATTTCCATCAGCCAAGGAAAGAAAATTTCCATGCTTAAGGGAGCACTGAACTTCCAGGGACAGTTGTGCTCCCCAGTTCTCTATTCACTTTCCATACAGCTCTGTTCATGCTCTTGAGTGCTTTGAAGAGTGGAGATGTTACAGTGTTTGTTACTGTGTCCCAGAATCAGAGTTTTAAAAAAAAGTCCAAACGATGGCCCAGGCTATCTTTTCACTTGTTTTTAATGGAATATTGTGAATATACTAAATAAGTAAAATGGTCTCTGTTATTTTTATTGGGAACTTATGCACTTCAATGAAACCCATTACATAGTTGCTGGTTTTTTTTAAAGTATAATATCGATGTTCAAGTAATACCAGATGAAACTGATTTCCGCCACCACTAACTCTGGCTTTTCAGAAAGGGAAAGAAATCCATCAGTATTTCCAACTTCAGTTGGAACACTGGCACAGGAAACAATTGAGCAGGGCCAGTGTACAAGGAAGTGATGTAACTTTTACCAAATTTTCTGACTGTGTGGAAAAAAAAGTCCAGCATCAGTTGGCCTACACCCTATTAAACCACTAGTTTCCTGTGCCAATGAATTGGAAAATGAACTGCATCTCCTTTGCTGACATTTGCCATCTACATCAGCTGGTTTTTTAATGGCTAAATATCATATTTCCAACTACGCTATAACATGTGCTTGAGTAAGTCCAATAGGAAGTACTCATTTAAGTCTCATTTTGGCCTGAACATAAACTTCCTTTCTAATCATATCAGAAACAGAAGTGTGTGCTGATCTAGGACTGCCTGCTGGTTCACTAATATATTATTTTAAAAATCCTGGTTCCTTAGTTCAGAATACAATTCCTGACATAATGGTAGTAATGTTAGCAGTAGCAAGTTGGAAAGTAGAATTTGTTTTACAAAATGCGAGGTTTTTTATTAGAAGTTAGAAGTTAAAACCAAATGTCCATCAAGCAGAATTTAAATTTTTGCAGGAAATTACTTCTCAGAAAATATTTTTTTCCTTTTGATGTAGCAAATGTTCTCTTGAGATAACCTCCAAAAACTGCAGTATAATAAGAGATCCTATAACCTGGTATTTGAATAACATTTAACCTGGTATTGGAATAAAATTTGAATAAACATGTGAGAATATTAAAGCCTAAATAAATCAAAAAAAACAATAGTGAAGGAAAATTACCAGAAATGGTAAGAATGTAATGCTGGTTGTTTTTTTAACAAAATGAGAAACAAGAAGCAACTTTTCCTTCACAGAAAAAAATTGTTAATAAATTCTTTTTTAGAAAAAGAATTAAAACACTGCCTTTTCCAGGGCAGTATGAATCCACTGGAAAAGAAACCCCCAGCTTGCTGGAGCCATCTTATTGAACATTTTGTCTATGGAAGTGTGTGGAAGCCAGAGCAAGCACTGGACAATGTGAATGCAAGAATGAGGATGGGTTTGAGTAAAGAGCTCAGTGGCTTGCAGACGAAGACCTGATAGCATCCCTGTAGCACTCAAATATCACAGAACCAGTAGCGGTAAAATCCCAGCCTTGGTGGCTCTGTGGTTGCTGTCCTTTCCTGTGGCTGGGACCAAAGGACATGATGTACTGTGAGAAGAGGAATTGGTAGAAATTTTCCTGTTGAAAGTTAAACAATGAAGAGATATACAGGAGAAAATGCATGGTAAAAGAGAATCATAGAATAATTTGGATTGGAAAGGACCTCTAAAGATCATCTAGTCCAAAGCTCCTGCAATGAGGAGGGACATCTTCAACTAGATCAGGTTGCTCAGAGGCCTGTCCAGGCCCGCCTTGAATGGTTCCAGAGGTGGGGCATCCACCATCTCTCTGGTCATATACACCTGTAACTATATACACCTTCAGTGATTGGTAGCTATTTAGTATGGTTAATTATTTTCATTTTATTAAAAAAAAAAAATGCAGACATTTCTTAAGCAGATGATGGTTTTCTAGATAAGATGAAAAATATTAACCTCATAGTTTCTATATTTAAATATTAAATGCAAATAGTAGTTTTATTTAACATGTACATCAATTTTAGGTTATTTTTGTCACTTCACTGCAGCATAGAGCCAAATATAACTTTCCTAATAGCTTTTTTTCCTTTAATACTAGGTGCCAATATATTTTAGTGTGTATGTGGGAGTACAAATCATTCAAATTAAATAATGTGGTAACAGATGTCTGTGTTATTGGAGCCTTATTTTGCTAGATGTCATACAGACAGGTCCTAATTATCATTTAAAGGTCAGCATAAGAAACAGGGAGGCTTTCACAATGCCATCTAGTTTACTGAGCCTTCTACTCTGAATCACTGTATCAGAGTCTGTCTTCCCTTTGACTCAAAGAGGAACCATGGGAAAACAGCTAGATAATTTAACCAGCCAAAGTTTGTGCTGGTATTTGTGTAAGCTAATTGTATTCTAAATTATAGTAATGGACAGTGGAGTAGCATTTGAGACAGACCAAATGTCCTAAATTGTAACATTTGCTGTTTAACCATTGTGTAGTAGAATTTGGCAGACATCCAAACAACCAAACTTTGCTTTTGTTTTGATGTTCAAAATGTTCCATTGGTTTAGAAATAAATAAATATTGGAGTCATCTGTGCATCCCAGTTTCGGCTGAGATCAGAAGTAGGATGAGAGTGGTGCAGAAGGTGCTTCCAGGGAAAAGAATCTCATGACAAAATTCTGATCTCAGGTTTTCTGCTTAAATTCCAAGATACTAAGATAAATTCAAACATTCAGAAATTGATTTTTTTTTTTTTTTTAGTAAGATGCACTCACCAAAGCTTTTGAGGTTTTCCTGTTATCTAATAAATGTATCAGCAGTATTGCTTGAAAAGTGTTGATTTTGCAAATTTAGTCTCTGAAGCTCAAGAAAACAGTAATGGCAATGGCTGTGTGACTAGCTGTAAATTAGCACAATAACCAAAACAGTTTTGTTTTCAGCAGATCTCATAATATCTATTCTCATTTAAAGGAATTCCACTGCATTGATAGCATTTTGTCACTTTCTGTCTCCTTCATATGGTCCTTATGGGAAAATAAATGAAAATGAGCTGTGCTTTTGTGGCCTTCCATCTCTCCAGATGTCACCTGAAAACTACCCAAAAGATCTGTCACAAATTACACATATTCTTAAAAAGTAATTTGCCTCTTGTCAGAGCAGATAAAAATTCAGCTCTCTGGTCTGTCACAGTGCCTGTGTGATACTAAGAACCCAGTTTTAATCACTTTGCCTATATCTAAGCTGCCTAAACTGTGGAGTTCCTCCTCCTTCTATAGTTGGCAGTGTGAGACAACTGAGAGCTGGGATGAGATCTAGAGCTTATTTCTTGTTTTTCTCTTGCCTCCTGGTTTCTCTGTGAAAAAGTCCAGGGATGTAAGCTGCAAAAGCACCACACTTCACTGGGTAATGCTGGTTGATAAGGAAACCAGAACTAAGTCGTTTGTATATCTGTCACACTGTATACATGTAATTATTATCTTTGGATAGTATGGGAATAGTGTTAACTTTTTTCAAAGGAAGGAAGTCATGTTAAGAATAATTAAGCTCTAGTATACTGTAATAACAGAGGCCTTACACCTCTTCCTAAACACATTTATTTTGAAGAATCTGTCTCCAACACAGTTGCATACATACAGTTTAACAGTTGGGTTTGATGATCTAAAAGGTCTTTTCCAGTCTAAACGATTCTGTGGTCCTGCGAATCTGGGCTATCAAGATTCATAGCTATCTAGTCACCCTCAGGGTACAGGTGTGATTGGCAAGACAGTACAAATAACAAATGCATGCTGACATGAAACACTGTTACCCAGGTTCAGATATGGTGGAGTTTTCCCCAGGGAGTCGGCGTTCATCACTTTGCAATGTCAGTGAGTTGTGCCAGGTAGCACTGGCAGCCCTGCATGACCTTGCAGAGTGCTGTGTCCCCAGCTAACCTGGGTGTCTTGGTGTGAAGGACACGTGAGAAGCCTTTCCCTGGGCCAGGTGTGTGCAGGGAGGGAGTATTTGCAACCACCCCCAAAGCCCTCAGCAGGCACAATGTACAAGTGGTGCTATTGTTGTCTTATTGTCCAGCCCAGTTCTGGTTGGGCAATTATGGTTGACAAAAAGTGTCTTGCATCTGCAGTTGCTTTAATTATGAATAATATTTAAAAGGGGTTTTTTTTGTTGTTCAAAATCTTCTGATTATTTGTGTTTTATTATTTTTGTTGTCTTTCCAATAACACCTGGGCTCCTAGGTGAGGGTATAGTGGTAATAGCTGTGGTAAACTGTGGTAATAGCTGTAAGCTCTGCAGTTCACCCATGGCTGAAGTGTGACTAGCAATGAAGAGGGTTGGATATAAATGCTATTTGTATCTATGGAACTTGAATAGATTATGAGCAAAAAATTTAAAATACTGTTGTGTCCAAACCAATATTTCGGTCAGAGAAGTGGGATAAAGATCAATTCTGGGCAGAACAGTGGGATAAAGACCAATTCTAAGAATCATCTATCATTGTCACAAGTAACAAAGGCCACAGTTACTTTATCCCCTTTATGGTTTGTGAGGAGTCATTTCCCTTAATTTAACACAGGGAAAAGTGCTTACCTAATTTATGTTTTGTTTCAGTCCTGTTGTGACTGGCAGATCAGCTGAAGGGTTGCAGCTGGTAGGCACAGCCCACAAGTGCAGCCTGGCCCAAGCTGGGCAAAGCTGTGGGCCTGGCTGGAGACTGAGATGCTTTGGAGGTGAGATGTGCTCAGAAATTGCCCTGTCTGGCCTATCATTAGCACTGCATGCTGCAGCACTGAAATCAGCTGCAACAAATGCTTGCCCTCTCACCTAAATACTGAAAAAATTCTATTGCTGTAGAGGTGAGCCAGTTTGCGCTACACAGTAAGTGAAGGGCTGTGCATCTCTGAGAAGAGCTAGCACTTAAATGTGTTTTAACATGAGCTACACTGGATGAAGAGCTGTGAAGCAGTAAGAAAGTGAGGCAGAAATTCCTGTGTGTGATTTCTCTGTTCTGGATGTGTGTGGCCTTGGGTGGGAAGAAAATCTTCTCATCCCATCTGAAAGTAACGGTGTCTTGTTTCTGAGAAGAGCATAGACTTTGGAAAGTTGTTATTGTGAATATCTGTAAACAATTTTCATGCATTTCTTTCATATGTGTTATTTTCTACATTACTAGAGAAACTTTTTTTTTTGTTAAATTTTGCTAAGAATTTACATAAAACTCCTCCAGTTGTACTACACTAAACACCATTTAAATGTATGAAATTTTCTTTCATCGTGAATCCATAGCTTTTAAAACCAAGAAGCTAGTTTCCAAAAATTTGCTGATTTGGGTATCCTGATTCCAGACAATGCAGTTAGAAGCAGCTAAAATTAATTGATTTTCAGGAACTAATTAATAAGTATAATTTGACTAAAAGGTATATGTTAATATGTTTAGAATGTTTAATATGTTGCATGTTGGTATCATAAAATCATAGCCTGAGGTTTTCAATTATGATGGAAAAGATATAATAGCTGAGGAAAAGGTATCATCATTCCTTAAAGTGCCAAGTTGCCTTTTAAAATATGTGGTATCAGGTTTCTTGGCTGGACTAATTCCTCCCATGTCATGCAATAGTATCTGCATTCCCAGAGCATGTCCAATTTAGTGATTTTTCTCTATTGCACCATGTAAAATGCCTTTTACGTACACATTGTAGTACTTTGCATTTGCTTAGTACTGCACAATGAGCACTGTATATTTTCTAGAAAACATGTATTTCCTCTAATGCCCATGTATGTGGAGTAGGCTTGTGTCCAGACACAGCAAGGCAAGCCAACATACCCACTCCCACACATGCACATCTGGGACATTTAGAATTAAAAACAAGAATATCAGGCAATGTGAGACTCCCTTTCTACACCTGTAGCTGCATTACCTATGATCATTGTTAAAAAATTAAGATCAGACACAAGTTGCAATCAAGCGTTTTAAAATTTCCTTAATTATTCTGTAATCAGAACTGGCTGATTTTAAACATGATGTGAACTGGATGTCTGGTTCTTCATACATGTGAGCCCTCTCAAAGTCTTACTGCCCTCTCTCATTACAATTCCTCCTCACAGAGAAGGAAACTCTTGATCTAGTCATCCTTGGGTCCCTTCTAGTTAACCAATAGAAACAGCTCATTTGATTCATAGGAGGTATTTACATTGCCACACTTTATTTTGAAAGAAGAAAAGACCTGTCAAAATGTCTTTCTGTTAACTGCCAGGAAGCCTCAGATATAAACATTCTTACTGTGGATATATAAAGGTAAAAAAGAGGTAAGGAGAAAGTACACTGCTCCCCTGGACATTCAATGTGCTCTCTGTGAAAAGAATTTACCACCCTCAGTATTGTGCAATAACAATTCCTTCTTCAGAGCTGACATCCCGCCCTTGTACTCTTCAACCAAGACCTTTCTGTGCCTTATTGTCTCCTGCTTTCTTTCCTTTTACTGGATGAAACCCCTTCTTAAGGAGTAATTCAATAAAGTGAGAGAACATAGTTAAAGACTTCAGAACCAGGAGCTTCTTTATAATAAAGTTTCGTAATTTTTTTTGTAAATTTATTTTGTATGTTTGATCTATGCATAAAACATGACTAAACAAGCCTAGGAACTATGCGAATCTTGGTATTTTGGCTCGGTACCAGCCTCTTACAAACTTTTCCTCACTTCACTTGTCCAAAACAATCTAGAACTTCAGCTAGGGTCATCTATTTCTATATTCAGCCTATGATGGCAAAAGCACTTACAAATATTAACAGCTATTCCATAATGATGAGACAATGAAGTGAAATACCTCCAAATAACTCCAGCAGATTTTTTTTTTTCCCCTATATGAGCCTGAGGAATTAAAACAAATCCCATTTAGATAGGCCAAGTTTTAGGGGACAGTTAATGACAGACACAGTAATTACAGGAAAGGCTACCTCAAAGAGCCCGAGTTCCACATCAGTAACAAACTGTTACTGATGAATCAAGAAGATAAGACTACCTTTACGGACAAACGGGAAAGGGTCTAAAAACAGATGTTCCTGTTAACAATGGGAAAATATCTGGAGAAAAGCCAAAGTCTCATTTATTTGTGCAGGCTTTAGGGAAGAAGGTATAGTGTATGGTTGCCATGCTAGGAATATGAGAAAGCAAATTAGCAACTGAAAGGCTGTTCGAACAGAAATCTATCTTAAAAGGCAGTGTATAGATTTCTAGGATTTGTACATGATGAAGTTTCTGTAATGCTTATGTGGATGGTTTGAGGATGTTTGTAATGAGACACACAAACGTGTTTTACCATATGAAAGAGAGCACAGTAGGGAATCGGACTTCCTATCACATAATTGAGCAGAGTATATGTATGAGTATGCCAGAGTATTGAAGGAGAAGAGGTATATCGATTTTCTGGTGGTGGGAGATGAGAAGGACAAGGCTGCTGGCATCTGCAGCTGGCCTGAGCAAGAGGAATTACTTTGTTTGTTACAACCTTGTGAGCTTTCATGTGTTTGTTTCCCTGGGGGCAGGAGCTAAAACCTGTTGAGATGTGATTGTCCTTGACTTCCTGGAAGCAGCAGATAGCCCACCAGATGACTAATAGCCTCAGCACACTGGTGTGGCCAAGACAGCTACCTCCTACAGTCTCCTGGGTCAGTCAATGGGTAGTGTGATAAAAACTTCCACTACAATTCTAAGGGAACCATTAGGACTGCTGGGACTCAGCTCTAGCATAATTTCTGGAGAGGGATGGGCAGTTGAGCAGCTGGAGAGCAGAAGCAGGGATGAGAGTTCGGAGAGGACAGAAGTAGCAGGCCGCATAGGTCTTGTGAGTTTTCCCATCATTTGGACAGCCCAGGGTGAGCTGAAAGTGGCAAATTCAGGCAAAAGTAACAATGAACCCCACAAGTACATCAGCTGGAATTTTTACTGCCTTGCAGGATGAATAGGCCAATGTGTAGAGAGAACTTGATGGTGTTGGAAGGTGTTCAGTACAGCTGCTGTCTGCTGGCTGGAGCTAGAACTAGATGCCCACAGCTGCGGGGAGATGTATGTGTTTCTTGCTTTTGTCAACTGATAACTTCCTGGACTTCTGAATTAGGAGAGTCTTAAGTTTTTACCTTGCCATAAAATGAAATGCCAAGAGGATCAGGTCTGTAATTTAACAATAAACATGAAGCCAGTAAGTCATAGCTTTGTTTAAGTAAGACCTTGTTAGGTCACGTCTCTTAAAAGTAAATTAAAAGGAAAGATATAAGTGGATTCAGCAGCGAACGATTTATCTTTGACCACATGTTATCAACTAGATGGCCTTATGCCTTTAAGTCTAGGTTAATTATGGTTTTCTCCAACAATATCCAATTACATGACGAATAACCTTGGCATCTAAGGCAGGAACCTCTGATATGCGTCACTTCTTAACTCAAGACTGTTATCAGAGTTATCACTGCTGGCTGCTGAAAAATCAGCCTGCTATTGTTACATTCCCATTCAGAGCACGCTGTCTTCCAAAACATCCGAGCAGACCTGACAGACTGACAGCTGGGAGTCCTTTGACATACTCTACCAGAGGGAACTCCTGGGGGGAATAAGCCAACTGCATTCATGGCACTTCCTCCTTTGTAGTGTGTGGTAACGTAGCTGAGGAATCCAGGGAAAGTGTCTCCTGTGAGAGACAAAGCAGCAAATACATACAGGAAATCTTCAGGTTATATTTCTGCTTTGCACTTATTTTACTCCAGGTTCTGTAACTACTCCAGTAGTTACAAGTTACGAGGACAGAAATGTCTTGCACTGTGAAAATAAAAACTTTTATATACAGGGATCAAGCACTCCACAAAGAGAGAAGCATTCCATTTCTGACTAGCCTTCGACCCCATAAGCAATAAAGACTGAAAAGCATTATTAGAACAAGTGTTATTATTAAAATGCTTCCTAGGAATAGACTAGAAGGTGATGTAGTTTGTACAGTAACATCTTGTACTGTCTTAGAATAAGAAGAGTCATTATAAATTGGTAAAAGAAGGCATGAATTTCATTACAGAATTGTTTGGGATGTTCGTTACTAGAAATATCTATTTGATATATATTATTTCTTTATCAGTTTAGCTATATAATGCACTAATTAGCCAGGGATTTGCACTTAATATATTTAAGTCTGGTTTGAATCTTTGGTTATTGCTTTAGAAACATCTACTGCCACAAAGAAAAATTATCTTCCCAGCCCTTTACCAGAAAATATAAATTTTTGACTCATAGCTAATAAAACTTTTGTTAATAATTAAAGAATGTTGATGATTAGATGCAGCCTACAGTTGCTATGCTTGGATATTACAGATGAGATCTATCAGTATCTGTTTCTTAGTGAATGTGAAAACATTCCATAGGTCATCAAGATGTTACAGACTAGATCCAAAAAATGTTCCTGAACTGGGATTTTGGAATTCCAAATAGTACTTTGTGCTTAAATCCAAGGATAAGACCCTGAAAACTCCCACTAATCTTCTGTTTGACATTGAAAATGCTTCAGCACTCTGCCCAGTGCAAATTTCTTGCTTTGCTTTCTTGCGTTTTAACTTTAAAACCCAGTTGGTGTCTGAAAGATTTTGAGTTTGAGTGTACTCAAAAGAACCTCAGATGAAACAGAGCTCAGAAGCCACTGCTGCTTTCACATTTCCACCCTATTTGCATCCAGATAAGAAACATTTTTTCTGGAGTCCCGTTGGGCTCACTCCAGTTGGTGCTCTCAGTATGTGCCAGGTACATCTCATCACAAGTTCTAGCAGTGACCATTACAAAATAGGACTAGGAGGAAAAGAGATGCCTTTTCTTTATATAACAATAAAACTGAGCGTGGAATTTATGTATCAGTTTAGCACTTACAAGGGTTATCCATAAACTGGGGGAGCAGGTTAAATTTCACTGTCTGCCAGGGGGAAGGTTTCTTCTACAACTTGTAGCTCCAAGCAGAACACCTTGCCTGCAGCATTAGGTGTACTGAGCAGGAACAGTCTTTCTGTGCAATAAAGAATTCCAGGTTAGTTGTGTATGTGTGCGCAATAATGCAGTGGGTTTGTAGTGTAATGGTTGACATGCACCTAGGATGAGGGAGAACTGAAATCTTCTCTGAACTTCACAGTCTTCTTCTTGGATTTCATTACGTGACATCTGTGGGGGACATCTAGTCCAGAGACCACAGTTTAGGAATGCTTCTTCAGTAGTGTGAGGTTTTAACCGGGGCAGATTAAGCTGCAATTTCAAAATTTAATCTATTTTTGGCTTTTAAACTCAGGCTTTTTTAATTTAAGATTTTTTCATTTTAAAGTAGCTTTACAGTAGCTCTCTATGGTTAAAAAATTGGTCAGGTGCTTGTGAGCCAAATGAAATGCAGGACTGAGAGTCCTCAAGTGAACAGGGACTGTTTGCAGTGAGTTTGTTCATATTCTTTTTCTAACTGGCTGATAAGCTACATACAGATGCTTTCAAAGTCTCACTGGGACTGCAGTGACTATTTCAATACTTAATAACTTTAAAAGACTGAACCTGCAGTTTTCCTGTTCCAGTGTTGCTACTTTATTTCATGGATACATATTTAGTTCCCCATTTGAAACGACATTTGCACTCCTCAGGCAGACTCAGACACAAATTGCTGTGATGTTTTGCCTCGGAAAAATTACAAATAACTTGCCTCAAAGTCTTGCATTACACACCAGCCAGCACTTTCGGGTAGCTTTATAGTGACAAGCAAAATATAGACAACTGTTCTACCAAGAAAGATGCATTCATTCTGGTGGTCTGGCTTTGGAAACTTGATTAAAAACAACTTCTTTGTTTATTTTTACAGTAGTCAAAGGGTAACTGGCAAGTGTTTGTTCACCAGCACTCATGGGAGAAAACAGCCTGAAACGTGGGAGCAGGTGTTGCATTGGCCAACTTAAACCAGAGGGAAGATGACTAAAACCTTCCTTCATTCTCACCTCTTGCCAAATTAAATCCAATTTAGAGCAATGTGTTGCTACACATTGCACCAACATTTAAAGAAGATAAAACCCCTGACTTACTTATTTTAAAACTGAAGAAGTCCTGTTTTACAGTACCATTAACAACTTCTCTTACAAAAGAGATGCCACAGGATCAGTGAGCAAAGGGCATTAAGAGCAGAATTTTATATCTTGTCAAGCAGACAGCTCTTCCATCAGCAGAACACTCTCACAAGCTGCACAACAGCACCAATCTACAGCTGACACAGGCACTGCATCAGCTCCATCTCTCCTGTTACATCATCCATGTCACTGCAGAAATCCAATTCATCTTCCTTTATGTCAGGTCAGTTTATTACCACAAAGCTGGGTCACTAGAAATCTTACTTTTTAGTTCTAAGAGAGTAAGCTTAATAACGAAACATGGTAGAAACTGAAATTTTGGCTACAAAGTATTTTTATCAAAAAATTCCTGAATTCCACAGAGATTTTTTCCATTTGTCAGAGTGGTTTAGCGCTCATTTTCTTCCACAAACAAAACTTCAGTTTTTATCTGTAAATACTGGTTTCACAGATGTTGTAGGAATTCCTCAGGTGAACCTTAACATGTCTCTTTATCCCATTTTCTTCTGTGACTGAGGTTACTCAGCCAAGCTGAAACTTCTGTGAGCTGTCACCAGGGACTCCAGTCATATGCTGGAGTAACTCAGTGAGACACACAGTGATGCACCTCCTGCATAAAACACTGAAGCACCCAGACCTTTAGCAACCCTGCCTGTTAAACGCCACATCACCTTCTCTGAATCTAAACTTGTTACCAGACAAAGGATTTCCACTAAAAACTACTGGATTTGGGTCTCAAGTTTTCATCTTTTACTGAAACGTAATTACAAGATCTAATTTCAGGAAGACAACTTTTGTCAATCATTTCTGAAGAAATTCTTCTTTCAGCCAGCTTAGGTGCATACTTGTTATCAAAAGCAGGTAAGTTTTTGCGTGGAAGAGAAGTGGGCATAGTGACAGCAAAAACAAGGGCAAGAACTGAATGATGGGCCCTGCTGATGTGAACCTGTACTTCTGGTGTAGCTCCTACTAAGGGAGTTAAATACGTCCATAATATGAGATCCTGCATCACATCTTGTTACTCTCGAGGCAGCTTCAGCAAGATTATAAAAACCAGATGGATAAAGGTGCTAGTAGCTTAGTAATTCCTGCAGATGATCTTTCCATTTCGAGGAAGATTTCTGGCATGACAGTGTTAGAGGGATTTATGCTGTTTTGCAGAAGGAGGGCTTGAGGCTGCATAGCTGCCAGCCTAAAACCTTTCTAGATCTACTACTGGAAATTCACTTAAAATTAAACATCAGCAACACCGTCCCCCAACAAAGACTTGGAACAAAAAATGTCAAGTAGGAAATGTTCAGGGTGAAGAGAGAATGGTGGTGCTTCTGATTACAGTCAAAATCAAATTCTCCCCCATCCCATTCTAGGATTTCAGAAAGCTTTCCAGCACACATCTGCCTCCAGTTTCCTCTTTGTTTATTCAGTCATCAATTATCAAGAGACTTTTTGTTTTGTCTCAAGGAGCTGCACAATTTGAAGCAACTGTGGTATCTAAGATGGTTCTGCCTAAACCAAACACAGATTCCTTCATGGCACAGAGAAACTGGTTTGGATTAAAATAAAAATATCCAAAACCAACAACATTTTCTCTGTAAACTGTTCTGAGGGCTATTATAATGTCATTTTTCCCCCTGAAACAATACACAGACTTCAAAAGCCCTGAGTCTTGTTCTCAAACAACAGAAAATAAATGAGATTTGACAGCATGATTTATGATGCTTCCATTCCTTTTTTTAAGAAAAGTGAAATATGTTAATAATTAAAGCAATGCAAATTTGTGTTCTTCTGGTTTCTAAAGTATTATGACATGCACTTGCCTCAAGAGCTGCCTAGGACCAATGTACAATGGCAGCAATTGCACTTGTGCCTTAAATGTGGTAGCTCCCTGGACATATTATTACCTGTGATAAACCAGTGGATTAATGTCTGCTGTTACACTCCCTGCTGATAAGAAATTACAATGAGGCATCTGCCATTCATCTTCCCTTTCCAACAGAACTCTGTCAGTGACTGCCACTCTTGTTACATCATGTAGCTGCTGGCTGGGGACTTGAATAATTTATGCTACCCCTTAACTCACTTTCACATCTTCACAACTCCATCCATAGGAGAAGTTCCATGGTGATTCTAATTGAATATTTACAGAATGGCTGAGTGTATTGGCAACTCTACTTCAGGTTTCCAAAGCAAAGCCACGTAATACCAGTTTAACAATGATTTTGTTGTATTGCAGATACTGACACAAGTTTGTAAGTACAAAACTTGGGATACCAACAGGTAAAGAAATTAAGTTCCATTAGAAAACGTTCACAGGGCAGTTAGAGCTGAGGGAAATAAAATTTCTGTCTTTTTCTTAGACAAACAATGACCTTTCTCTTGACAAATGCCTGTCTCAACCATCAAAGTTCCAGAGCACGTTCTGGAACTTGACAGAATGCCCAGTCATGTACCTTAATTTTAAATTTGTCTTCCTCTTTTTGTAGAAACCTGAAATACAGCTCATGGGGTGAAAATTCACAGGCTTCTTTTTAAGAGTAATGTTCTTACTGTATTTATTAACAAAAGCAATCAAAGGACAAATGTATTCATGTCTGTGTGGGCTATCTTTACATACTGTTATCTAACTGAAAGATGCTGAAAGTAACTGTCCCTTCTTCTGTCAGCATGGTAATATGCTTCTTGTTATGAAAATGTTATACAGTTCTGCTGTCAGTTTATTGCACTGTTTTCAGATAAAGTCAATTATAGTCCACTAGTCCTTGCTTTCTTCTAAGAAAAGTCTACTAATAAAGTGTATGGTCCTAGTATTTCTGAGTTCCTTTCATTAGCACTCTCTGTTATAAAACAAAAAAGATACCTCAATATTAATAATAATTTGTCATACATGCATTAATAAAATGTGAGGATCTCATTATTGTATGTCAGTAAACAAAGCTCTGCAATATGAATAATTCCTTCGAATTAAGTGTTAAATTAAATTTGCTCTGTATTAATCTATAAGCTCAGTGTGAAATCCTGATCTAGATTTAAAAATCATTTTACCTTATATTTCAAAAAGAACAAACTTCTCATTGTACTAAATCACATTTGGCATTCCCCATAAACCTGTCCTCATGTGAGTGTATAAGACAAATGCTTGATAAAGTTGTAGGTTGCATGCACAAATTGATGGCACGTGTACTCAAAGTAGGCAAACGATAAACACATGCTTACAACCTGTCATAAATTAAGAATTATATACATTCTAAGCATCCTCAGTTCAATCTTAACTGAGCTGAATGGTCCTGAAGGTAATTTGTGGATACAGAAGTCTGCATGTTAGAGCAATGGTTGGGTTGAAGTCCCAGTGGGTCTTGACTCTCTGGCAAGGTTCAGAGAATCAGGAGCACGAAAAGAGCAAATTGGCTGAGTTGAGCAGCCACAGCGGAGGCGCCCTGGCCTCTGCTGTGTATGCTTTGGAGGATTTTGTGTGGACTACTTCTAATCTTTGTCCATGGATTAGATGCCTACTAGCAGCTAGAATGCTCTAGAAGTGCTCCCAGAGCACAGGGCTTGCTCTATTAGATGGGAAAATTGTCCAGTTTGTCTATTCCAAGACTGCTTCACAATGCAAACTGGAATTCGCGGTATGTTGGGATAGATTCTCAAGAACACACTCCTGAGATGATCTAAAACACTAATGTGTACACTTTCTTTACAAAAATGAGCTATAGAGTACCCTCCCTAAAAATTTTACTGTGGATTGATATTCACAATGTTCTGGAAATCAAAACCATATTTGACACATTATTGGCAGATTTTAGTTTTCATAACTAAAGATTTCACAATACAGTCGAATTTTCTACCCATGGGACAGTGTGCTGGATCCTGTAAGCATTTGAAAAATGCTTTGTCATGCTTTCAATTTACTTTATTCAACTCAAATTCAGGAGCTATTCAGATGTCAGAAAAGGTCCTGCAGCTATGCCAAAGGGAGAGAGAGAGAGAAGTTAAGACTTCACAGAATCAATGAGGAAAAGAATTCAGTTAATAAGAACAATTTTCCACAAATACTTTTTTACAAATATTCTGAAAACTTAGAACTTGATTTTATGTTAAAAAAACAATAAATTATCTTGTAGATGAGGTTGATCAGCCTGTTTTTCTATTATACTCTATACTTTAAACCATAGATCTTTGAACACTAGGAAAAACAATATCTGCACCTCAGGAGTAAGATTATTCTCCTCCAAATGCTCACATCCACACTTCAGTTTCTTGAGGAGTCAATGGGGAGAAATAGGCAGTCTCTGAGTAGGGTTCCTCAGACCAGTTTTAGACATCTGTTTTGAAATGATCTAAGTCTGAAGGAAGCACCTCTTTCTTGTTCTTTTCTGCTACAAAAGGGATGATTAGATGATGGCTGTAGACTTTAAAATTAAAAGACTTAAAGTTTACAGACATTCTGTTAGAAGAATTGCATCCCAACTGTCTTCAGCATTATTTCCTCTGCAGAGTGAGAAGAATGCCCTGTGAGGGAATTCCAGTAAGAGAACTCTCTGAACTTTTCTGTAAGAAATACATTAATCTCTTGACATAGCCAGCTGTGATTCAGATATTCCGTTTCTTGTTGCTAAGTACAATTTCCGTCATTTACTACCAATATTCACAGTCACACTCCATGATTTCAGAAGCCCAGAGCTTCAAGTGTTTGGATCAGATCAGGGCTTGAGCATGCACAGTGCTAGACACTGTGACTGACCCTGTCACGCAAACTTATTTCAATCTACTCATATTTTGGCTCCAGTGAGAACATATAAATACATGCTTAAGTAGTTTGATGATCAATGGATGATCTAAGAGAGCAACTTAGTGCTTTAAGAAGTATGAGATGCACAAGAAGACAACAGATTATAATTAGAAATGACACTTAATTATAAACAATTAAAAAAAAAAAAAGGAAGCTAAAGCCATCAAGGAAAACTAGTTATCCAAATAAGCAGGCAAAAGAACAGCAGAATTTTGATTTGGTAGTTTTCTATTTTATAATAGAGATGAAAAAATTTCCCACAAATATTATACTCTCAATTCTCAGTAAGAATGGTAAAATTATTAGCAACATTTCAGAACAGCAAAAATTTTAACTCCAGAATATGAGCCATCCTTATAATATGGAGCAGAGAAGAATATAGGAAAATGCCTTCTTAACCTGAGAAGTTTATGAGCATGTACAGCCAGGAACTGAGTGCTTGAAAGCACAGGAATTCCATGGCTTTCTCAGACATAAATCACTCTTACTAAGCGTAGCTACACAGTAATCTGTAGGACATTGCAGAGACTGTGCAATTCCAAGGTAGCACAAAGTAATAATTAAAGGGGCAAAGATTAATTGCTAGAGATGAGCTCAAACCACAAATTATAAATTTGAACCTTTTAAATCTAAGTTTAAAAAGTTGAGGTCTGGAGATTTCGTTATACTTATGCTATAGTGAAGGGATGGCTGATGTAAAACTGTGAATAAGTGTTTTCTTCTTCGATTTGGTCCCCCAATTTGGAATTCCTTTCCCCCCTCCCCATCTTTTGAGAGAATGTTATTACAGCAGTATGGTTAGTCACAGCAATTTTCAGTACAGAAAGTACTTTGGGTGAACATAACCCACTCATAACAGGTTGGACAAAGAAGATGGGAAACTACGTGAATACAGTCCGTGTTTGGGCACGAGGTTAGGCATGAGGAAAAATCAAACTGTGAGGAAACAGAGCGAATAGGCACTTGAAATCTATTTTCCAACAGGGGATCAGCAATAACTCATGTGACAAATACCACGAAATAACATATGAGATCATCTTAAGTAAATCAATCAAGCCACTGTTCCTCTGCTTTTCTAAGAAGTGCTTAGTTAAAAAAAATAAAAAAGGAAATGTCTGTGAAACAAAACTCAGGATTCTTCTTCTCTTACACGTGTGTGCTCCCCCAGATGTGGGGGCCCATTTCTTATCCTCCTGGAGTCATACCCAGCATTTGTCCTTGCGCAGGGTCAACAGATGAAACAGAGTGCACTTAATCCCAACCTGCGCTGCCTTTATTTTGGTAGGCAAGAAAAAAGGGAGTGCTGTTAGGTTTAACTATACTAGGATGACGAAAGTTCAGAATTAAAAGGTTAAACTTTCACTAGATTATTACATAAATGGGCAGCAGAATGCAACCCTTCTGTCTGCAGCGTGTTTTGGACTAAAAGGGAGACACTCGGCTTTGCAGTCCGCTAGAATTTGCAAGTGTTTGTAGCCGTGCTTTGAGTGCAACTGCTGGATAGGACTTGGAAATCTGTAGCTTTTTCCTAAATGTGATATGTGGTGAGATTCTCAGACAAGTCAAAAAACCTTTCTGATAGAAAGAGAAGCTGAAGAGGCAGGGGTTTGGCATATTTCTAGTTGGGGGATGGGAGGGCTTTTTTAATCATCTCTTGAGCTTTTGAATCTCAGCTGGATCTCCTGGTCCAAATGAATGGCTTTAGCAGATGTGGGCAACACAGTAACGCTCTCTTCTCCAGAAAGCCATCATGCTGTGCTTACATTATATAGATGCTGGCAAATCCTCATTTCTGCATTCTCTACAAGTGACTCCCTTCTCTTTCCTGTACCAGGCTCAGACATAGGATAAAACTATATATGATTCAAGTTAATGTTTATGTGATAGAAAACCAAGAACCATAAATTACATTTAGAAAAGTGTTTTATGTGCATGCTCAAAAGGCCAAGGCCAGTTTTTGTCTCCTTCAGCACCCTTCTGAAAGGTAGACTATTGCAAGAGAAGTAGTTTCAGTCTGACCTGATTTACAGGATGGAACAGGATAAACAGGTGGTCACTGTCACTCAACTACCAGCCTATATAATTACCTAAAATAGTAATTAGATCAAAATTACTTGAATAATAAGATGTTATTAGAGAACTGCTCTTTAAAATATTCCTAGGGCATCAGAAATTTGAATTTTTTTTTTAATCATTTCTTACCCAAATTAATCAAATAGTCCTGAAAGTAGAAGCTGGGTTTGATATTTATGTTCTTTGTGGCTTTAGGCACAAATTCTATCGTAGTAAAGACAAAGAGTTCCTACTTGTTTAGCCTGAAAGCATAACACGGTGATGAAGTAGCACAATAATGGTGTGTGTATACCATGAAGTCCTTGACAAAGGAGTTGCTGTTGTGGTCTCATGACCACTGGTCTGCCATTTTCTGCCTCCAAGCAACACTCCAACATAGGCAGCCTGTCATCTTGGCCTTCCACATAAAGCATGGGGTGATACACCAAGTCTTTAGCCTGCTCTGTACCACTATGGCGAACAAGTCATGAGCATTTCAGAGTAAGCAGGTGAGATTTAGAAAGTATTGCATTTCAGGAAGATACAATCAACTTGAGGAGGAGGTCTTAACTGTTATGAAGGAGCAATAAGCCCCTGTTTCAGTGTTTTTAAAATTCATTTACAGTTGCAATATCAGGAATTACGTCTTATTTTTAAATTGTGTTAATATACTGGAATGTTATTTTTGATAAAAAAGGGAAAAGTGTTAGAAGTTATTTGAAAATCCCTATTCAACTGGGTAGAAGAAATACAGTTCCATAGGTCCTATCTATACAATCCTGTTCTCATCAGAATGAATTGTTGGTAGAGAGTGGCAGTTGGAGTATAAATGTAAGTGAAAAACTTGAAGCATTGACTTACATGTTAAAATTCGAATGTATCTACATTAACAGGATATCAAAAAGAGACATGGTGCTTGTCTTTCTGTATGCATTCACACCATTGCTTTATAAATGGAAAAAACCTGCTTCTCTTCATCCTGTGTTGCAAGCTGCTCATGGAATAAAAGCCTATCTTTTTGTAGCAGACATCCTAAGCCTCTCCTTTCTGACAGCTATGAAGTTCTGAGTAATCCTGATGGGCAGTGTAGCGACAAGTATGGATTTTTTGCTAGTCACTGTAGATTTTGGGCCTTTTCCCCATAAATATACCACTTAATTTTACAAAAATTAGTTCATTTGTTTATTGCATCTCATTTGCACAGATAGAATAGTTAGTCTGCAGAAGGTCAAGTGCACGTGTAAGCCTTTGAGTGACTGGGATATAAATAGTCCATATATTTGGCTATTTAGAACAGCATTGCTCATGCATGACTATCAGTTTCAGCAGAAGTTTTGTGTGTGCAAGAGATGTAGGATCACATTTCAAATGATGTCAGCGAGGGCTCCAGGAAGCTTTGCACAACTGCAAAACTTCATCAGTGCAGAACCATTTGGTTAGATGCCTCATTTCTTTTTCTCCCTTTGCTGCAGGGAAAGTTGACACATTTAATTACTCTTCAGTAGTTTTTTTCACCCATTAAGGTACACGGTTATTTACCTGATCAAGTTTTGCAAAGTAAGTTAAAATAGATTTTTTTTCCGCCACCAGCGAAGGTGCCTTCAATGGTTATATAAGGCAGAGACCAGCCAGCCAGAGCCTTGCCAGTACCCCTCTCTCCTGGCTCTCAACACAGTTGTTATTCCACTAATGTCTCTCTCTCTTAAGCTGTGGCTGCCAACTCTGTTCAAATGTGTGGTGGTTTTCTGCTGTGGGCAAAGAGCCACCAAGACCGAAGTTGGATCCACGAAGGTAATTTCATGGCTAAATGCCGATTCCTTTACCCACAACTCTTCATAGGCAACAAATCGTGAAAGTATGCCACAAAACAACTTTTTTGAGGGGATGAGGGAATATGAAAAAGTTTGTTGCCTCAAAGCAACAAAGTTAAGTATTAGTAGTCTGGAGAATTAAAAAAAAAGGTGGCACTGCCTCAATTTTTTTTTTTAATAATGGCTTTTTTGTTGTTGTTTTTGATTAATTTTAAATGGCTATTTGTGAGGAAACTACTTTTATTCCAAGCAAGGATTCATCTGTCTGCTTTTGCAAGGATTAAGTCTGCACCAAATGGGAAACAAAACTCAGCCACATCATTCCTGTCTGCGTGGAATTTACAGTAATGAAAAGAAAGCACCTCAGCCTTTTGCCATGGGGTGTCTGGAAGCTTTGTGTTTTCATCTTACTAACCAGCTCCTTAAGGAGGGCAATTCACATTTCCCCTGGAAGAATTTCTTCAGACAGCAGAGTTTGCCAGCAAGAGATGTGACCTCTTCAAAATCTACCCAGCATTTCATTAAGGAGTAAAGACTAAATCTGGTGGTGAAAGACTGCTTGCTGGAGTAACAAAATAAGTAATGTAATAATTGGCACTTATCATCCATCCCCCTTACTTCACTATCATCAACCAGGTTGAACAGATTAAAACCAAAGGAATAATTTAATTTGTATGTGTTGTGATGGGTGCAACTGCCTATTTTCTGTATAAACAGGTATTTATTTATATAAACAAAATTATGTGGATAAGAAAAAACCCCAAAACATATATATACATATATATATATATATATACACATATATATATATATATATATATATATATCTCTCTCAAAAAAATTGAAGTTTCTCTTCTAGTTGGCAGACCTTTTTCCTTCTGTACTAGTCCTAGAGCTAGATAAGGGAACTTACTTTTTCCGGGACAGATTCTTAAAACTCAGTGCTCTGCCATGTGGAGGTTACTGAGTTAGCCTTGGATGAGCTAGCTAAGGAAGTGAGAACCAGTAAAGTTGCTTTAACTTTGGACTCTTACAAGCTCGTATGCAATTCTTCCCAGCAGAGTTAATTAGCTTAGGCATCCAACCAGCAATTTTCACAGCAAACTAACCCAATTATCTCTGCATGATATGATACTGTGTCATGTCTGAGCCCAGAGTATGTCTGTCTGCATATGGGAAAAATTAACCTCAGGTTGTGCCATTGAAAGTAGCAGTGGGTGCTCTAGGGAGAGGGACAGTTCCCTTCTGCCTTTCATAATATGAATCTCTAGACTGATAACTACATAGTGAGTACATTTCTATAACCTCAATTTTTGTGCTAATTATAATTTTGAAAGTCAAACTCATTTTAAGTAAAGAGCATGGGGAGTCCAGGGTTCTAAATTCCAGAATACAACATAAAGCAAGAGTTTTTTGACATCCTGTTCAGCATTATCAGAAAATTTTTTCATGGCCAAGTGCCCTCGCTAACTTGATAACAGTTCCAATTTAAGCAGAACAGTTCAGATTTTCTTCCTTGCCCTGGAAGTGCTGATGAGCTGGCATTATCTCCTGGCAGACTTGGAGATTCAAGAGAAACTTCTGATAACACACTTCTATTGACAGTGTGGTATTTTCATTACTTCCATTACTGTAGAACTTCAGCTTCTCATTGTACTTATAAATTTCTTCTTCTTCTTCCTAAGAAGTGAGGAAGCACTTATCTTCCCATTTTTCAAAGGACAATGGATGTGCAGGGTTCAAAGTCTTATCCAATGCCATACTCAAGAAAGCTGTGATATATTTAGGATCTGAACACTTCAGGTCTTCAAAAGGCTAAGGTGGGCCACTGACGAACTTTTTTCTGTGACAGTTATCAAGGTTGTGTTGCTTTAGCTGGTGATGGAGTTCATTTTATTCTTAGTAGCTGATACAGTGCTGTATTTTTAATTTAGCATGAGAATAATGTTGATAACATACTGATGTTAACAGTTTTTGTTCAGTAGTGCTTGTTCTAAGTCAAGGACTTTTTGGTTTCCCATACTCTGACACTGAGCAGGTACACTGAACTTGCCAAAGAGATATTCCATATTGCACATATTGCACAGCATCATGATAAGGAAATAAACTTGTGTGTGTGTGTGTGTGTGTGTGTGTTGGCTGGGAACTGTAGATCACATTGGTCAGCAGGTGGTGAGCAATTGTATTGTGCATCACTTGTTTCTCTTGGGTTTTATTCCACTCTCTCTTTTTCATTACCACTACTATTATTGTTGCTATGATTATTATTATTATTATATTTTATTTTGTTTCAATTATTCAACTGTTCCTGTCTCAACCCACAAGTTTTACTTTTTTCTGATTCAGCTCCTGCTGCGGGGGGCTGTGAGTGAGTGGCTGCATGGTACTTGGTTGCCAGCTAGGATTAAATCACGACACAGAAAAAAGGGTAAAGAAACAAGCACAATATAAAGAATAAGAGGGAGACCATAATTTTCTGTAAAGACTTTAGTACAGATAATTACACTAATGCTAAACATATTCTGGTCAGGGCACATAGCTGTTATCTATTATAACAGGAAACACTGCTAAGTGACAATTTAATTTTGTTAAGTTATTTTTTACACTTGAATTATAACTATCCATCACTCTGATGCTGAAAGATGAGGCATTAAGCTGATCCTATGCTCTTAATCTCAGGTTGAGTGATATCTAGTCAGTGCCTTGAAAAGTTACCTTCTTTCACTATAGCCATTGTAAACATTTTGGCATTTTTTTATCTATTATTTACTGTTTTCTAGCAGGAAGATAAGATTTTTACTGCAAACCCCTCTTCCTCAACCTTTATAGAAAAAGAACTTCATACACATAATCCATGTTACCTCAAGGAATGTGGATTCAATGGCAAGCCTAGCATTACTTCTGAAAAACTTTAAATTTGAAGCTAGCGCAGAACGAGTAGTGTAAAGCAGATACAGACATCTTCTGACAAAACCAGCTACTACCATTTTACAGTACAGCTTGATAATGTGCAGTTTCAATATGGACTGATCTTGCATCAAAGATCCCTGAAGAAATACAGTCAGTACTCCAGGCTTCTGTGTTTCTTTTCTTACTAGCGTAATTATCCTCTTGCAATTGCTGGGACTTGCCCTCTGGATTTCTGTCAGCACTGTGTCACTATTACATTAAATGACAGCAGGACAGTTTCAGCATATTTCAAAGATGGAGTATTCAAGAAAGATGTCCCTCTCTGAAGGCACGCTGTGCTTTGTTCACTGGTTACACCCACAGACATTAATAATGTCAGCCTTGCATTGATCAGTGACAAACCCTGTTGCATTCTCTTGGAAATTCAATTCCCTTGTAAAATATGAGATTGGGCATTACATGACACATTCAACACAAAGTCTCAGGCCTTTTTGGATCCACAGTTTCTCGCTCCTGCTCTTCCCTGCAAGTTCAGTATGAAAGGAGAGGTGTCCAGAATGGACAGCCTCTGGCTTTACAGCACCACCAGCACCATACAGACTTCTGTGATAGATTGGGACAACGGAGCTTGTCTCCAGCAGTCACTCTCAGAGAAACCATAGTTTCTGCTGTGTTTGTACTCGATAGTTTCTTCTTCCCACACCTCTTACAGAGCCAGTTCTGGAATATACAAATTGTACTTAGAATAGTTTCAGCTCTGTACATGATTTGGAATACCTTGGGGTGAAATGTAAAATTCTGTATTATATATGACACTACAGTCCTTAATTTGTTAGGTACACCGAAAAATAACAATAGCAGGCAAAATATTTTTTAATACAAGAGATGGAACCTCTGAGAATCAGTTACACCTTTGGCATATGCTCTTGGAGTCATTTTTCCATTCCTAGCAGTTTCCTTACACAGCACAGCACATGTTCTCATTCTTGTACGTGTATATACTGCAAGACATAGGTAAGAATATATGTAATGGAAACAAGATCTTGTTCTTCTCACTTCTCCTAAAGAATTTTTTGCACTAAGAGCGATGTCAAACTCCCAATTTTGGACTGACTTGTTATAAAAATGCCAAATAAAATGATGAACGAACCCGTACAGAAGGGCGTTTTTTTGTTCTCCTCTCTCCCATCCCCCATTCTTCCCCCTAATGCATAATAACATTTGCATGGATATAACTTCCTTAGTACTAGAGTATTAGGAACTCAATTGTATTTACACTGTAGATTATAATTGGCATGATAAAGGATCACAAGTGTATCTTTTTTTGTCAGCTTGTTCCATTAAGAACTTCTAACCATGGATCATTGATGTAACAGATCATTATGGCCCATTGTGTCAGTTCATCTGTTGGGATCTGTGCACTACAAGCATGACAGATTTCCTCTGCAGCAATTATAGTCTATTGTGACAATAGGATTTAATGAATATAAACAGCAAACCACATAATCTGTTATTACAGAGCACAGCTATGCACCCAGATGGGAATTAAGTTCCTAGACACTGCCAGTTGCAGTTTAAAAAATTGCGGCACTTCCATTCTTCGCATTATTAGATGCAATGCTCTGATTTACAGCATGTATTTATCTCTTCCCTGGCAGGTGAAAGGTCTTCAGAATTTAAAGCTTAATCTGCAAGTGTCCTCTGATTTCATTTTTTTTTCTGAGTAAACATTATCTCTTAGGTTTTTAGACATTTACTCCCTGCCTTTCACTGTAATACTAGCCATACTGTTAATGTTTCAGTACTAGCATTGTAGACTAAACAAGCAACCACAATAAAATTGGTCACAGAAATTAATGCAACATAGCAGAGTATTCCTGTATTGTTTCTAAAGAATAGACACTTCTACTTAACAGTCATTTTTACAAAGCCACACCAGTGCAAATCTGTAAAATCACAGTGGCTGAAATTTTTCCTGAGTGATGCAGCTGAAGGTCTGATTTAGAGACTTTTGACACATGCTTGTGGAATTAATACTGTCTTTAGAAGTCCAGATTTTCAGCTTTTGAATTTGAGTTCTGGACTTCAGCACATCAGAGCTTCCAATTACAGTGCTGGTACAGCTATATTTTCATCTATGCACATGGACATTACTGGAGTATACATACTTCATTTAAATAGTTGAAAGTTCACCATAAAGAATATATTAATGAGGACTACATGTGGATGAGCTATGTAAACGCCATTGTGGATCATCATGGTCATTATCATGTAATTTTGAGAAGATATTCCCAATTAAACATATCTCTATATACACACTTGAATAAAAAAGGGAAGAGACTCTTACCTAGCATGCGAACACATTTGACATTCTGGTCAGGACTATCAAATGAGATTTCTCCGCACCTCTGGGGAAAAAAAAGATATATTTCATTAAAGACTCTGTGATAGTACCCCCGTCCTCATCCTCTGATACCTCTGTTTATGTTTTGGAACTAGAAATTTTCAAGACATTGTAAAAACATCAAAATGAAAGTCTTTGCAAGTAGCCAAAGTTTGAGAAAAAAAGGGCTATCACTAATGAGCCAGGATGGATCAACACTGTATTCCAGGGTGTTCACCGAAGAAAACTCAAGGTAACATCTATTGCCTTTGGATCTGTCTTAAGCTATAATACAGAATATTATACAGAATACAGAAGTGTTGGGTTGTTTTCAAAGACAAGATATCATTTTTGAGTTTATGCAGACAAGCCTGTCAGTTTAGCTGCCAGGAGAAACATAACTGGTGTGCTTGTGAGTCTCACTGAACTTCAATTTAAAGACAATCAGTGGACAGATCCCACTAACTTCAGTAGTGGTTTCTTCAGGTGCTACATGAAAGATTCAGTTTCATATCACTACACTCAAAGCTCATGAGAAGGGCTTAAGGACAGCCTCATATTTTATAGGTAAAAGTGGTCTATACTTCCTTATCTATGTACTTACTGTTTTGGTGTCCACGACCAAATGGGAATAAAAGCAGAGTGAGTAAAGTTTGGAAAAATAACTGAGAGCTGTCCATTTCCCTTCCTCTTTCTTTCTCTCCCTTATGTACTTTCTCCTTTTCAGCACCTATGGTGAAGTTATTAGTATTGTGGGTTTTTTTGCTTTTTTTTTAAATTAATGAAAGTGTCATTGCAGCAAATATTAAAACCTACAAAGACTCAGGTAAGTAAAAAACCTCAGAGCATCAAAGATGAAACACAGCAGCAGTTTCATAAATGAACAACACAGTTGGAACTCACTATTTTTAAAAGACTCTTCACCTCCCTCACACTGAAATAAACACAAATAAACAAACACAAGTCCCACACAGAGTCTTTTCATATATCAGTACATCTAAAAAGAGCAAACAGATGCCTGTATTAACCTTCCTAGGTGGGAGCACATACTACTGAAACATTGAAAAAGAAAAACAAAACCTTGCATTTCAAAGTTGATTTTACTAATGCTCTTATACCAGCTCCCTGTCAGGAGAAACAGATACTTGATATTTATTCTCCTAAGAAGAATGCTTAAATATAGGCATCTTTTCACAGAAGTCTCCCAGCTGCTTCTTCTCAAACAAGCATACTTAGACAAACACGAATGGAAGAAAGCATGTAAAAATTCACTGCCCACCTCACCCCTGGAGTTATGCTGCTCTGTGAAAACCTTTGGTTATTTTTAATTCAGTCCCTCAGAGGTATTGTATGTTCCAGACATATTTACATAAACATCACATTTCAGGCTGGCAAATGGTGTCTTACAATATCTAACAATACTCACCAGTTCTAGTGTTACGAAATTGGGAAATCGGCTGATGTTCCCCAGAGCCCACTAAGATCCCATGGGATCCATTATGAGGATGGATGAACTTTGAAAGCTTTGTAAGCAAGATTCAGATAACTGTATACAAGTTCACACCCTTATCTGAATTCCCTTTATGCCTACAGCCCACAGAACTGGTTGAAAATCACACTACAACAGTCAGCCTAGGAGATTTTTCACCACTACCACGGCAGCTGGAAATATCAGGAGAAAGAGCTTCTGCAACAATTTAATTTCTGTTGCTGGTAAAAGTTCATAGGTACATGTCAATGGGATGGAAAATAAACTGTTAACAAACTGCTCAGAGCATCTGAAAAATACCTAGTTGGATCCTGGATGTGTAAAATGACACAGAAATACAGCAGGAACTCACTTTTGCTCCTCCAAAGAATAGAATTGTTTGCACATTTTTGCTGTTAGCAAATGTTTTCCATGAACAAGAAGCGAGGAATGATTTCAGGATTTAATCTTTAGGATTAAATTGGGACTTTGCCACAAGTACTATGAATTCCTTCCAGGGTTGGATAAGCTTCCTCTGTCCTTTTCCTGGACTGGCTTACTTCCTTTTCTGATTTAGGTTTGCTCTGCCTGCTAGTACATTGTGGTTGGTACTGTGAGATGTGGCCAAGAGTCTCTCCAGACCCAATCCATTTCCAAACTAATCTTACAGCAGCTGCTCATTCCCTCCTGAAAACATCTAAATTGGCTATAGAGTCAGTAAAGGATCTATTAGGGAGAAGGAATAGGAATTTGACATTAGCTGCTGGTTATTCTACTTTTTAATTTCAGCCAGTCAGAAAACAGAGCGAGAAGGAGGAATGACCTCAGACATATCTGAGTTTGGGATAATTTACATCTCAGTTTGGGCTTCATGGCTGGGCCCAGCACAGTATTGGTTGGACTGGTTCTGCCATATGCAATCCTGGATGTTAGGCTGGTGAATTCACAGAGGCAGCCCTGCTGAAAATAGTACTACCAGTGTTCATATCCCTGGAGTGCAAGAGCCTTTGTTGCTGAAAATCTTAAAAGAACTTTTGTGTTTTGAATTGGTCAGATTTAACAAAGAAATGGGTAAATACAAGTAAAATTCAACCCTCCGAGTCTTCATTTTACATTCACATATTTTAAATAACTGAACTCTGGACTAGACTGTGTTTTTATCTCTTTCTGTAGGAAAGGAAGGCATAGGTGCTTTCAGTGAATAATATTTTCAGTAATAGAGGTGTATTTCTACATAGAATTGCAGCCTGCAGTTCATTACACATGTGAAATTTTTTTTAAAATTTATATAAGAAAATAAATAAATAAATAAATAATCTACTCTCAACTCCCTTTTCTGAGATTGAATGCATGCCATGATGTTGAGTCTGTTACACAAGCTGCAATGTAGTAAACTAGAATGGAACTTACATATCCCCCATGGAAAAGAGACTGAATCATGGAGCAGCTGAAAGTGGAGTTTAAAATAAAGTGAAAAATGAGAATAGGGACAAAAGGACTTGGAATTCAGAAGAAATTTGGCATGAACTCAGGTCCTTTAGTGAGGTAAGTAAATTGGAGAGCTTGAAGCCAGCCTGGGTGACTATGATGGCCCAGTACCACTTGTCTGAAAAGGGAAACACTGAAAGGCACAGACACCATCTTCCACAGGGAGAGCCTCTGTTGGAGAAGGGTGCTTTCAACCAAGATGACCACTTTGCAAGATACTATGAGGAGTACACAGGAAAATGGGCAGTCATCTGCAAGAAGCCCTGTACCAAGACAGTGTAAATAAAACTGCAACAAAGCAGGGCATAACTAACAGGGAAAAAGTTCATGCAGAGAACGGATGGAAAATCTACTCTGTGTACTAATGCAGTAACTCATCTCATGTTACTTCTCTGGTATTACATGATCATTCATAGGTTGGGTTTCCATTTCCAGCATGCCTGGGCTCACACCAGCTGCATTGGAGGATTTGAGATATGTAGCAATAAACAGGGTGGGTTTATATACCCCAGCCAGAATAAGCTCTTAGTTTGTTGGGGTTTTTTGTTTTCTTTTTAATGGTGTGGAGAAACCTTTACCTACGAAACAACTGGTTTTGAAGTCACTCTATTCAACTTCTATCTGTATGATAGACTAATGCATTACTTATTTTGAGGAGGAAGATGCAAATCAAGTAATTGAAATAAATGGGTCTAAACTCTTTTCTATGACAAAATTCAGCAAGTAAATGTCTGAAAAGTGCTTTTCATGAGAATTGCGGTAAGTGGAATGTTAATTTTCTACTTATTAAAGCCATATAATTAACACTGATCTAGCATTTAACTACTTTAATCATTTTAGTTTGTATAGTGTTTTAAAAATATAACAGGAACTTTGCTGGCATGAAATTTGAACGTGTGTAATTTTGACCTTTTTAAGCTGCAGACAACCAAGTCTTGTAAAGCCAGCTTAAAAGGTTATTGGAGCAGGAACCATATTTATAGGCTTCTTCTCTCTGATCTGTTGTGCTCTGCATGTCCTGAGTATGATGTTCAACACGTCTCTTCAACATTGCAATAATCAGGGAGGTACTTGATGTACATGATCAGCCAAATGTGACAACAAATATTGGATCATTTTCTTTTTGCAGGAGGTGACAGGGATTATTGTACCTCCAAATAGAGGAGGTGTGTTAACTGCACATTGATTGCATGCCAAATATTTTTTAAGAATCTATTGATTTCTTTTTTTAAAGTAACCTTCAGTTAGTATGCTTTGCTTTTACCAATAGTAGATGGAAGTAGATTCCACATAACAATATAGTTTGGTGAAAGAGCTTGCTCTTTCTTTCTTTCTTTTCCTAGAGTACTACATATAATTTCTTATTCCTTTAGAAAGTAGGGTTAAAAGATATACTCATCAACACAACTAATTAAAAGAATTTAAGGCAGAGCAAAAAGCTTCTATGCTTTTATGACTAAATGGATAACCTCAGAGGCAAGAAAGTGTTATTGTTATTCATATTTCTGTTTTCCTATCACATTCCTTTCTCCATCACCTTTAAAAAGTACTTAAATAAAGTTCTCTAGTATGCAAAAACATCATTCCATTTGCCCAAGGATTATAGCTGTAAAATCTGTTAGTGTGAAAAACAACACTACTTTGTAAGTCTTAGCAAACATCTATAAAAACAACAGGCCATTCATAAATAGCTGAAATCTAAGGGCAATATTTCAGAAAGAGTCAGGCCACATGCCTTTCATCTTCAGGCTGCATGGAGGCCATTTAAGGTTGATTCACCTGATAAACTATCAGAGTGTAGGAACTGTAGGATATCCAAGGCCTTGTGCTTCCCATTCTGCCTCTCCTCTCTGACAGGGAAAAAGGAAGTACAGGAACTACCAAAGCTGACCGATGTGTAATCTATCTCACCTGCAGCCTTTTCACTATCACCTCCCCCAGAATGAAAGCCTTGTAATAATATCTGCTAGTGATTAAATGAATTTTTATGCAAAACAAGGAAGTTCCCTACCGATACTCTTTAATCTTGAGATGCACTTAAATGTCAGATACTTCTGAGTTTTGCTGAACCTTTATCCATGGTCTTTGTTGGCCTCAGCAAAGGAAATAAAACCGCTGCTTGTATTTGTTTAGAGACAAAAGCTCCTTTTCTCTATATCACGCTGTATTTTAATTTTTACAGGCCCATATTTGATCAATTTTCTCTGAAGACAATAATTGCAAAAGCTCACCCTATTCATGTGACCTTGAATTGATGACTCTGTATTCTTCAAGAATTTTACTTTGCCTTTCTTACATGAAAACATGTGTATAATGAATACAGCTTGAGAATTACATATATAAACATTCCCATTGGTAGCAAACACTACTAGAATCTTTCAACTAATGAAACTGCCCAAGATCTATAAAAAATTGTGATTGGTTTTATGTACTGCTTCCCAAAGACTTATTAACAGTTCCCATAATGATTATAGATAAAATCTTATACTTGCCTGAAAGTTTAGATCTACAATAGGCAAGTCAAGGGTTTCACTAAATTGGGCTGAAAATAACTACACTTCCCTTTGTCCTGGGTTGCAGTGTATTCTGTTACTATCCTCATGAGCTGTTGAAATCAGGTGGGGCAGTGTTTCCTTGCCTCCTCCCCCCAGACTATCTTGCTGTTAATGGCCCATCAATGCCCTGCCGCATGACTCAGAGATAACTCCCTCCGGACCATCTTCTGTTAATGAGCCTAATCAACACTTGGCCTCATGACTCATTACCCCATTGTGAGATGCTCCACCCAGAGGGAGGAACCAAGCATTCCATCCTGGATATAATCTGAGAGTCGAACACCAGAGACAACCCTTTCCACGGGATTTCCAGAGGACAAGAGCTACATAGCTAACACTGGACTTTCTGAGGAAGAGCAGCCCCTTCTACAGGATCACCGCTTCAACAGAACCACATCCACCACTTCAGGGGACTGCAGCCACCATTTTATCAGACTGCCACCCTGACTAACAGAGTGTCAGGTTGTATCCTGACTCTGTCAGTTTGAACCGGTGTTTTGTTTTTATTTTTTCATTTAATTTACATATTAAATTCTTATTCTGACTTGGCGCCTCCCACTGGTTTGTTTTCAAACTAGCACACCCTTGAACTCGCATGTATTCTGTGTATGTCCATCCACTTATAACTATGGTGTAATCACAGCATACTGAGGATTGCCTTTAAAATACTATTAGCAGCCAGAATGCTACATATTTTGCTATTCAAATTACTACTGTTATATTGCAACTATTATATTGCAACTGTAGAGTATTTCATGGGTAAAGTTTCCAGCTTCCCTATTTAGCATCAGCATTGAGGCATACTTAAACTGAAAATTCAGGTTCTATTAACACCTGGATGATTTTCTGCAGAGTAGAATAGCTATATCTGAGCAGACTTGTTTTGAGAGTTCATCCCTTTCCAAGTTTTCCCAGTGAAAGGGAAGGTTTCTCTTCCCTCCAAGAAATTAAAAAATATTGCTTAAGTAACCTTTCAACACTGTCACTGTCAATCTCCACCAGCACCTTGGCACTGCATTTCACTCTGGAATCTACTATGCCGTAGACCCTCAGCTAGTCTGAACAGAAGACACTGCAAATTAAGTAATTGCAACTAAATTGAGCAATAATTCCCAACCAACCATTGTTGCCAGTAGTCAGCATCTTGTTTGTGGGCTAAATAGCCTGAGGTGAACCTTTAGGCAGTTCATTTTATAACAAACCCGTGATTTACTATGGTTAAGAGTGGTTTGAAATGGATTAATGTTGCTGGAAAATGGATATAGCAGTTTAGCTGCTTTGTTTTCTTCTTGAGTCAAGGAAAAAAAGTTTAACAGCGTGTGACTTCATTAGGGAGGCGCCAGTAGCCTTGACCCTCCTGAGAATCTGTCAGTGTTTCGATATGGCATCCCTACTTTTAAGTGTTTATAACAGGGGCACTGGGAGCCAAATCCAGAATTACTTAGCAATAAAAATGTTGGGTTTTAATAAGCAGTAAGTCACAGTCTAGTGTGCACTAATGGGTGAGGCACAACTTTCAGGCATGTTCTGAGGGAGTGCCATCATCCATGAAATGTTAAAGAGCAGACTAGTTTTCTACCCTCATGGGATGAATCTGTATTACAATTCATTTTCTAGTTTACGTTTAAGAATGTAAAACATCTGTAGATTACCTAATGGATCCTCCCACCACAAAAACAGTTCTAAGTGGGAGGGAAGATGGGAGGAAAATATCAATATTAGGGGAAAGGCAAATATGTTCTCTCTATTTATTGTTGCTCTGATGTGAAACATCAAAGTTTTCTGTATTTAAAACATTTCCTGGACCACATAATTATCTTTCCTTCTCTGAATTGTAGAGCTGGGCTGTTCTCCTAGTTGCTTTCCATGGTCACAGCCATTTTAACTTTCACTTTCTATTGAAATATGTAATGGGAGGAAAATATGGGATTAATTTGTGAAAATTTAGGTCTCAACTTCAACCTCATGTTTTTGTCACATATTTCCCACCAATCTACTGTATCAAAGCCTCAGAAGTACCAGCTGACACACCACTCTCTCCAATAAGCAAATCAAGGGTCTGTGGAAGAATGAATCTCCTGAAGAGTCTCCTCAGGCTGTTCAGAGCAATGTGGGATGAATTTTGGCACCCGCTTATTTGCGTGTTCCCACTGCATACCATATGGTTTGCAAACAAAAGCACAGTCTCAGGAAGGACAGGAAGACTGGGTGCCAGTAAGATGACACAGGCATCTGCCGAATACGACTGTCACCCTGACCACTTCCTGAGCAGTACCAAGCACGAGTGGCCACCTGCTACTCAAGAGCTGGGCATTCCTGGTTCCCTAAAACATTGGAATATGCTGAGGCAGTCCCGTTTCATCCTTTCTAGGGCTTCATTTTTAAGGAACAGGAGTTGGTGAGAACAACCCATGCCAAAAGCATACCAACAGTTAAGTAATGTGTTCACTAGTCCACCACTTTCACTCACTTTCTGGCATACTTAGGTAACAGAACTGGCACTGGACCAAACAAACCATGTAAGAGAGAGTTAGAAGTCATCAAACAAACCTGAAAACATATGTGGAAGGTCTTGTCAAGTTGACAGCTTCAGGAGAAGTGAAAATGGAGCGCTTAGATGCAGAAGGCAGGAAACTACTTCTCCCTAGTTCCTTGCTTGTGCACTACACACTGCCTGGGTCTGAAGGTAGTAGGGTCTCAAGGACAGCTGCTCAATGACTGCAAAATTTGCTATCTTGTTAAAAGGGAGCTCTTCCCTTTCTCTTTTCTCACACACTCTCTCTCTCTCCTTGCTCTTTCCCTAGAGTAACTTTGTCTGGCATCCATAAGGAACTGGGTAAATAAAACTTTTTATGAACGAAGTCCTTCCTGCAGCACTCTGAGGCCCCTAAGGATGATGCCCCTATGATGCCCTAAGGAGACCTGGACCCAGTTGCTGTGCAAAGAGGACACCACCAAAAAAGATGGCCACAGGCCTTCTTTTGAGTAGCTGTTTAGATGATTTCAAGGTGTCACAACATGAATAGCTCATGTCAGACTGTATCTCCTGGGTTTATTGCCAACCACTTAGAGTTTTACTTCCAAATTTGCTCCTGGTTATACTTTTCAAACATTTTGAGCTCTCCCACATTGTACTTATTTTTAAGCTCTTTTACCACTATAAGCAATATTAATATATGTGTGTTATCTTCAATAGTTCTGCAAAATTGACCTGATAACAAAATTTTGTGGCCACCTGTCCAGCATGTTACCACATACTGTAAAAATGGGCATCTATTTAGGTTGTTAACACATGCTTCTACAGTCATAGCTATTCATTACAAACAAGTAGTTATTGTACTTACGCGTAATACTCATTGAGTATCTCCCTCACTGGAGATTTTCAAGAACAGTCTGGATTCAGTCCTGTGCAAAGTGCTCTAGGATATGCCTGAGCAGGGAGGTTGGATCAAATGACCCACTTTGATCCCTTCCAACCTGACCCATTCTGTAGTTCGGTGATACTCTTACATCAGTGCAGCTTATAAGAGGAAAGCAAACCAAAAAACTGAGTGACCTTAACACTGAAAACATAGCTTTTATTAATTCAAGTACAGCCAGCATACATCATGTTTCTACATGCAGAACATATGGAGCTAAAAAACAGCAAGTGTTGTTTTGACAGGAAAAATTTGCATTTCAAATTTGTCATGTTAGACATTGTGGAAGAACATCTTCGGCATTACAAGAAAGTGTCGTTGGTACTAACATCTCTGTCAACTTTCAAAGTGGGATTAATAACTTATCTGGAGCCATATAAATGCCATTATTATCAGGAAATACTTAGATGCTACTGCAGTAATCCCTGTGAATGTATTTCAGATACAGGGAAATCCACATTATTTTGACACATTAGCTACTGTTTCCAAGGTTGCAGTCTTTTGGAGTAATGCTAAAAAGACAAATTTTCTCCCTGAAAATAATTCCCAGAAGCGTAGTGTTTTGTTTTGTTTTATATGTAGAAGCATCAGTTCAAAATAGGTGTATTGTTGGCAAGTATTGCACAAAGCTGCTCTTTTCTTTCACTTCTGAAAAGATTCTGGTTATAATCTCTTAGTCAAGACTACATCCATGCCTACCCTTGGGAAGGTAAAAGAAAAGGGCAAAGTACCTGCAAAAGTTTCTTTTCCTGTGGTAAAACTCATCATAGGAATTCATACAAGGAATGAAATGCCCAGGAGTTAACAAAAGGAATTAACTGCCCAGGTATCTTCCTTCTTCTCTGGCAGTCCCAAGGCCTTCCCAAGTGATTTGCATCTTGCTTCTCCATACAAAAATTGTACAAGCTTTTCATTCCAAAGAGGCTTATTTTAGAATGCAGAAACAACTAGAATAAAAAACAGCAAAAACACTCCATGGGAACAAAATGTTCCCTAGGTCTGCAGTAAATGTCTTTTAGAGCCATCAATCTCTAGTCTAGAGAAAATAAAGCCATCATAATTTCAAAGCTATCTGCAACTGCTGTCATAATCCTGTTTTGAGAGCACATATTCAAACAGGTCTGAAATTTTATTATAGATTTCACTTCCATGTGTAATCCAAATAATATCCTGACCAAACTGGAGGGTGAGAGACCTCTAAAGTCACTTTACTGCAAGCACTTTACCTGCCAGTCTTTGTTTTCTTAGTAAGTTTTCATCAATAAGAAACATGAAAGCATTTTAGACTTGGTTATGAACAACCACATTTTGCAGTAGAAAAAAGGTCATGTACCTCACATTTGAACTACAACACACAGTAAAGCACATTATATAAGAAAGGTAACATTTATTTTAAAAGGCAGGGTACAAATTAATTTCATAGGATGCCTCTGTACTAAACCGGCTTTCTTTGTACAGAAACAGGAAAAAGGAAGTAGTTACTATTCTTTCAGGCTTTGCTAAGAGGCAACAACATCTACTATTTATGGGATCTAAATGAAGGCTAGAGAAAGACTTGGTTGAATGTGGTTCCCTCCCTTCATCTGGATTTATTCTCTTGAAGAGACATGTCTTCCTTCTGTAAGTAGTAAACCCCAAGAATTTTGCAAAAAAAGGCAAAGATGTGTCTCCTGTTACTCCCTATCCTACTAGATACAGCTTTTCAGGGGGGAAAACTGGGAACTGTACTTCATCTGTAGAATTAAGAAATGTTAACCTGTTGACCTCTGTTGTCATGGGAATAATCTTACATTGCCTTTTGGCCTGGCTTTGCTCATACCTTCCACTCTTACCTGCCAAAGTCAACATGGTGAACATTTTACTGATGAAGTCTCTATCCTATATTCCCTGTCTGTACAAAACCAGACAATGCCTTTGATTTTTAGTGTTAAATCAATTTGATTCTGACTAATACACATGGCATCATCTCTCTTCAGTGTCTGTTACCGATCTTATCACCACACGGGTGAGTTTCTTGCAGTGGGTGTATTAAGCAATGTGACTAATACCTGCCATATATAGTTTATTCTTTAAATGGTCCCCCAAAAGGAAAACTGGGTGCATTATCTATAATTTTCTTCTCAAAAGATTTTATTCTCGGATCTGTTTGTTTTTGTCTTGTGCTATTTAAGTGTGACTGCTACTATGTATTTATGTTAAAGATGGAATTCAAAAACAATTGGGTTTGAATTTTTTCCTTGAATTCCCAATTTTTATATGATAGGCTTCAAGAAAAAATCATTCTCTCTGCATATTTTCAAACAATTGCTAAGATACTGAATGTCTTACCAATTTATTTCTTTAAATGAAGTCTCTATTTTGGTACAACGTCTGTTTTATAAAACCCCCAAGAATCAACATGCACACCATACTTAAAACAATGGTGGCCTGTTTTTGAATCCCACCTGAGGGAACTGAGCTCTAGATTTTTATGTTTGTAAAGAAAGAGAGAGAGAAATTTCTAGAAACTAATTTAGCCCATCTGATTACAGAGAAAAGCCTGGATGCCTAACTTATCAAATGCAGTTAGGAGGATTTAGCTGACTCTTAGTGTAAACATTGGCTGTACATTTGGACCCTAAAATCAGTAATTGAATGTTAGAGGTTGGATCTGGACAGCTGGAAAAATGTTATCCCAGTCGCCACACAACAGTAAGGTGGCTGTCAGGTAAGCAGAACTAAGGGAGTTGCAAATGGTGTCACTGGGAGGTGGGATATCCAGAATGTTTGGTTATAGAGGGAAGACAGCATGGACTGTTTAATAACTCTAGATTTGTTGCATTTTTGTGAAAGAATTAAAAAGATGTTTTTAATACTGCTAAGACCACCATCATTAGGACTAATTAACCACTTGGGAAGAGTATGTGGTGAATAGCAGACTACAGCTGTGCGGCTCACAAACAGCTGAAGGAAAATATGCCATTTTCTTCACAGTAAAGAGAGCACCTTTTCTGAAGCTAAGGGTAGATCCTGTTATTTCCTCTTAGCTTTAAAGAAATGATGAAGCAGTAAGCAAAATAATGTTTCCCATTTTCCTTTTTATATTGTTATATACCTTTGTATATAAAATACAATTCTTATAACGAAGCATAAAAATACAGTTATAATTTCATGGAGGTAAGCATTGCTGAGTAAATTATACTTTATGGGAAGCAGTGGTACATTTAGAAGTTGTGCACTGCAGTGATTGAGAGCAAGGAGCAGAAGCACAAGCACCTCCTCTTAAAAATTCTCTTTTAAAAACATTTATACATTATTATGGTATCTTTAGTATTTACATACGGCAGGCCTTTGTCATTCTTTACAAATGAGTCATGGTTTCCCATATATTGCAATATACCTGAGCTACGTGACTCTGATAAATTGCACATATTACAAGTGGTACATCCACATAATTTTACAAGGAAAGAGCAATGACTTTTCTTTACAGCTTTTAGAAACTTTGTTTAAACTTACTTTCCTAGCATTTTCAAGAATTCTTTCAAAACAGATTTTACATAATACATAAATAATAAAGTTGTATCTAATTATCCTTGCTGACTTTATTTTAAGACCTGAAGGTTCTGTTCATTTTATGCCACATAATCCTAATTAATAACTCAGGTGAAAATGCTGTTCAGTGCAGAAAAGTTTTTGAGTGGAAATGTGCTGGGCTCCAAATACAGGAGGTTCTGAAGTACCCCCTATTTATATGAAAACACATGAAATTTGCATTTGGATGTAAACTCCTGTTGCTCAGGCCCACCCGGATTATGGATGCTGAGGCGTTTCTTCTACTTGAATGCTGGCAATGCAATGCTGACCTACTGACTAAAGTGACTGCAGCACTTGTCATGCTGAGACTGACACAAACAATGTAATGAATTTTTAACAGGTCTCTGTAAGTGAAAAACATTTGGTGTCTCTTGTGATTTTTACAGGGTTTTTTAGTTCTTTCAATTTTTTGTTAGGTTTTTGTTTATAATATAAGCTACCTTGAGGCAGGCAAGATTTTACAGCTAGGTACTGTACAGATGGGAAAAGGAGGAAAGGACTATTTACACAAACCTGCTAAAGGTCAGCAGCCCACTGAAAGAGCACAGAGAAACATTCCAGTTGCCTGTGATTCTGTGTGCTATTTCTTGCATTAGGAGTACGACTACATTTATCTTGCTGAATAATGGATAAGTAAATACAGGAACTAACAGTGCTGACTGATGAGCACTCTCACCTCATAAAGTCAACTGAGCAACTTAGGCCAGAAAAATCAGATTTGAGGGGAGATATTTTGAAAACAAATGTCATATTAGATCAGAAACTCTGAATATTTTATTATTGAAAGGCACCTGGGTGACTTAAGAGCACAGTTATTAAAACAGTCCTGTGCTTGTTGAGCATTTTTTCATTATGAACCTGAAGCAAGTAAATCCATCACATACAGGTAATGTTTTGGTCAGCACGAGAGGCTCTGTTTGATCTGCAGAGGGAGTAAAGATGCTGGCTGGTACAGCAGTGGTTTTTTATCTAAAGATGACCACACACACCAACCCCCACACTCCTTCCCCATCTGAAAGCCACTGGATGAGTCCCTGGAGTACCAGCCAGCATCACACATCAACAGCAAAAGGAACTGTGGGGAGAGTGTGAGCCCTGCCAGCACTGCAGATCAGGTGGTCTATGCTGTGTTTATGATTGACACATTCATCTTGCATGAAACTAACTGCATTTGTACAAAAATGTGAATGAGGACTTCCCTTCAAGGGGAAACACAGAAGGGTTTATCCTGATGAAATTTCTGTTTCCAGAAAAATCAGACTTGGTAAAACAAGCCAAGTTCATAAAACTGAAACCAAAGAGATTCTAATTTTGAAAACAATCACCAAGCAAAAACTCCTTAAGTTAAAAAAACCTCTGAGTCAAACTAATCTTCCCATCTGGATGTACAGTAATCCAGGAGGAGGATAAGAAAGTTATTGTGTGGGTTTTTCAATGTTTTTCTTGTGTTTAGTGTGATATTTCACAACTGTCTGGGGCCTCCTTCCTCAGTGCATTGGGAAACATCCATTGCAATATTAGATTCTATAAATGAAAAAAGATAATAGTTTGCCAGAAATGTTAGATGTCTCTAACACAGGAAGTTGGCTACTTGAGTAGCTCAGTTTCCAGCCATTGCCAAATTCATCTACAAATGACACGCAGCCCTCTTTGGCCATTGAAAATCATGCTCCAGCTAGATTAGAAGGTCTACTGACACCTGGGCTAGTGCCGCTTAGAAATCCCAGTTTCCACAGAAAGGGACTGATGTGGACAACACTCAGCATCCCCCATTGTGCAGACAAAAGAGACAGCAGCGATCGACCCAAATCCCAAGCAAGACTCAGCCCTGCTTTTCTGATGAGCAGAAAGGCATCTTTCCTCTCTACACCTAACTCCTAAACCACCATCATTAAATAAAACTATGGCCTTCTACTGTTTTAACCACATATGAGTTAAATAACAGGTCCTGTTTATCACTGAATGTCCACCAAAAAGCAAAACCATCACACATCAGTGGCTCTCTGGACATTACTGTGATGACATAGCCTCTCATTCAAGGTCACCTGTTCTCCTCTGTTTAGAGTCTGAATTGTTTTGCTGGTGCTCACTAACAACAACATCTCTAAATATGACATGGGCCAGTGTGGTTAGTATTTTGAAGCATGTTGGTTTTCTCACAGTTATATTGCTTTATGAGAGAAAGCTCTGTCCTAAGTTCACCTCCCTTCTCAACACGAACATTTGACATTGTTGGATCACACAATTATTTTTATCTGGAGACTATATAGAAGGGATTAAAAAAGCCTATTGTAGTAACACAGAAGCCTGGAATAAGATTAAAAATGTGTCGTTCCCATGGAAAGGATGTTAATCCAGTATCAAAAGGTGTTTAGGTTGTGGTATCTTTGGAAGCTTACGGATGTCACCTTACAATGGTGTGATAGCTATGAATGGTCTGACTGAAACTAAACAAAGAAGAAATTCAATGTCATCCTGATCCTGCTTATCCTTTGCACATTATATCACACTAAAGCAGGGAATTTCAAAACAGTAAATTACTATAATCCCAATGGAAAATCAAGGATGGAGAATTTCCTGTCCTTTGATATTTAAAATCAGAAATCCTGATGTTTTCTTTCAACTTACTTTTATTGGTTTTGCATAATACTTGGAACAATACATAAAATAAATATTTTATAATTTTGTTCCTGAACATTTTCACAAAATAAACACGAGATAGCCCAACCTTGTCTCCACTATTGGCCTTCACCACAAGTGTCCAGGACATGAGTGTCTCCACCCACCAGCCAGCTACATAAAGGATTAATATGGTATTTTAAAAGGGAAAATCGGGGGCGTGCAAGGACTGCTTAAGAGATAAAGGGGAAACTATGCTGTTAGAGGGTTATCCAATGACCTTTACCAAAACCATGAGACACAGTGAAAACTCAAGACTTCTTTTAAAAAGTGCTCAGCCCTCCGTAGCTAGACCAGGCACAGCACAGTAGTCACAAAAGTATATCTCCAAGGCTTTTTCTAACCATGTTTGAAAATTTTGTCTAACCATTGTTTCAAATCCTGGCAACTCATATCTTACATCTGGGAGACCTGATATCTGTCACTCAGCAAAAAGGAATGAACTGTCTTACCTCACCTCCTGCAGAGATTACTAACAAAGAATGCCAATAGCCTCTATACCAAAACACTGTTACTTTCAAAGTCTGCCAGAAAAGCTCTTTATCCCATGCATCATCACAATAAAGTAGCTTTACTCCCAGAGAAGAGAGAGCATCATCAAACCTTCGAAGAAACCTGTTGTTGACCAGTCACATCAATGATGTCTGCCTCCAGAACACTAAAATTACCAGATATGTTGACCTTCTAAATCAGAAGAGGTTAACATATTTTTAAACTTCTTTACACCTTATTCAAAAGGAAAGGAAAATGTTTTGCTCAGAATGCAGTATATACATGGAAAAAAGTGAATTTATATGTGAAAACATGAACAAGCTACAGCCTCAGTTCTTCAGTTCACGATGTTTACCTATCCTTCTGAAGAGTAAACCAAGTAACCGATAGCAACAGCTCTGGATTACAGAAGAGGTGGAGAACAGCAGATCAAACCAGTCTTTGGACAGAATTTAGAATAAGGACCTGAATAAAGAATTTAAATTCATGCTTTTGTGAAAAGTACTTTCAAATATCTCATAATCACGAATTAATACTTTGCTATATAGTCTTTTTATATCAGTTTTTCAGATCTGATCAGTGCTTCCATTAAAAACAAAGTATTATCTGAAAAATAATTGTCTGTACAGATTTAGTAAAACATAATTGTTTTCTGAACTTTCCAGTTTGGACATTAAGGTGTTGTCTATCTTAGCCAATTAATGATACCAGGGACAGTTCCTTAAGGCCTGCTGGGACAGAACAGTTCACATCCATCATATGAAATTTTGTGTAGCCTCCAAATTCTCCAAAGCAGCCCCCAGTGACAAATGGAGTGAGACCAAGTCCACCTTGGGCAGATGAAATTTTTGTGAATCAAATCAAACCCCACAGATTAGCATAGTCCTCACAATTGCTAAAATACAGCAATGCCCTGAAACTGTCTGAATTATTGTGAAACTGCTTATCCCTGTAAGCCTGGCAAGAAAGCCAAGCTCAGAGCCTCCCTTTCCCTGTTTGCAGTGTGAGGTTTCTGTGCTTAATTGCCTCACAGAGATGTTGTAAGGCCCACCTACGTAACGTTTGCAAAGTAACGTTCGTAGCGCACTGTGTGGCACATGGAAAGTGGGGAGGTGAGCCAGGAACCAAGGCGGAGATGGAGCAGGCGACTGAGCTCTGGGTTCCTGTGCTTCTGTTTACTCCTCTGGGAGCTTCGGCACTGCGGCTGCAGACATTTAGGTAGCACAGCCTCGCAATTAATTAATTAATTATTTTCTTGGTATGAAGCGTATTAAGGGCCCCTGTATAAGACTGCTGTTTACAGATGGCTTACAAGTGGCTGCTGTTTTCTGCTTCATGTTACATCCTGGCAGAGCTACTGCACTTGCACACAGAGTGGCATGGATTTTCCACTTTAGTTACCTGACCTTGGACAGCTTTAGCTCCTAAGGAAACTGCTTAGGAAATATGTGTGAAAACAGCATTGTTAAGGGAAATATTGTTACTGAATTGTAACAGTCCTTACCAGTGACTGCTACAGCGATATTCATGCACACGTGTGGAGGAATTCCCTGCAGGCTCACAGCAATCTGGGAAAGCCAGACCCATCTAGCATGAATGGCGGCTGTTTAAGCAGGGCACAATATTGCCACTGTTACAGACAGCTGGGAGGAAGTCTTAGAGAGCCATCATGGTCCACTGACTGCACACTTCTGTCTGACACCTTTGAAAGAGACCAGCAAGAAAAATCTTTGCCTATTAAGCAGTGGCAAACCCTGCTCCTCCCTGGGGAACAGTGAGAGCTGGGAGACAAAAATTCAGTTGCCTTAATCATTCCCTCCAGAAAACAAAAATATCCTATAATTTAAAGTTCCATTTTACCTTGCCTATATTGGCTCAAATGCATTAAAAGGGCTGAAATTGCAGAAAGCTGGCCTGTGGTTTTTGAATCCTGAGAGTCTAAGTAGGCAGACATGTAGCTGTAATCTCCATGTATCTCCTGTTCAGGCCATTTGGCTCAATTACTCTCAGAATAAGCTCGCCTGTTGCTGGCATCCATGCACTTGCAGAATGCTCTCAGCACAGGAGCAAAGGCTGATCCAAATCCAACTTGAAAGTATTCAGTGCAGAAGGTGTGAGCCGTCCCCCCTGGTTTCATTACTACTCACACTAGGCAGCCTTCTCTGTTACTTCTTGTTATAGATGCTGTTATGTACAACGGCTGTGCTTTAAAACCAGTAAGCATGGCCAGGTTACACTCCAGGAGACAACCAACTCCTGTCACTTAAATCCACTGTACCATTCCAATTGGGCAGGGACTCATGAAAGCCCAAGTGATTTCAGCTGGTGGGAGAGTAGTACCTCACAGACAAGTTTCAAGGTGGAAATCAGTGTAGAATTACACTCAGGGTTTCAGCAAGAAATGAGAGAGAAGCCTCCCTATATGGCCAAGTGCTTGAAAGAAGGATTATTCCTTTGAGAGTTTACGATGATGCCAGCTGTTGATGGTAGTTAATGTGGCACAAAAGAGAGGCTAAATTTACACTGGATTTAGCACCGCTGAATTAACAGAATTGCAGCAATATGAATTTAGTTTGACTTGTGCTGAATAGTGTCTATAAAATTTGACTCATACACTAGAAAGCATTTAATTTACCCAGCTTGCTTTCTCCTTATCTGTTCTTAGAGTGTTAACCATCACACTTAGCATTTACATCACCCTTCTACCCTGAAAAAAACATCAATGCGGCTAGAATTATCATTATTATTACAAATACATCACTAAGATGCATTTTGAAAAGAAAAGTATTAACAAGAATACATTTAGCATATAAAAAGAATTGCTGTATAGGCCTTTGAAAAAATAGTAAAATTTTTACTTTTGAGTAACAAAACATGCAATTTCAGAAACAGAGTTGTGCTTAAATAGACGTTTGCTTGTTGATTTCTTTTTTAATTTGAGAAAATTTAAATTCTTTAAAATAGAAATCTCGGTATGCAACCAAGGGAAGTTGTATGTGCAGGGATCAGGAATAATCTGGCAATCTGGCTTCAAGGCAATGTCTCACTGTTACTGAAAATACAAGAGCTAAGAAAGGTTACTTGCCCACAGCTGCTGCTCTTTAAGGAATAGTCTCTATAAGCATATTCTAGTAATAGTTGCTCACAAACACCCATAAAAATAACTGTATCCATAGAGAAAGATGCTGTTGCTTTGCAGATAATGCCATGCACCAGACTTTGTCCCTCTTTTTTTGGACTATAATACTTCCAGAAAATAGTATAGATTGGTGAGAGAGTGGGATAAATTAATGGATTGTGAGTGTGCATATTGACAACACATTGCTAAAAAGTATTTTCAATATTTCTTAATTTTTCCATAACAATCCTCAGAAAAAATTGGGGGCAAATGGATATTTTGTTTTGAAAATGTCCAGAATTTTCTTCCCAAACATTTTCATTTTTAGTATTTCTCCTCTGCTGTAGTGCCTAACTTCTTATTTTCTTCCTTAGACCCAATTTGCTATTTGCCTCTAATTTTAAAGGTCTGTTAAATTTAGTATGCAGAAGAGGCAAATCAGGTCCTTCATTTCTATAATACTTTATCTAGGAATTTCATAGTTTGGGGTTTTTTTTTTAAATATTGCTGCTATTTAGTATAATGTCATACATGCATTCTTGTTTAGGCTGTATTTCTTCTCCCACTGTTCCACAGCTTTGCAGTCATTTCCCAGCTTTCTCTGTTGAATTATTTCCCTTTAGCTTCCTTTGTCTATAGACTGCTATACTCTCTCCCAATTCTGTCATCCTCCATCCATTCGTAAGTGCTTTTCTTCTATCTCCTTTACCTGATTCTCATACTTATCTTTTACCAACTGGGATGTAAACGAATATAAATAGCTCCTGAAAATTATGTCCTGTAATTTACAGTTTAAATAAATTGCAGCAGACCACAGATGTACAGAAGGTGCTAAGTTAGGACACCTGAAATTCAGATACTTGAATATCCCATCATCAAAATCCCTGCTCTGTAAGTTTTTGACAGCAACTTTTCTCCTCTCCTTAAAGATGCAATTCTGGGTATATTTATCATCGCTAAGCTGCTTGCTGCCTGTCTTCAAGGGTATGCAGACAAATGCACATCAACCTGACATGAACTTGGATCATCCTCAAAGAAGAGATTTCTAGGTCTGAAGATGGAAAGGAAGGCAAAGAGGAGTTATCTGCTGAGCCAGCACTGAACAGAGGTATTTCTGAGAGATGGCAGTGGTGCCAAAATACAAAACTTGATGAAAGTCACTTTTTAGAGCTTTGTTCATAAGCTATTTGTGATTTTAACAGCTGGTCTTACTGGACTATATGGAATCATCCCCAGAAAATCCCTGCCTGTCTCAAGTGGGAATATCTCATTTGAGAACTGGAATGGTCCTTAGGGGCCACATGCCCTGAAGGTCTGTGCTTAAGGCACCAACATAACAAACACAATTTAATACTACACATAGATATCTCATCCAAAAGCAGTGTGGCTGCCTAATGTGCCACAAAAGTCATGAAAATATGCAAATGCCCCCCCCTTTTACTGCCAGCTCAGGACATCAAACACTGTTAAGCTACTGGAGTGCACTGCTTTTGAAGTAACAAGTCAAGGACTGGTTTGCAATAGGGAAAGAAAAAGTGTGCAACATTTGGCACTCATGGTACTGTCACCTGGAAAGCAAAGGCTGCGGTTCGGATTCCTGGCTCTGCTCTGTATTCTGCATTAAATAGCTATTGACCAATAAATATAAGCAATCCAGAAAGCAAAGACTACAGATCCTTCAGCCTTTGCCTCATAACACCATTGTCCAAATAATAAGGAATGAGAACTGTGCTTACTGTCACTCCTGGCCCTGGTCCACTCAGTCTTTAAAGGCACCAGGCAAAGAAGAACACATTCAAGAGATCATATGGAGCATATCCATACTCCAAACTGCACGTGGTCTCGTGGCTGGGAAGATAGGAGATGTCAGTCTGTCACACAGCAAATCACTGCTCTTAGCACAATGTCATATAGAACTGGCTTCAATATAGCAGTGATGCTGTTGTAATGTCAGTCACCTGCTTATATAAAAATACGTTTTTTCTGTATCTCAACAGAGGCAGGATCAACTAGCAAGTAAAAGGAGTTGCACTATGTGCCTTGGACAGAAGTCTGTACACAAACCTGTGAAAAGGATGATGTTCAAGAGACTTTTTTATTGTTACTTATCCTTTTGCTATCTGAAAATGCTGTTGTCTCAGTTGGCTCAGTTTATTATTGGCTCAGTTTCTGTAAGCCTCAAAAAATTATTTGAGGAGCATCAGCCCTTTTTACTAGCATATTGAAATGCTTTCAGATATTTTTCTGCTAGAAATCCATGCTTCAGGAAGATTCAGATGCAAAACAATTGTATAGCATAAAGGGAAGGCAAAAGTAGTCATTAGAGCTATGGGCAGCACAGGCATTTGAACAGTTACTTAGCAACTTTTAAGGAGCCTCATTTATGGAAATGGTTTAAGAGTTTGGTCAGGCAGATAGATATATAATTTACAAAGAAATAAATAAGGGGTCACTAGAATATAAAAGCCCTGAATGTTTGTTTACTAGTAATGGGAAAGAGAGGTTGCACAGTACACAGACATTCAGGTCCTATAAGCAACACAGTCCCTATGAAAATAAATTTTGTAAAACCCACTGTGGAGTAAAGGTGAATATGAATATTCTGAAGTATTCAGCAGCTGATCCTGTTCAAATCAGCACTGTTGTTCTCTGGAAAGATGCTGCAAGGAACTCTCTTCAATGAAAATAAAATGTTACTGCTAAAACATTGTTTCACTTGCATTTCCAATACTGCATATGTGTTACTGTGTAAAGCCTGTGAGAATATGTTTGCATGGCAGATGCCCCACAAAATAAAGCTGTACTGTACTTTTGTTTGCCACTAACAACATCTTGGAAGTTGGGAGATATGCCAATAATCATGAGGCAGTTATGTTGTTGAGATAAACCACAAAGACTTTGCAAGCTTCTGCTATGCTATTTTTCTGCATTTTCAGTTAACAATTTAGTTTCCACAGTAGTGGTGTTTGCTCATTCCTACCAAAACAGTTGACCTGATTTAGTAGTAAAAGAAATGAGCCAAGTAAGTAACAGTCACGTTAAAGTTGTGGAGTTCCAAGAAGGATGTGGGGAAAGAACAAGCTGCATTTGGTCACCATGGAGCTTTCACAAAAAACAAGACCTAGCTAGGACCAGTGCTTCATAGAATCATAGAAATACTAAGATTGGAAAGGACCTCCAAGAACACCAAGTCCAACCTTCAATCAAGCAACACCATGCCCACTAAATTGTATCATGAAGTGCCACATCTACTCATTTTTTGAACACTTCCAGAGATGGTGACTCCACCACTTCCCTGGGGAGCCTGTTCCAATACTCTGCCTGCTTAGCACTTGTTCTTTTCTCTATGAAAATCACTGGAACTTTTAAAATTGTTTCTCAGCTGAATATGAGTTTATTCTCTGTTTTTACACCTATTGTCCTTACATTTTAGGAATACATTTCATGTCAGTGCTTAAAAGGGAATCTATTATATGGCCCACATGCACTCACTCTTCCAAGATTGCCTCTTGTTAAAATATTTTTTACAGCTCAATAGCTGTAAAAACCTTTGGCAAAATATTTCATACAACTTCTGTGGCTATTTTGTATAGATGACAGATGTTCATCAATGTTTATCTCAACTCATGACAGGTCCAGCCTTGCCAACAGACCACACAAATTCCAATTAAGGCCGGAAATCTTTTTTCTTCTAAAAAACCTGAGATAAAAGTATATAACAAATCTTTGCTTAAAAAATGTCACAAAGTATGTAATGTCATTAAAGACTGATAAATACATATCCACGATGAAGTGGCATTAGGGCAACCTTAAACCTTATTATGTTCTACGGAAATGTCATTGCTTTCAAGCTTGTCAAGATTCTCACTGTTACCAAGTTTGAATCTTCGCCTTTATGACTTAAGTGTTGCTTAGCCTCATTTAAAAAACATCGAATGACACATGGAAGTTAAAAATATGGTAACAGGAAGAATGTAAAGAAATATGGAAGTATTGATGTGTACATTGCTTCTGGACTCAGTCGATTGCAATGGTAATTGGAGACATGGTGCTGCCACTACTCAGATATAATCAAAACATGTAAGAGCACAGGCTCTTTTCAAATTTCTAAATTTAAGAGCAGAACTTTCTGCCAATTATCAATTCTGTCCTCATGTCTACACATTTGGGATGAAACTTACTTCTTCCAGAAGTGTTCTCAGTCTTAATTAACTATTTACATACAAACACCACCAACCTTAGATTCAAAAACCCTTATTTGCTTCATCACCTGAGTCTTCTAATCACTGATGGTCTACTGCCACAGTATATAGAAAAAATGCACACCATCAAAAAAGAAGTACATGTGATACGATTAGAGAATTGCCTAGTTTCTAGATGTGTTTGCCAGCTGTAGATCTTTTTTTTTTTTTCCAGTACAGACTGCGATGTATTATTGCTACTGCCTGAACTATTTTTCAGTGAGCTCTTTATGTGATCAATCATTTTTCTGCATATGGGATTATTCCTGCTAGCATATATCTGTCTTTTACTTACAGATGAAAAAAAAATTATAGAAGACATCAGGTGTCAACAATTTGCTTTTTTTTTTTTCCTGTCTAAACTGAAGCAAAAATGGAATTGAAGATCCAAAATCAAAATGGAACCTTGGGGGAAAAAAAAGTGTGGTAAAGGGGATAACTCATTGAAATCACACCTAGATTTCTGAAAACATTTTTGGTTTGTGTTTTAGTTCAGTATTGATCTGATACTTGACTTAATCAGGAAGAATTTTTCCTTGAGAGTAGACAGTGTAGGCACCAAGAAGGCATGATTATGGTAAGTCACAAACTATTCACCCCATCCTCCAAAATGCACCTCAGTGAGGTACTTGTTATCATCTTCTAAAATTAACTGATCTCCTCAGCTGTGACAGTGTCATCACCATTCTCCAAATTGGGTTTTACACTGCAGTATGAGGCCCATGACACCACTTCAAAGTATGTCGAGGCTGTATATTTCTCTGCCTTGTTTATAACTTGTCAGAACAAATTGTACTGTGGTGTAACAGCTTCAGATCATGACCACACTGATTATTAGTCAAAGCTACAAGATAAACAACTAATTTACTTTATCACAGCGAAGGTAAAAAAACAGGAGTTATCTTTAAACAAGCTACACCAGATAAAGTAATATGCGCTGTACATCTGATACTTGTGTTCTATCTCTAGCAGAGCCTCCAGATTCCTTCTTGCTAGAGATCACTCGTCTAGGAGAACCAGACATTTCCTTATCTGGCTGGCCAAGATGCCAGAGTGATGCTTTGTAAAAGAATCATCAGGATATTGCACAGCATGTGGCTGTGGACTTAATTACCACAGCATGCCTTATCTGGCACACCTTCTCTTTAACATAGCAGTTCTAATCTTGACTTGTGGTCCTATAATTATACCTTCCCCATTGTCCCTAATAAAACTCTCTTTGCTTGGTGTAGTAGGAGGCATTGAAAACTGTCCATCAAATATGAAGAAGATCATGTTCTTTCAATTAAAAAGAACATTGATACCTGAGAACCTACTTTTCAGGACAACCTCCCTGAACATTCTGTACATACAAACACCAAGGTTTTGTCCATTGTGGCATTCGCAAACATAATCCATTCTGCAACATCGTGCCTTAACAGAAACAACTTGCATTACTTGCATACATTTTTAAGATAAATAGACATACACAGTACAATTAATTTTTTTTCTAAATTTAGATAGTCTCCAAAGTTTATAGAGCCCAACAATACAACAAATAGGGCAAACTTGTAAGTGAGATGTTATACTTACCAGTATCAGGTTACCCCATTATCTGTCACAGTTTTCATTTTTGGTGAAAGAACAAATAGTTCTTCTGATCCTTATAATGAAGATATGGGATAGCTAAAATATGACAGAGGCTGAAAGGTGATCTAGAGGAGCATATTTTGTCCCCACAATCTTTTTAGGAGACTTTTGCTAAGAAGTAGTTTCCAATAACCTTACAAAAAGGACTCTTCCCAGTCTTGCCTTACAAGAACTACTCCCACAGAAGCCCATCCTTCATGCTTTCTCATTCTAGTGTTGTCCTGCTATCAGAGGAACACTTCTCCTTTTTTCTAAATTGGCTAGTGTTGCTTTTTCAGCTCTAAAAAGTTTCTATAGTAAATATTTGGAGAAAAAAGTATAAAGCCTGCCAGAAAAATTATTCAACATTTCAACATACCCACTTCCCACCTAAACATAGTACAGCTTGGACATACTCCATCTAGTTTCAGGCAGAAGCAAGCATAGCTTATGATTTCAAATCTGAGCTGTCAGTTTTTCTTGACTGTGAACCTGGACATAGAGTTAAAGGTATTTTCCAACCTAAACTGTTCTATTTTATGATTTTCCTCCTTCTAATAGCAGAAATAGTATGCTAGAGAGCCAGTGTTTCCATGTTAAAGAGAAAAACATGGGGACCACTTGATAAGGATATAATACTTATATTTTGCAAGTGAAAACTGATTGTTACCATGAAGCGCAGTCTTAATAGAAAAATAAAATATTGTTTAAGAATATTAACTTGTACAAAGGCAGATTAAATGAAAACTTGTAAAACTTCAAGCAAAAAGAACACTGTCCATGCAGAAGACAACCATAAAGCATTAAACTTTGGTCAAGAGTTATTAAGCATTTCTTTAAGGGACCTTAATAAACAAATGTCAAAATATAGCAGAAGTTGTCAAGCAGCATAACTGGTATGGTAAAAAAAAAAAAAGAAGGTGAACTGTGTGGTTCATTTTGAAATACATTAATTGAGAAATAGTAAAAACCTGTTTATTTTCCACTTACCATTACATTGTTTGCTACAAGACATGCTCATTTCCCACTTAAAATGTGTGATGAAATAGACTTTCCTTCTTTGTGAAGAGTGTTCTGACAAAGAATTGATGGCAACAAAGATATGTGTATTTTAAGTATTTCTGATGTTAACATTTTTCGGCCAAGTATGGCTGCCTGTTTTTCTTACTATTCCAACACAGACATGTTGGATGGAAGTAGGTCTGTGTGAGGTATTTCTTGGAGGTGAAGTATCCAAAAAAGTGTGCCTCCCCACTATGAAAATGACAGCAAAATCTTGTTAGGTATTCCAAAATAATGTTCCAGAGTATAGCTATTTATCAGAGGCATAAAGTGGTCCTTACCCTATTTGTCTGGCAACATTTACTTTATGTGATGGATAAAGGAATAAAGGAATGATCATCTATAATAAAGGAAACACTTCATAGCACCTGATCTCTGCTGAATCCCTGAAGGCAGGGGAAACTGGATCCAAGCAGAAACCCACTGTTCACAGCAGCTGAGAAAAGCACGGTAAAAGCAGAAGTGCTCTGCAAAGACTTGTCTGTCAAATAGAATTTCAAGGAAGGGAGTTGTAGGTGCTGTTACCAGACATTCAAGGACAGGTTAAGTAGGAATGAAAGAAAATCATCTAGACTGTAAGAGGCCAAGTGATCCGAGAGTTTTCATATAACTACTTGTTTAAGAGTTTGTGAGAAAATAATTCTGCCATATCTACCTACACATGGAGAACTTTATCTAATTATAAACACTGGAGTTTGTAGGCTTCAAGCTAGTGGCAGAATAACCAATGCAAAATAAAATCGATCAAATACAATAGGGGGAAAAATTAAAAAAGGAAACAATTGTAACCCTTGTGTGACACAGCAGTATTCTTTGGTGTCACCATTCCTTTGTTAATCAGGAAAATAGCAAAGTGACCCTATGTCACTCCAGAAAAGGGTGGAAACACCATTGAGCTGACAGCTATCTAGTCAAGCCCCTAAACAAAGGAATCTAGTTTTTATGATCACATTTGTGTGCCTTATTCAGCCATGTGTCTGCCCATGTCCATATTACACATAAACACTGACTTTTTTGTAGAGATAGACAACATCCCACTGTGAGTTTGAGTATAGTAACATATGGAAAATCCTTACAAAAAAAGTAAATATTTAAGTAGTACATCTGAATAAAAACACAATTGACACTGCTCTTTAGTTTAGTATGTAAATAACTGGGATTACTTCAACCTCCAGGTTTTTTTTGATATAACGGAAATTTTATCAGAAAGTGCCAAAATGAGTTTTCATAGTTAAACAACTGTAATAAAATGGTATTGTTTTCTATTTTGCATCTTTGACTTTCTGGTTCTACTCCAGTAGCACAAAGTGTTATGCTTGATTTCATTACTGTACAAATCTGCAGAATTGTTAAAACCCAAACTGATTAAATAAAATGTAGTATTTCCAAGTTAATTTATGAACAGAAAAACAAGCTGTCTTAGCAACTTAACATTTAACTCTTGTCAAACAAAATATCTCAGGCAAAAGTTTTGAAATTATTTTCTTGAGGAAAATAATTTTTCTTTTTTTAATCTATCAACTTTTTTGTTTCATGCTTTTAATAATAATTTTTTTAAAGAAATCATATTAGTATTTCTTTCCCAAATTTAAACAAGCAGGAAAACTAATTTTTTGCATCTTCTTCCAAACAGAACAATGCACATGAAACTGTTATTTCAGCAATTCCTTGGTTTGTCCCATTTTGCCTTTTTTCTCTCCTGTGCTTTCCAGATAACAAAATGATTAAGGGGAGAGATTAGGAAAAAGCCCACGGCACTGAAAAGTTAAAAACATCTTTACAAGAAATGTGGGATTTTTCTTCCAAAATAAGGATTTTTTTTTTTTTTCCAAGAGCAAGAATTGGGCAAAAAATATAATTGGCCAAAATTGTGATGTTGAAAGGAATTTTTTGCAAAACATCAGCCACTCTTACTAAAATCTCAGTTTCTTATTTGGAAATAATAACTATGCATAATTTCTTGCAGATATTTTATTTAGCTGGTCTTTTCTTTGCAAATCTGGTGACCAAAGAGTTAACAGGTTTTGAGAAGGCATGGTGGTCAGCTATGGTGCAAGGCACTGACCGGCTCAAAACTACCCCAAGCAGCTGGGGCTTCACGGAGTTCCAAGGAATTGCAACCACTTATGCCAGATCTAAATATATCTGCATCTGAAGAGTTTCTATTAACTAAAATAATCATACTTCAAACAAAGGTAGGGGTTTGTCATGATTTCTGTATCTGGAGAGTTTAATTACATCACTCTCCTTGAGAAGAGTCAAAACTAGTCTGGCCCTCACCTGTGACAGAAAATGTTTTATTTTTCAGTTTTATGATGAAGAAAAAGATGTGTTCAAAGAAAACAGACCCCTTCCAGTAAAATCTTTCATCAAAATATAGCAGTGAGTAGTTGCGCTGTGTGAAAATGGTATATTTCTGTGATTGATTTCCGTGCTACACGTGGGCCACAGACAGGATCCTTTGCCTTTTTCTACTTCTGTCCACCTTCTTCATATAAACCACACAAAAAATAACAAAAAGAAGGGGATTTTTAAAAAGAGTTTGCTTTTGTTAAGAGAAAGTAATGGAAAATTCTTGAAAGAATGCCACATAGATAAATGTCAACCCACCAGATATGTAAATAGTCATAGTATCATATTCTTCTGGGCTGGCTCTAAAAAAACTGAAGCCAGAAAAAGCTTTAGGAGAGGAAATCGAGTTGTTCCTGTCACATTCCCTCAGCCAGGGAATGTTTAGCTGAGGGCAGAACATGACACTACCAGGGCTGCTCTGGACAGCTGTTCTGGACAAAGCTAACAGGGCTGCTGTGATTGGGGTCCCTGAAGTTTACAAGCGTTCTGACTCTGTTCACAATTAGCAAAAAAACCCCAAACAAATGGGGTCAGGTTAGAGATCCTTCTCATTTGTAAATAATTTTATTAAAGACAAGAAAGAGATATTGAGGTAAAGATCATAAGAACAAAACTGGGAGATTAAACCTCCCTGGGTAAGTAGCTGTCATTGTTTGGCAATAGTATTCTCCAATTTAGTACTCCCACTAAAACCACGTGGCTCTCACTCCCCGCTTCCCCATCCTCTGCAGCCCTCTGGAGAGGGAACTGGAGGCAAAAAAGGCAAATATCACAGACTGAGATAAGAACAGCTTACTGGAAACAGCAATGGGATGAGAAAGTGAACAGTAACAGCAACAATACTAATGACAGAGGGTACAAGAAAGAGATAATTCACACGGAACCCCTCCAACAACAGACAATACCAGCCAGCTCCCTCTGCCACCTTTGCTAGTCAGACCAGAACTCCTCCTTAGAAGAGAGTCTCTTCCCCTCCTGCCTCTGGCAAAATCATGAATTTTATAGAATAACCTCCAGGTCCTGGCCATGCTGCCTCCTGGATAGTGAAAATAATTAACTCTGTCCTGGCAGGAACCAAGACAATAGCTGTCCCCTTTCTGGAATTTGGCAATATTGTGATTTCCTGAGCAGCTTGCACTGAGCCATTTTGTTTAGCAGCATTTAATGGATCTATTTAGCATGCATTTGCATTTTTCATCTTTGAACTTATTTGTATTCCTGGCCTCTTCAACACCCTGTGGAAAGGAGTTCCATGATTTAATTATGCATTGTGTGAAAAAGTACTTCCTTTTTGCCTAACTCCGCTGTCCAACATTCTCATTTAGTGTTTCCTAATTCCTGCCTTATGAAAAATAGTGAAATTCCATACCTTTCAAAACTTCTAGATCTCTGTTGAATCCTTCTCTTTCTTGGTGATCACACCTCTTCCACCCCATCATTTTTCTTGACCTGGAAGCCGAATCCATTTACGTACTAATGCTCAATAAACCCTACTGCAACCAGAGCAAGGTGGTTGCATTCTGGCTGAACTGGCTGCTTGACCTTGTCATGACAATAAGGAACATGGCTAGGGTGGATATATTATTTAGTAAGCTTTTCTGTGAGAATCTAAAATGCCACTGTCCACCACCATTTCTCTCCACAACGGAGGGTTCATACAGATGGTATTTTACATTTCAGTAATGGAGTGCACTTAGGTCCGTGGAAATGACTTCACCTTTATGCTACAATTTGGGGGGAAACCGAGCATTACCTTTACTTCATTTCTTTAACATGTTAACCAAATTCTAAGATAAGGAAGACAACCTCTAAAAAACCAGGGCAAAATTCCGTTCTCAGTTGTACTTAAATAATATCTTTTTGATGTCTATAAAATTACAAACTCCTAGTCAGTGCTTAATTTGGTGTCTGGGGAAGGGGGAGATTTTTCCCTTTTTATTATGGCCAAATGTTCCTGGTAGGTCACTATTTTAGCTTTGACTGTTTGGAATTACCATGGCAGTTCATTTATTTAGGCTTGAAATTATTTTCTATAAGCAATATTTTTCTCTGAATTTACATGACATTTCTGGCATCAGCTGCACAATTGCACCATAAAACTGGTTTATTTCCAGAACTTTCACCTTCCCTGTCAACACACAGCTGGAATGGAATGGAAGGCAGACAAATACAGCCTGTTTGTGAGGTTCTTGAGAGAAAGGCATTAATCAACAAGCCCAATATGAAAAGGTACAACTAACTTCTTAACCCCTTTCTCTGCTACAGACCATTTTTCACTTATACTACTGACACCTCTGAAACACATTCTTGGGAAAAGGGGTGAAACTGTAACAAGTACAAATCTTGAAGCCATTTCTTTCTGGTTGCAAAAAAACCTGGGCTGAGTAATTTTCAACTCTGTCTATCATCAACTTTAAAGAAAGCTGCACTGAAGTATGGATGCAGAAACTAACTGTGTTCTTGGAACTAATTGTAGCACTACTCAGAGTTGGGAGACAGGCTGCCATAAGCCAAGTTTTAGGAACTTTCTGCTACGATACTAAACATGGAGGAACCCAGAAGAGGAGCATCATCAGCTTGTTTCCCTGCAAAATACACGGACATGACATCTTACTGATGTAGAATGCAGAAAAAGAAGAGAAAGGAGGAGATACAGAGATCCTGAAACAAAATCTAGTACCAGGAGCAGAGATATGGAAGAAATGTGAATGAGTAAAAGTGTGAATGGGAAATGCTGCCAATCAAATGGAAGGAGCTGTGTCAGAAGCTTAGGCACAGTGTCTGTGGAAATTGGCTCAATGAACTTGAGAATACCAGTCTAACAAAGAGGAAAAACCCAATGCTGTAGCAAGAACATGTACTGACTATAACAAAACTGATGACGTTGTTATTTGACACAGAAAATGGGAAATGGGGATGTGGGTAAATTTGAGGGTGCTGCAGAATCATCATAAAGTCTCCAAGAAAGGAAGTAAGAGGGGAGGTAGTTCTTAGAAGAGAATTGGAAAAGTGCAATCAGAAAAGAGGAACACCCTGGATTTCTCAGAAATCTGATTGGCAGTCATCTGTAGCTGCTTGAAAGTAGAAGATGATGATGAATCAGGGAAGAAACACAACAAACCTAAGGCAATCTTCAGTGCAGCCACAGAAATACCTACATACTCATATAGAATGAAAATATTTCCTGTGTAAATTAGAGTTGCTTTCATGTTTAAATTCTGTAGACAGTGGAGGCAATCTTTATATGAAAAAAATACATAAAAACAAAGACCTAGGAATTCAATCTACTAAAATAATTTGAAGTTACATCAACTTCAGAACAAATATATGGTAAAGCATAAATTCACACCCTTCTATGCTACTTTCTCTATTTAAATTTGCCTTGGATCGTAGCCGAAGTATCAGTCACAGGAATCAGATCAACATATCAAGAGTGAAGTCATAAATATATGGTCATACACAGATGGCAAAAAGATTTCTTTCAACCCACATCAGTAAATGAGGACTTGAGATCCCTGATTTGTGAACATATAAGACCTAAATGCACTACCTGAGTCAGAACATGCTTCATCCTATCACCTGCATTTGTCCCCTGTGTAATGCACCAACATCCCTTCCACCACTTCACTCAGCTGTCATTCCGTCTGCTGGTTCTCAAGGAGCCCTTAAGCACTAGGCTGGGAAGTCAAGGTGTAAACAGGACTACAGTGCTGGGTATCACTCATACTTTACACTACCTTCTCAAACATGCCCCTTTAGGATCCCAGCACGTGCTGAACAGAAAGGATCATAAGATAGACCTTGTCCCTCTGCAGAAGAATAAAATCCCTTTATGACTCTCTGAAGGTATGTCAGCAGGAAGAAACATTCCCTCTGTAGCAGAGAAACTGGTCATAATGAAAGACATTTAGAGCTTCTGTAAATTCAGTTTAGGAAATGGGACTGAGTTTTCATTATTTCTAGGAGAAGCTCATCTGCCAATGTAACCAGTGCCAGTACAGTTCCAAATATGAGTGTAAAACCTCTGTATGCTGCAAGAAGTTGACATTTCAGCTTCTTGTTTACTTGCTATCATCTTTTCTGCCTCAATGACAGATCATTTCTAAATGATGGAGATACAAAATTACATTGAACAAATAGGCTCTTCAAAACCTTCATGCTACTCTGTTTCCCACCATATCATTTAAGTCCTAAAGTAAGGATTATGCCATACTGTAATTCTGTTTTGAACTGATTGAGTGGCATATAGGACATTATTTCCTCTTAGTTACAGATTGACTGTTCTGAAATAGCGCATTAGGATCGCAGTGGATAAATGGAGAAGAGGAGGGCAATGAAATAATTTGTTGTTGTTGTTGTTGTTGTTACTACTCTTTTTTGATGTGGTGCTTAGGGACATGGTTTAGTGGTGGACTTGGAAGTGCTGGGTAAATATCTAGGCTCAGTCCTAAAGGTCTTTACCAACCTGAATGGTTCTTTGATGTTGCGAATAGCTCCAAGCTTTTGGCCAAAATATGTTGAGTACCTATTAATGGCACAGGCAGCTGAGGCCACCATGAAGGGCAGTACAGGTGCTCTGTTGTTGAGCAGACACACTCCTGCATGGTTCATGGCAACCAACTCCAGCATGGCTAAGGATGGGCTGTCAGGAAAGAATCACCCTCGGCTGCAGCATGTTACATCCTGAGATATCAGGAAACAAAAAAAATTCTGCAATGCCTCTTCCAATTAAATTTGCCTTCCAATTAACAATGTGGTAATATATAACAAAGATCCTTTTCAGAGTAATTTTTTTCCAGCTCTCTGCTTGATTTTCAGTAGAAAAGATGTCTTTGTCAAACAAACGCATGTGTTCCCAGGTTATTCCACCTTGTTCTGTGTTATTTCTTTACCTTGTGTAAAAGTGCAAGAACTTTTCTTGTTTCTACAGAGCTATGTCTAGCTCATTACTAAGTCTCTTTGTGTCACTTAGAGATGTGCAGTACCTGACTTTCTGTTCCTATGTCTGAGTTCCACGTCTCTTCACTCTGTCACAAACAATGAAGTTGACATTTCCTTCAACTGAGAAGAGCAAAGTACCTTTAATGTATATTTAAGGGTGCCAGTCACACTGATTGACACAGTGGGCTGTCAGAAGCATTAACTTACAGGTTAAAAGGTGTACATTTATTCTGTCTGTTTAATCTCCAGTGGGACAAGTACCACAGAATATGAATCATTTATGCCTGTCAGGAACTTGCAAATCAATAGTAACCTTCTGTGATCTGCTACTTTGAGCTGGGTGAGTTCATAAAGCTGTACTCAGTCTAAATCCACAATGGACACTGTTTAGAGGCTACCTTAACCTGCCATACAGCATTAATAAAACCAAGAAGGAGACATTTTCCTTGGCATCTGAAGAAACATTGCTTGCCACTCTTTCTAAAGGGTTTCTTTACTACTTCAGAAATATCATATTGGAAGAACTTTTGGAACTTCCAACTAGCACTGAAAGTATTTTAATAACATATTATTATCAGAGCTCTTCAACAAGTATTGCAGACTGCAGGTACTTTGTCCCCTTGCTACAAAATTTTTTTAAAGAAAAAAAAGCTGTCAGATTTGAGAAAGAAAATCAATTTTTTTATTTGAAATAAAAGCACAGTAGCCTGTGAGATGTGATTCTGCACTTGACTTGTAAGTACACTACAGCACTGAATATAAGAGCTAGAAAGGGTGAAAAGTCCAACCATCCTCTAGAGTCATTAGGTGCTTAGGCTGTAGCAATGGATGAAGCAATTAAATAAAAGTGAATTAGACTGGAGCCCTTCTTGGAAAAATACTTGGCTAATGACTTTGATGAGAAAATGTCCACATACATTTTCAAAGTGTTTCCAGATTACACAGTAAAATACTAACAGAAAATCCTATTCCCTTGAGAAATTTCTAGACGAGTTCTTCACAGAAAAAAGACAGCAAACAAGACCCCATTGTTGTGACTTCCAAGTTCAGAACAGAGCTTGGGTGCCAGTATTTTCAGGTTCTGCTTCTCTTTTTTTTCTATTTTTGGTACAATTTTTAAAAGATAACATACAAACAAGCACCCAATTCTGATTATCCAGTCTTTTTCCTAATTAATGCATACAGCTAATCAACATAGGAAGAATATAATCTTATGAAAAGAACCAAGAGGATGCAAGATTTCAGTAAAACTCTACCTGGATTTGCTGGAATGGTTCTTTTTGCAGGATCCCCTCTTCCATTTGCAGCATGCATGATCAAAGTATGGGAGCTGTATTATCTTTAGCCCTCTAAATTAAACAGCAAACACTTTCTCTCAGTAAGATCTTAGATTCTAATTTATTCCCACACATTAAAGGGAAAAAAATAAGTATTGTGTGCAAACACTATGTGTGTATGTATGTGTGGGAGGTATTTTGCAATGTAGATGCAGCTGTTGCTTTGTGAGCTGCAGCTAGTAAAACTAGAATTATGAGCTGAAGGTGTCCACTTTCAGGTTCCCCTTGTGGTATTATGAGGCCCCCATACATTTTTGATCCTGCTATCAACAAATATCTTCGAAGCTTTCTGAAAATTACTTTTGGCTTTGTCTGAAGGTCATTACCATGCAAGATGAGGAGTTAATTCTGTTGGCTGCAGTGGAAACCTGGATTCTGCCACCATGCTGTATTGCATCCATAATAGATAGAAACACATTTCTTAAGTTTGGGCTTTTTTTCCTTTAAAAATGCAGGAACCTGTCCTTCCTCTGTTTAAAAAAATTAAGACTGTACAAAGTATTTAAAAGGAAAGAACCCCAGCTGTCAATTTACTTAGCTAAAACAAAAATTAAAATCCTCACACTCTCTCATGAGTCTGTATTTGAGAAAAAATCAAACTTCACAATCTCCTGAGTTTCTACCACTAAACCTCTGCCTGGTTTATCAGGTAAGTGACAGTGCCGAGGATTAAGCATTATTTGGTCCCTGCTGCTCCCACAGAGTTCCTGGGTTACACCTCCTAATTTAGGACAGATTGTTACTTTGCTTCATAAAGATGCAAATATGTGCCAACAGGGATTTCAAGATGAGAAACTTATTAGCTTTACAAATGGCTCAAACATATTTTTTAAAGTGGGTTATGAATTTCTATTTGTTACTTTCTCAGGGCCCAAGTAAGAACTCAATGAGAATTGTGTTTTAACATATAAATATCAAAATAATACAAGTAATTAGGAAATATAAGTTCCAGGCATTAAAAACTGGGAAAATCAGACCAGAGTATGCTAAGATTTGGGGAACAGGATTATTTGTCATCTGTGAAGATCATGCCTCTTGAGCTTCAGAAGGATTCAGCTTTGATTCCTATTTTACAAATTAATTTATACTACTGATTAGCTGAACTCTTTACCCTTGAACATAATCTGTCTCAGGAAGCAAAAAGCCAGGTTAGGCAGGTAAAAATTGGCTATTTACACAGATACTAAATGGAAGAGGAAGTGGGAGAACAACAATTTCACCAAAAAACCCAGGAAGACAAAGGAATTTTCCCAGCCTAGCAAACAAAATATGAAGGTAAAAATACTGAACAATAAATTTGTATTATAAAATACGGGAGAATGCTTCTATACAGTGCAAAAAGAGGATAATTTATTAAATTTATTACTATTAAAGGCACCAAGGAGATGGAGGCATGGGCATCTAACATATACTGATTACCCTGTAGAAGTATTTGTTACACAGAAAGAGAACCCACAGTACTTGCTCATAGGGTAACAGACATAATACAAGGGTACCAGACCTGTAGACCTTAAGTAGCTAGTAAACTATAAACCCTATATAAAACATCCACATTCTCAAAGAACTCTTAAGCACACAGAAACAAAAGTACAAGAGGCTGAAATAATTTATTTTGACAAAATGTGAGAGCATGAGCCCCTTCCAGACAAAGTTCTTGTTCCTATTTAAGGCTGATCATATCTTAGTTGGTGACAAGATATCCTGAGTTGGAAGGGACCCATGAGGATCATCAAAGTCCAGCTCCAAGAAGTAGAACTGTACAACTACAAGGCATATAAATGCAAACCTTCAGATACTGTCAAGACTCATGACATTGTAACAGAGATCCTTTCTCTTGCCCTTCTGCAAGACTTATTTCAAAGAGTGATATTGAAACATAAGTGATGGAAGAATGTACAACAAAGCTGGTAAGATCTTATGGGCCCAAACAGTAGGTAAAGGGCTCATTTGTTTTTGCATGGGCACTTCTTCTCACATGGAAATACAAAAATGTGACGTGGTCACCATCACTGTTAATGCAGTCACATGTGGCAAATGGAACGGGTGCGCCTAGCGTAAAATGCTATTACTAGGTTGTGCAAATATGATAAAGGACAATATTTATATGGCATTTACAAATTACAGCTGTTAGGAAGAAGCAATATAAACACTGAGCAGGTACTTTTTCCCTACCAGGAACCTATGAGAAATGCTCAGACAAGAGAACTGATTAAAAGTTTACTGCAGTCAAAGAGAGACTTCCCTTGTATTTTACTGGGCTTTGGATCTGCTCTTAAATCACAAATAGCTTTGCAGATGAGAAGAACGCTATACTAAAGAAACAAGATAATAAATAATGAACTAAAAATTATTACCTTGAAAACTACAAAATGCATTTACTTTTTATGGAATGATTTTCTGCAGCATTTTCAGTCTATTTTGCAGCATTACTGTGTCCTTCTTCTGTTGTACTATATGTTTATCACATGCAGATTTCTCCATGTCAGTAACGAACCAGGAACCAAATAAGAATTTACAAATGTAGTATAACTAAAAATTCTTCAATATGACAAACACAGCTGTGCAAGGACCACAAATATGATATGTAGGACTTAAAAGCTTTTTACAGCTCTAGTATTAAAAGCCTGGCTCATTAAGAATTAGTAAGCCTATTACTATTATTGTCAAATATAACATCAAATATTCACTGACTTCACTTCTCCCAACCTAATATAACTCCAGGCCTACTGCTACTGTGTTATTACAACCAGTATTTGCAGTAGCAAAATGAAGAAAAGCAAATTCTGTCATATACACATATGAAGAGCCTTGATCAACAAATGAATTTAGAAGATTATGAGTTTGTCAAACAAACTCTTCACAAAACTAACATCCAACTAATATGTTGACTAATTCAGAAAACCCTATTTACATAGAACCTTGTACAAAAAACATGACCTTTTGATTTATTAATTATTCTGTAACTAGAATATGCAGTCACACTTGGAAGTTTCAAATACTCTGTTGCTAAAAACTCACTGTAAAAACTTGGATAGGAAATGTAAGCAAGTTGTCTAACTTTTTAATAAAATCTCAATTGATGCTGATAATTACATCATCAGGTTTCAACGTATGAGGTTGGAATGTATGCCCATGTGAAATTAAAATTTCAGCAAACTATACATACAGACAATGTACAAATGGAAACACATTCACTACCACTATATTGATGCAATTTTGGTTGCTAAGCAGGAAAGAAACATGTTTACACATTCCAATTGGCTGCGTCCTCTAACAGTGTTACAAACAAAAGATACTCCTGAAATTCAACACCAAAACCGAGATAATTACTGCCAGGAGGCGGTCAAGAATTGGCAAGTGCCATTTTTCCCTATCTTGCATGAAGTTTAAGAACTAAGCTAAGCAGTCAGTCCATCTCCTAGGCATGTGATTTCTTTCAGATGTTTCAGGTAGGCATGTTTCTAGTGTATTGCTGCCAAAATGAGTAAGCCACAACACCAAAGTGTTGGAATGCCACCTTCTGAAAAATTCCACAGGCCTATTTGTTCTGCATTCAGATTCTCGACTTCTTATGTTGGTAAGAAGTTTCTTGGCTGACTAGTTACACTGAAGTTAAAGAGGTTCCTTACAATGGGAATAAGCACAGTGTAGCAATCAGCTTTAGAAAGAGATTGTCTTAAAAGAGAAATAATTTTTACTTGAGAAAAAATCCAGCTCAGTTACACTGAGATGATAGATACAGAGCTCCACATTAATGGAGTGAAAAATAATTTTGTTGAAAGATTCTTTGCCATTTCTTGATCAAGATGAACCACATGGATGATTGTATTAATCAAACAAGGCAGACTGGGACATGTCAGGAGATTTTAATAAGTTCTGCAGAGTTTTGGTTCCTACTGTTGTGCTAGTTCCTCATGGTTATTTTGATATTCTGGCTCTGCTGTAGTTCACAGGAGATTTATTACAGAGCTCATTACATTCATTTGATACACTTTAATTAAAATATTAATTAAAGATAACTGTAACAAGGGACCTGGGATATGTTGTGTGAGATCAGATTCACAGAATGACATGCTGCTTCTCATCTTCAAGTGCAGACCCTTAAGCAGGGCTGCCACACAGAAGCAGGCTTTCTACTTTATCTCTAGATGATAGGGGCAACGTACTGGGTTTTTCAAGGTTGTTCTTAAACTGAGAAACATTTGGGCTTTGTGCCTTACTTGCAGTAAATTTCCCTTTGTATTGATTGAGAGCCCTAGGAATTTTCAGGGATGTAAATATCTGAATTATAAATTATGATTCATTAATAGTTATAAAAACCTTTGCGGTAGTAGGCTTTTAGAGCAGAGAACGTGCAGCTGATGCTTTTACATAACCCTGTCCCTCTAATACAAGCTATTAATCAGTGGGTTCAGAAACATTTTCTCTTCTGAATAAATCTAGCAAACACAGGCAGCAGACATGCTCAAAAAAATTAGAAGTTGTAAAGGTAAATTATGTGAAATTACAATGTGGCTTCCCTGCGGATTTCAGAGTCTTTGGAAGAGATACCAGTACCAACGCCTGGGCATGTACACACACATACATACACATAAACAAAATCAGCCCTTCAAATTACCTGTAGTAGCAATTATTTGGAACATCATAAGAAATGGGACTCTTATTCATCTTCTGAAAGCATAAATACTGACTGAAAGCACGTTATATTTGAAACATTTACTATCGTGTTCGTTTTGAACTCTGTGTATTAATGGATGTGCCAGTAAAATATCAAAGTATAGATGACCTAGAATGCCCACTAGCAAAAGGGTACCTTATTGAGTGAGAATTAATGGATAAAGTGTACTAAAAGAGAATTTGACCTGATTAATAAAAGCAGGAATAGACATAATCCAGAATACTCTCAAAATATTCTAAAAGATAACGGAAACATAAATTATCTTCATTGTTTTGATAAAGAAGCGAAGGTATTAATTTCTACACTTACTTGAAATCATTGTTAGCTTGGACCTCCCTGCTACAGAAAACTTGTTAATAGAGGGATGTTCCTTCTGTCCTCTTCCTAAATGATACTACTGGCATTTACATTTCCAGCTGGTGCCTGCTGGCAGTCCTACCACAGCTGTGAGGCTTGGCACTCTACCGGCCTTATTTATGTGTGTCATGCTTGGAGTCACCAAATGGTTGGGGTTGGAAGGGACTTCCAGAGATCACCTGGTCCATAGCCTGTCTCTCTCTAACACACTCCATCAGCTATCTATACATAGTGAAAAATCTTTTCCAAGCCTCCTCTTCTCCAGGGTGAACAGTCCTAGCTCTCTCATCCTCTCCATGCATGACAGATCCTCCAAGTCCTTATTCATCTTTGTGGTGCTTCACTGAACTCCAGTAATTCCATGTCTTTCTTACACTGGGGAGCCCAGAACTGGATGCAGTGCTCCAGATGTGGCTTCACAGCATGGACTGTTAATAAGCCGTGAACCTCTAATGATCTCAGTAGAAGTTGTCATTAAGGACATTGAATTAAGAAGGCCTACAAAGTCTTTATTAGATGGGATCAAGACTGATTCAAAGGTAGGCTAACAATTTAACTTAGCAAGCATGCATCAAAACCAATAACTTCTAGAGAAAGTATAGTTTGAATTCCCCAAAAAGTATAAAAGTGCTTTTGCTCTAAAGTAAGTATAAAGGATAACATCTACATCACTAAAAAACTTTTGTATCTGAAAAAGTTCCATACTTCATTACCTCACTTTAACATACAAAAATTTAGATACCAGCTTATGCAATAATTAAGCAATGCAAATATTCAATCTTATTTTTGTATGCTGACATTGTTTCTTCTCTTTCACTTGCTACACTTGACTTTTGCTTCCAATTAAATGACGGAAGCAGTGTCTTTGTCTCTGTGTCACATTGATTACACAGCAGCTAGAACAATAGAGATGGCAGAGGGAAACAGGGATAGCTGCAATGTAATCAAATACATAGGGGGCAAAAACATGGGAAAAAGTGAAAACAAATATTCCCTTCTTTTCATTCAGGTCTGTCTTTAGCTTTGCATTTTAAAGGAAAGCTAGACTTTGCTATGATACCGTGAAATAATTTAGAGATCTTTGACAAAATTTGGAGTTAAAAAAGAGAAACTTGCTTTGTCACAATAGAAAAATTCACTGGTCTACAAAAGCATTGATCTGTTATTTTATAAGGAGTAGAGTCAGTTGTTTGTACTCTGTTCTTGAAAATCAGCATTTTAGACTTCCTACGTGTTGTACTAGAAAAAGATGTTATGGATCAGTGACTTTTTTCTTGTAGTATTGAACCTTTGCCTAGTGCTGTTTGTTTTTACAAGAGTTATTATCAGTTCATTCAGGTAAAAATTCCCATCTGCATTCTAGATTATCTTCTGCTGTAAGTAACAAATCCGTTTATAAAGATTTAATAAGGAGATCTCTAAGTAGGACTGGAAGGCTAGCCTAGTTACTCATAATATTGACTTAAATACATATACATTTTAAATTACAGTATTTTTTTATTGTTATAAGTCTTCGTACTGATAGCTTCATATAATTTTTAGAAACCTTATATTTTAGGGAAGAAAATCCTTTCAAAGTATTATCATGAAATGAAAGGAACATGTAATTTTTTCCTTATTTAAAACAAAGAAAATTAAGATTGTGGCCTGTGATTTTCTACATGTAAGTATTAAGGATCAGTATCGAAGGACCAAATATGAGTCAAAGCCTACTGAGTTTGTACTAAGATGAATCACCAAGTACAATCTGAGTTGATAGCACACTTCATTTTTCCTGTATTCACTCCTGCCATTTAATTTATTAATTCCTTTCTCCATCCTCATTTTAGTTGAGTGTTAATCTCTGAGATTACTCAGCATACAATGTTCTTCAACTGACCACTCTAACTCACTAGTACAGGACCTGTCACATCAGAAAAAACCCTAAAAATCTCTCAACAGCACCAGGTAGACACTGCTGATAAAGAGCAGTGACATATCCTGGCACATCAGACCTCAACCACCCATGTGATGGGCAGAGCAGTTCCCAGGAACAGCCAGGCAGGGCAAACAAAGATCACCAATGGCACCATTTGGTGAGCCTGGTGACTTGCTACCCACACTGAGAGGCACAGCCTGGCAGACCATGCATCAAGAAATGGTCTGAAGGCAGGCAAATCTGGCAGCACACTTGAGTCACAAGCATGACTACAGCTTTCAGGAGCCCGTAGAAGACATAGCTAATGGGTCCGTAGACTAAACTTCCATCAAGCAGAAGTACACCTAGAACTTCACTATGAAATGAAATTGTGGAAACTGATCTGCAATTTCTTTTTAGCAATACTTATTCTGTGCACTTGTTGCTTCTTGATATTTCTGATTGTTAAGAACAACAAGTTCTGCTGCACAAAGAAAGCTGCTGCTTGTCTGCCTTCAGAACATAACAATGAGAGTGATTTCCAGGCTGCAATCAGTCTGTTAAAATATTAAAACAGCAAAGACCAGGAAAAGTCTGAGAATGCCACTCTCCAAATCTTATTAAGCAACTGTTTTTTTCCTAGAAGTAAACTATTTCCTAGCATTTATATTATTCTACGTCAAACTGCATCTTTTATCAAGACTTCCTACGTTGTGGGGTGATATTACAAGAAAAATGCACAAGTAATATTCCAACGTGGCTGGTACGAGTGGAGGTAAAAGGAAAGGGAAAATAAAGAATTAGACAGACCACAATGCCTGGAGGCCTCGCACATTGTTTGTTGTCAGACACTAATAGTCTAGTTTGATGTTTCTGAGAGTGATGTAAAACACGTGGTAACCTTTGCCCATTCCTTACTCTGGAATTCCCATGTACCAAATGCCACCGAGGCAGAGCAGCTTCCCCGGGATGGCTGCCAGCACTCTGAGCACAGCTTGCTGAAAATAAACCTGGTGCCAAGAAGATGCGAAGGGCAATCACTTAATGGGAAAGATGCCATCAGAAGACTAAGCACAAAAAGACTACAGCAAGAGAAAGAGAGGAATATATGTCTTTAAAGTGAGAACCAAGTGACAATTTCAGAACAACTACTACAGTTCCTAGGACTTATTTAATTAGTTACAGTAACTTCAGGTGTAGGCAAATTTGTTTTAAATTTGTACTGATTTCTTCAGAATGATTAAGAATCTGGAATCTAGACAAAGCATAGCCTGATTTGTTGATGTGCTCGTCACAAGGAGATGAGATAATGCTGCCAAATTCATTTATTTATGCACAATTACTTGTTTGGAGATATGGCAAAGGCTTTGTAATCCCAGAAACTTATATTTGGCTCTTCAAAGTAAAATGCAATAGAGATTAGTTGCCAGAATATTAACATTTACTTAAGAATTTACTTAAAACATACAAACCAGCAAGGCCTGGTTGATAAAACAGGAGAGCAGGATTTTTGTTATTACTAGACTCAGATTTAACCTGAATACTAAAACTGGAAACAATACTAATTTCTTTATGTAACGTAGCCCTTTTCCATACATGGAAGATTACCACAAAGCCAAACAGACTTCTTGCATGTGTAAGAGGAGAATTTGGTTATGTCTACTAAGTTTTCTGTACTATGCAGTTTTTCAGGATAGCTTGACAGGTTAAACGCCCAGTCACAGACCTTATCTTTCATCTTACGAGTTTGTGTTAGATCCTAATTTCTTTTTCATATCTGATTTAATAACTCACAAACAATTAATAACTGAAATCTTTCATACTGATAATAAAATTTAGAAGGCTATAGAAATACTTCAAATCCATAGGTATATTCTGCCAGTTTTCCAAAGCAACCATTGCCTGATTATCATACAGGCTTTCTAAAATGTTTTAGTAATTGAGAAATCAGTTGCTGGTACTGTGCAGTGGTATTATTAAGACCTACAGGAACACTGGCACTTGCTCAGTACTTAAATTCTCCTAGATGCCTAGCTATTCACATAATTAAATACATTGTTAAAGATCTAAAACATTCAAAGTATTTAAAATCACAGTTCTCCATATAAATGAATGACCATATTACTGCTCTTGTGAAACACATTATTTGCAGTTAATATCACAATGATTTATATTTCACATATCAAGAAAAATTGCCATAACAAATTCTCAAAGAATGTGTGAATGGTCCATATAATTGCATGTAATGGGATGTCACAGGGTGAACCTCAGAGGTTAAAAAATACTCTGGAGGAAATAAATACTGATCTTCATTTTTTCTTATTCCTAAAAGTCAAACCTTTGTGTTTCCAACATTCTTCTCACATTTTTTCTATTTTATCCCTCATCCTCAAGGGTAAATACTTTCCAGTACTGCACAAACTAGGACTGTGGTATCTGTTATATTTGATTTGTAGTCTCAATTACCCTCTTTTAAGCATGAGATTATTTCTTTGAAAAATTGGGAGAAATGTTTCTTGCACTTGGAAAGGAAACTGTTGAGGAATAAGATAATCCTCAGTTTCTTAGCAGCTCATTTTGAAATTTCACAGAGGTGTCTCCTATACAATCTTTATCCGGATGCTAGAGACAGCCTTTATGTCACCATAATCATGCAGCCCACCATCGTAAAGAAATCTGCGTAAAGCTGGACCCAAGCCCCTGAGAACCCTGATGTTTAACTGATTAAAATCTTTTATGAACAACTTGTGTAAAAATAAGGTGGGGTCAGAAGATCAAGACTTGAAGGAAGCAAGGAGAAACAGTGCTGATATAGACTTAATATCAGCAATTCTGTAGCAGTCAGACATTGACTTAATATCAGCAATTTTAGAGTCAGTATCAGATGGAAAAAGGTGCATTATTACAGATGTTTAAGATAGCAAGATACAGTGCAATTTCCCCCCATCATTCTCTGTACCCACCCTTTCCCATTTCTTCCTCCTCCACCCTTTTACTCCCTGTTTGCCCACGCCCTGCCCCACAATGGGAAGCAGAGCCAGGGCTTTTGGGTCCGAGACGACAAATTCTCTGTGGGTGATTCTGCTCACAGCCTGGGCTGTACCCAGTGATGCTGAGGAAAGCTGCACTCTTAGCAGAGCTGTGGGATCACTCGATTTGGCTCTCTCTGCTGTGGGGGTGCCTATAGGAAACAGAGCTCCAGGGTATGTGAGGTTTCCACCCCGCCTGCTGAAACAAGTCTGTGCTTCGGGATCAGAGGGAGATGGGTACAGTTTGTACTCAGGGTGCATATGGCAGGTGAACTGAACACTTGAATTTTGTTTTTTTTAATAATACAAATCAAAAAGATACATGAATTCATTCTATTCTAAGTTCAAGGACTCCCAATCCCTACTACACAGAACAATTTGCCATAACAAATTATTTATTTTATGAAACGGAAAAATTCCATAGTAGAAAACTCCATCAACATAAACTGCCTAAATAAATGTTTGGTTGTTCTGCAGTCAAATAACTAGATTCACAGACAAAGAATAGAACGCCCAAGTATTATATTTAAACTTTCAATGATTTCTGAGTTGATAAAGTAAATATTTTCTGAGTTAGAAAATCTGGAATGACAAAAGCTTGAATCTCCAACTTTTGAAAGATTTATGCACAGACAGGGAAGCCATTTCCAGAAAGTAGCCTTTAATACATCTGCTTTTCAGCCTGTGGAGAATACAGGAGTCTTACTTAAATGAGTGTTACTTACCTGACTTACATTTTACATACAATATTTTCCTACTCTGCTGCTACTGCAACACACTTCGCAACATGGAGCAAGAGCCTTAAATAATCTCTTAGCTCACTAAGCTTAGTTTTTCCTAGGCTAGCATTTCATTTGGTATGAGTCTGAACATGATATCATGTTCCTATTTGGGATACAGAGTCTCCGAGACCATCTCTCTTTCACTCTCTTATCAGTCACAATCAGAAATGCTTCTGACGTCTTGGGATAGATGAGGCTATACCTTCCTCCGAAGCCTGCCCACAGCACAGTGCATTGACTGCTTGTAATCTGCTCACAGATCAGAAGGACAGTGTAGTTGCAATGGTTCACAATCAGAAGAAAAAATATTATTTTTCCTTTGATATCTCAATTTTTTAAAATTAGTTAAATAAAGGATTATCCCTAAATGTAGTAATAAGATAATTTTTTAGAAGTAGCAAGCAGCTGCCGTGAATGTAATATAAAATATGGACAGAAGGGTCACAGTTTTCAAAATAAGCTCCCCAAAACATTTTAAAGACGCGGGTAAGTCTGAAAATTCTGAGCTTGGCCCTTAAAAGAATCTTTATTTAAAGGAAAAGTGTTGGGGTCACCAAGCCAAACTAAAAACTGTTTCTATGCCTCCATTTGTAAAATTAATAATGGCAAAGCCTCTCTTTAAAAACCCCAGCTTTTTCTTTATTCATCAACGTGTTCAGAAACATTCTCTGTCCAAGTGAGGGTTTTCATTAACACATCTTCTTATACCAGACTGTGAGAACAGTGAATGCCACTGCAAGCATGAAGCATGAAAATCACCTCATAATTTCTTATACCATACACGGTAATGTCACAGCTTAGCCTGGCGCTATTTCGTATCTGCCTGGGCTAAGACTGAGGCCATTTCCTTACATTACTGACTTTCCAATGAGCACCAGAACAGATTGCCCAGAGAGACTGTGGATTCTCCCACACTGGAGATATTCAAGAATTGTCTGGATGCAATCCTGTGCCATGTGCTCAGGATGACCCTGCTTGAGCCAGGAAGTTGGACCAGATAACCCACTGTGGTCCCTTCCAACCTGACCCATTCCGTGGGCTCCTCTTCCAGCTGTAAAGGACTACAGGAACTGCCAGAGGTTCATGGGCAAGATGTAGAGGAGCATTAATTAGTAAACAACATGTGTGTTCAGCAAGTACTCTGAAAAGCAGTGAGGGCAATTTAAGGGACCAGCTGAAAATTATAGCACCACTGGTGACTTAGTAGAAACATCTGGTGGTGGGCTGACTCTTCATAAAAGCTTTTCTGTTCTCCTTGTCACTGAAATCTACAGGTATCCTATTGCTCAGAACCACCCTATCATGCTCTACACCGCACATTATTTGTTGCCAGTGCAGACAAATATGTAGTATATCAAATGTAAAATGTGTTGAATCTCATCTCCCAAGAACCACAAGAACAACTGTATTGACAGCATTATTTGTATTTGATGTTTTAATGTAAATTAGCTAAACCAATTTTTTCTCTCTGCTGCACTCAAGTGGCACTTCTCTGCAGAACTCACTGGTATCACAATTCAGATCCCAGTTTGCCACAGAGGCGGACTTACTATTGTGACTTCATAAATTAATTAATATCTTGTATACTTGCAACATGGGCAAGAACTCCCTGGTTCAAAGGCATTAGATTTGCTTGTGTTGAACTTAATAAAGAGTGAAACAGTTTAGGTAATGAAGAAGCTGTTAACATCAGATTGTGGCTAATTTTCTGTCTGCTACTAGGAGAAAGAGCATTATTTCCCATGCCAGAACCTATAAATCAGTGTGGTGAAAACATAATTTTAAGACAAGTGTTCTCAGGAGAAAATAAAGGTAGCAGATTCAAAAAGAAGAAATGCCCTTTTAATATACTATTTCAAAAAATGTCTCCAGAAACTGAGGAGGTAGCTCAGAGGATTCTGAAATTCTCTTAAAATCAGAGCTGAAGAAGTTCAACTGTCGAAGTGTTGTCAATAGTGACAATCACAGGGTGGTTAGAAAGACCTCTCTGATAATTGTTTTCTACGTCTTAAACATCAGGATCTCTTGAGACTTTCTTAGAAATTGGTTTGCTTATTGGCATCATCTGCTTTTCATCAGCTATCATAAAAAGGTGCAATGCCAAGCACGAATTGTCATTAAATGCTTTTAGCTTTACTCTTTTGTGAAATGTGAGTTTTCACCAATAGTTAGAAAATAGCAGAAGTCAGCTCCACCTGGTTCACATGAGTAGTAAACATGATTAAAATTTTAAAAAATTATTATCCAAGTGATGCTCTAAAACTGTGAATACCAATTTAAAAATTCTAAGATAATGAGACCAAGCTGCAGTGGCTTATTAGGTGGTCCACATAACTGTGAGGCTTCCCCCCAAGAAGCTTTCTGATCAGCTGATATATTTAAACATTATAATCCTCCCTTTGTCATATTATTGGATTTGAAACAATGTTTGATATGGTGTTTAAGCAAAAAATAAAAACCCAAGCAGAATCCAACACTCTTTTGCTCCAGCAGAGAAGCCCTAAATGGCTGAATTTGGGGGAGGGATTCCTGTAGTGCATATGAAAACCTCTTTTCAAATGTGTTTCGCAGTAAAAATAATAGTGAACTCTACAAGCAAATCTTCATGCAGAAATAATCTATTCAGCACTATAGGTATCCTATAAATAAAGCATGGATTCGTGATTTTTTCACCCACTTATTTTGAAAACCACGTCTGTTGGGATGAGAGTGAGAAGAGGATTGCTGAAAGATTTGGAAATTAAAGGTTCTAGTGACCTCCGAGCTTTCAATTCAGGTGCTGTAAAATAAAAACTAAGCAGACGTTTCAAAATGGTCACTGGATAGGAGCCAGAACTTCACAGAATCATCAAAGTTGGAAGAGACAGTGTAGATCATGTAGTCCAACCATCCATCACTCACCTCTGCCCACAAGCAGGCACCCAAATGAAACGACATCTCTGTACCCCTCAGTCCTCACAAGTAAGGGGGACATTCTTAAGCAGCGGTGAGATTCCCCCCCCCGCCCCCCTTTAAAATATATCTGAGCTTTCTGTTTAAAAACAACTATTCATTGGTACAAAAGTTGTTCAGAAGGAGATGCTTATTTGAAGAAAACACCCATCAGAAAATTTTCTTGGGTTCAGGACAGAACTCCTGGAGCTGCAGGTGAAGATCTGCCTGAAACCACCTTCATGGGCCCCTTCACCAGTGCAGAAGCTCGAGTTCCATGCTGGGGCTAAAGGTGGGGCTGTGGACTGTGGGTTGTCTCTGCCAGGTTCCATGAAGACAGAGCTCAACCCATAGGAAACACTGCAGTGGTAATCCACCTCAGGAAAGCTGACACAATCTAGGAAGGAACTTGAATCTTTTTCTCCCAGACCTTCTTGAAAGCACTAACAACAGGCTACTTCTGTCTGTCTAAGGCAGAAAGGGAAAACGTTTCCCATGCAACCTCTAACACACAGCAATTTTTCAGATCCAGCCATTTCATTTAGAGACTAAAGTGAATTTTAGCTTTTTTGAAAGCCTGGCCATTTCTATCAGATTTGATGGTGATATATAGGATGAACTTCACTCGATGTTCTTGTGTTGCACCGGTGTTTGCTACCATACTATTACAGAGATTATACTTTCATAGTGGACAGGATTGTTATAGTTTCATGGTTCAAAGAGACAGGATTTTACAATCCTACCACATGAAAAATTTCTTGTGATACAGCACAGGACATGTTGGTTCCTAAGCAAAATTACTATTTTTCTGTTATTCCTCAGCTTTTAAAAATATTACTCACATAGTTGTGTCCTTAAAACAGATCATGGTCTTTACTGAAAATGAGCAACATCAGCCCCTTCTGTATTACAAATATATACAGTTTTGCAGATGCTAGCACATAAGCTAAAAATTAACTGTGGGGTTGTGATTTCAAATAAAATCTGGTAAACATTTTTTCTCTGTGAAAAAGGGAAGGAAAGAAGGGGGGGGGGGGTTAGAGTGTGATGGAAGGAAAAGAATGCAACACAGCTTCTGTGGAACCACAAAAGTTGCCCTGTGGTACCACAGTGCTGAGGAAGTTGTGGAAAACTGGTGTTAAACAGGTATGACACAAGGCTAATGAACCTAAAATTTGATCTAACCATTGAAGAGAAGGAATGTGTTTTAGTCCTGAAAGCTCAGTGTGTCTGATCTTTCACAGGTATAAACTGATGGAGTCCTGTTACACTCAGTGGAATCATGACATTTTACACTCTCACACAGCATTTCAATTTCAGTCTTGTTTTTATCTTTTAGTCGTTCTGCTTTTGAAAGCAGTTCTAGAAAAACAAACCAACTGTGCACCGGAGGAATTTGCTTGGTGAAAACATACATTCCAGTTGTATCTTTCTAGCTGATTCTTACAGTTTGTTCAAGAAAATTATACTTTTTAAATGAATTTTATTTAGTATTGTAAGAGCATTTTCAAGAGTGTTTTTTAGTAAGTGTTCTCAGATCTACTAAAGCAGAAAGCAACTCGCTGTCCTCCCAAGCCTTGAACATGCAAAGCTCCTCTCTCCTTCACTGATGTGTGCAAGTTCTTCTTTATTAATCAGGACTAATTATTGTTTTCCTGGCTGTCCTACAGTCTTCTAATGACCATATTGATTAAACTGGAGATATGCTGCCTAATTACATTTATGATGGCCATTCTGATGGTACTCGAACATTGTTATTAATAGATACTTGGATATTATGGCAGTGAGTAAAACAAAAATGACTGCATAAGTAATAGAGAGCCAAGTAATATTCCAATATTTGTAACAGAAAGGGCCCTGGAAAATAGCCTGTTTCAACATGGTTTTCAGTTAACACAAAACCAGAAGTGTGCTTTCTCCATGAAGGTGTCATGCATCTGTTTTCATCTCTCTCTGGGTGTCTAGGTGAGGTCTCCTCCTCCATCCCAGCAGTCTGGTATGCACCAAGCCCTCATTCTGTCTAACCTTCTCAGAGGTTTAAAGCCAAGTGGTAAGCTGAGAAAGAGGCAAAACCAAATGTCAGGTTGCCCATCTTTAGTGTACTTCAGTGTGCAGCTGCATACATGCTCCTCTACGGAAACATGAAGCAGATTATGTCCTCTGGGGCTATGTAAGCAGAGGCCCCAGCTGTCACTCTATACCTGGATGACCATACATAAAGGGGAAAACAGCTACACCCTTTGGATGACAGCTGAATTCTTGAGAAAGTACTGAGGTGCTTCATGTCAATATGTGTTTGTTTCCAAAGCCCAGCAACCACCTGGGGATCCACATCTCTCTGTCCAAGGGATGAGTCCTTGCACACTTGGTGGTAACTCTGCCACCTTGTATTAGGACAAGCACCAGTCTTTATATGCCCTGTAGGAAGTGTGCTAAGCTGGGTAGGGGGAAAGACAAGGATAAGAACATTATTGTACATATCCTTTCTTTCAGAAGTAATAAAGGGCAATAGCCAATGGGAGCAGGACGGATCACACAGTAGATCAATACTATCCTCCAGGAGTCTTCTAGTTAAGTTGGTATTTCTTAATTTCATTTTTACAGGTATATATTTCTCTAAGCCATTCTTGAGTTGCTGCATATCCAGTCAAAACTTGCCTACCTCCCCCTTTATTCTTTGAAAGGTAATGATCATCCTGTTCAAAATATCTTTCCTATATACAGATGGGTTAGTATCATAGACCCTGCTGTGAACAACCACGCAGAAAATTGTATACAAGTCCTGACAGCAGTTGCCCCACAAGTGTGTTTTTATGCCACCATGACAATTAGCTAAACTTAATTTGACAGGAGATTCTGTGGTCTTCTTTTCAAAACCTTACACTGCCAGTATTAGCACACACCATAGTGAGGTATTAGTTGGTGAGTTTTCTCATACCAGAAATTTTTGTGGGTGACTAGTACAAACCTACCAGCTACAGAAAAAAATGCCTCTGCAACTGCTTCCTTCTAAATATTTGTTTCTACTTTTTTTAAAATAACCTACTTGAAGAGAAGTAAATCTTGCTTCTTGTGTCTGAGGGCAATTCTTCTTTAGCTAAAATGTAAAAAATTTGTCTCTGTGCATGACTGGAAGAATCCCAACTGTTCACGCCCACCTATTAAGAGGAAGAGGTCATCAGCTATGTTTATCCATCCAGAAAACCTGGATATCTTATTTGGCTGGACAGCAAGCTAGCAGAAGAATATCATATGCCACCACAAGACTGTGACTTAAATAAGTAGCTAAACTGAGTTCTTATCCATCCTCACTCACAGCTCCTACTGGGAGGAAGAACAGAATAAACAAACACAACTCAATAGGACCCTTTCACTAGCTTAGTTTCTCTCATTTGACACTGTTTACATAATTAAATGATAGCCCTCTGAGAGACTCTGGACTTTTCAAAGAACAGAAAAAGTGACAAATGTATATCAAAATTACGGCATCAATGGACTGATGATACCACACTATTCAATGTGTGCAAAAGAAATGCTTGATTCACACAACTGCTGGTTTTTGAGATTTGTCTCTGTCACAAACTTTTCACTTACAGTTCTGTCACTGAAGTCTGGCTTCTGGAAATACACTCTCTTCTATCTGATCTGGCTCTGATTTGTAAATTTTCTACTTTAAAACTGGAGGCTTTAAAACAGATACCTATCATTAGCCCAAACATGAGCACTGTGAACCCTTGCAATATATATTCTGAATCCCACAGTCTGTTACAGGATAACACAAATGACAGGGTTCAGAGCTTCAGATATTGTTTTCTAATGAAATTTTTTTGGAATGTCACTGTAGTAAGAATAATAGTAAAAATTAAATTTAACAGATCTCCACAGTTTCTGGAAGATACAGAAGAATTCTCTTTGCAAAACAACCTTGCAGAAGTTGACTTTGCATTTTCAAATTCTATGAATTAGTTAAATAAATTGTCTTAAATAAAACAAATGCATTCTATCCCTCTAGTATTTATACAAAGCTAATACTTCTGATCTGAAAAACTCCTGCTACTGTCAGAAGGCATGTTATTTGGATTCCACTCATTTACTGTGAAACACAAAAGGTTACTAGCAGTCCTCATCTGATGGCATATGTGGTACCTGGCATTGTGACCCCTCTTCTCAGCATTATTTGTCTTTAGGTGCCAAAGTTGATGCACCTTGTGGTGGCCAGAGAAAGAAAAAACATCAGAACTTCTGAACTACTTTTGTACACTTAGGCTGCATCTGTGTCCCAGTGTAGTCAGCGTATAAACTCTAAATAACATCAATTCTACACCCTGAAGCTTGTGACTGAAAAGTGCAAATTTCACACTAGAGGTAAAGCCAATGTTTCTCTGGAAGTGTAAGAACTGATGTCCCTGCAAGGGTAAGCCACCTTGCTGGATGAGGAACAAGAAGAGTGAATTTTATAGTTCCAACATCTTCTACCCAATATGGATGTGAGAGGAGGAATACTGAACCATCATTTCATTACAAAAGACTTAATTTTGTTCTGGAAGCTGGTAGGACCCCAGCTGTCCCTTTCACTTTCACCCTGTGACAAGCACATGGAATGCTGTTATAATTTCAAGCATGAAAGTGGAGTAACAATGTGATGATGAACAATACTGACTTAGCTAAGAATTCCTATTTACATGGGATATCTTCCTGGCTGCACCAAATGACTTATTATTCTGTTAGCCCAGAAACCAGAAGCAATCTCATCAAGAGCTTTTGGACATATATCTACCTTGATTTGAGGAGAGATTAAGTAGTAAATTTTTTTATGATTAAATAGAGAGGTGTCAGGTTTTATTATATTGACAGTAATCACTTGGTTAGTAGCTGGCATTTTTGCTTCATATTGCTTCTATAAAGCAAATTATCAGTACAAGAGCAGTATGCCTTAGAGTACAAGTACAAGGCAATTATCAGTACAAGGCAGTATGCCTGAGATTGAAAAATTACAAGAAAATCATGTATGTGTCATAGAAAACCAATTTTCAGACTATTTCTCATTAAAATATGCTTTAGGTATTGGTTGAAGAACCATGTGATGAGTGAAAAGGAATTACATATGATCAAAAGTCTCAAATATTCTTCATAGTTGCAATGAAGACACTGGAAAATCAGTCTGCTAACAATGACCTACCTAGAGGTCTGGTAAGGGCAAGCACAGGGTTCCATTTCAGAAGGGAAAAGGACATAAACAGGGAGGAAAGGGAGCTGCTGTTTTAATGATATATTTATATACTATTTTACACAATTAAACATTTTACAATTTACGAAAGTGATCTGCAGTATATTGGATTAGGCTCAGCAGAGTGTGCCTTGCTCTGATGGAATCACTGGAACTTCACTGGTGACAAGTCCTGTCCATCCTATGGAAATAAACTCAGAAGAAGCAGCCATTCATGGCCCACGAAACTTTTGCAATACACAGTTTTTTGGAGACAATGTGAATGCAAATGTCACTAAGTGTTTCATCCACTGCAGAGAGGCCAACCTTGAATTGTATTTTTTCTAGATGCTGAATTGAGGTTGTTCAGAGGAAACATTGCAGACAAACTTTTCATACTAAAGCAGCAAAACTCATTTCCTCAGCTGAAGTCCACTTACCATATTTTCTACTAGTACCACCACTAGTAGTTGCTACGGAACACAGATGCACCAACATGCAGATACAGAGGCCAAAAACAAAGCTTCTCTGAAAACTGTTTATCAAGAAAAGTGAATAATTTAATTCTCAGAAATTATTCTAAACCAGTATCTTACAGATTGTCTTTTGGAAACTTGAATATATTCATATAGTTACAGGGTTTTTCCTTACAGAACAGGTTATCGTCTCTATAGACTGAGACACACTCCTAATTAAATTTACAAATTAACCATCTAAACAACACTATATTAGCCTTTCTAAACTTGAGGCTAGAGAAGTAGTACTTTAGTTTTTGAAAACGGCTGGCAGTTCATATAGTAAGAATTTGGGAAGGGCTGAGCAGGGGAGAATGACATGGAGATTACAGACTAACAGTTCATCCAACTAAGCTTGACTTTGGGTTGTTGGATGATATGAGAAAATATCTTCAAGCGTCTCCGAAGAGATGGGGCACTAAAGAGCTTATCTGTGACAAACCTCTTTGTTTCAGCAGTCATCAGTGAAGATACAGCAAAGGAAATGGAGGAGCTGCAGTTATGCATTTGCAATACACAAAGTCCTTGTTTTCCCACTAGGCACTGCAGAATAGCAATTGTCCATTCACAGCACATAGCACATCCTCTGCATTTCAGAGCTAATATTTTTGCAGTCCTTAAGCTAGCATGTTTCAGCCTAGTGTAGTTAATTTTTTTAACTCTATGGGATGCACTGTAGGAGCTAGGTGTGCTCATGTTCTTTTCCTTGTTAGAGAAATAGGTTTTTTCAGGTATAATTTTTAAAGTTACACTGAAATATTTTAAAATTGCAGAGGATTTATATCTACAGCAATGTTTCAAACAGAGCTATAAAAAGTCTCATTCCACAAATAGGAAAAATATGAAGACTGCTGGTCATTGAACATACCTGTATCTTAATCCAATTAACAACAGAAATCTCCTGTGTTGGCTGGAGTTATTTTTAAGACCACTCATACACACACACAAGCTCTGACAAGTGGCTCTTCCCCTTATAATTTAGAATCACACTCTTGAAAACAATGTTAGTTTTATGGTAGCAGTTGCTTTCATTTACTGCAGCACACACTGCCCACTGTAGTGCTGCAACACTCATTCAAGGCAGATCACTGGCTCATATATGAATTGAAGCTATACGCCATCAAACAGATGCCAGGCTACATCACTCCAACTCCTGAGCAAATTTCCACTTTTCTCTGTTAAGTAGCAAAAGCTGCGTGGAAACTGGTGTTAATATAAGACGACCAGCTCTCCCCCCTCCCAGTGAGGATCTGTTTCTTAGTCAAAGCTCAAGCTGCTTCTTAATCTTGAACTTCTGAACCCAAACCAAGTACAGCAATCTAAGCATGTAGTAAAAAGAAGAAGCAGTACATGTACTCCTAAAAATGAGGCCGATATCCTTTTCTGCTTGACCTGTTTATTTCCAAATCTTCCTCCCTCTGCTCTAACTCTCAGACAAACTCACAGCCCCCTCAGGATAGGAACAAGTTTCTGTTTTCTTGTCCCTTCATCTAAGCCAGCCAAGTCCCAGGTCTCCTGTCCTGCCACAGAGCAATAAGAAAGCATACAGAAAAATCAATCACACTTTCCCCAGTGGGGTCAGAAAGGACTACCACAAGAGATTCATTCTGCAATTTTCTGTAACCATCCAATGGTTAAATCAACATAAGTCAAAATTTTCATCTAGTTCGAATTAAGAGAAAAGGGGAGGAAATTCAAAAACCAGTTGCTGTAGTAACAATCACCAGTAAAAATCTTTTCCACTAAATAATAGTATTATCTCCCTCTCCCCCTCACAATTTTAGTTTCCCTTGAAAAAATAATCATGCTGCCTCTTTTAGATTTGCTGTACATACCTCAACCATTAAACAAGACATTTAACCATAGTGGCAGTTCTGTGACCTTTGAATGCCGTGAAATCTCTAAGCAGTGCAGCTTGTTCATGAAGACTTGTACTGCAGAATCCAGTAACTGCATCCAGGATTGGGAATAGAAATAAGTAACGACAGCAAATAAAAATAATAATAATTTTAAAAAAATAAAAATTTAAAGGAAAAAAAAAAAGAAAAAGAAAAAAGAAAAAGAAATAAAACCTCCCCAAGTCCCCCAACCCAGCCAATAAAACCACCTTAAGAAGCAAAAAGGCTCGGGAAGAGAGCGCACTTGGGTGCCGGGGTGAGGGCTGGGGTAGCGCGGAGGCTGCTGCAGTGTGGCTGCCGGTGTCAGCCAGCGCAGGCCGGGCGGGCTGGGAGGTGCTGTCAGTGCCACGGGCGCGGAGCGCAGACCAATCCCAGCCGTGCTGCCAGCGCCGGGGAGAAGCCTTTCTGTTTATGTTTCCTCATTTCGGGAGTGACGTCAAAGGGTTTAGTTTTTCCTCTGCATGTGCTATTAATTTTAAACGACTACTATGGGAGGAATGTGGCAGTGATTTAGGCAGGCTACCCTATGCAAAAAAAAAACCCGGAGTCATGATTTATCTGTCCTGGATTCAGCTCAGAAAGATTTTATATCCAGAGGTACCAGAAAGATCCAAAATATACTCACAACGTGGGGAAAGGCTATAAATATGCTTACGTATATTTAAGTATTCTTAAATATACACAAGATGTTTTCCAGGGAGAGCTGGGTTATCTCTATGGGTTGTGGTGCAAAATCAGATCTGATTCTGCCTTTGCCCAACAGTAAATCAGGAACTGCTTGTCTAAATTCAGCAATGTCACACCAGTGTAAACCTGGCTAAAGAGATAAGACTGAGACTACTGTACACATCCTTTTATCAGTCAGCAGGAGCCACACTGCAGATTAGCAAACTTCTTTCATTACCCCATCCAAGTCACAGATGCAGTCACCCTTGAGGTCTGATCTGGACAAACAACCATTCCTTCCACCAGCAGACCACAGCCCAGCTGTGCTCGCCTTTGAATTCTGCTGAGGACCACCACACAGCCTTTTATTTCATACCAAAGTCCACATCAAAAGGCAAGAGGAAGGTAGAGCCTGGCTTTCAGTATAACCACACCATTGCCCATGAAGAAACCATGCCACTGAAGATTCAAGAAACAAATAACATTCATCAAGGTCAATTAGCATGGGCAACAAAGGCCAAAACAGCACAAGATAATTGATAGGAGGTCAGTTGACAACAGTAAGTGTTTTGTTATCTGCATCATTCTAATTTTATCAATTTGATCTTCTAGGGAATACTTTCAAAGAGCTCAGTCTATGAGGCACAGTTCATTTATAAAAAGTCTTAACAGTCTTAACAATTTAATTTTAAAACAGAGAGAAGTGCTTTTGAAAATGGGTAGGAAGAAAGCTCCCGATGAAGAAATCTCACCGTGCTTCACGAACACGTACAAATGCATCCCCATGACCACTGACTGATTCTACCAAAATGCAGCTCCAGAGAGCCCAAAATATTTAATAATTTTTGCTTACTGAAACATCTGCCTGTGCCATCACTGCTAATGTAATCATGTTCACAACCAAATGCTAAGGGTTATGGGGATGTAAATGCTGGAATAACACATCAAAAAGTACTTAATAAATTAGAGATTAACAAAATCAATCAGAGCACATGAAATTCACTGACTGTACTTAGAGAACTGTATGAAGCAATTTGAAATGCACAAATAGAAATGTTATTCGTTGTGCACAGAAAATCATCGTGTTCATCTTCACTCAGCATTGGGGCAGCTGAGTAATGCACTTTGGGAATTGCACTTCAGGAACCAGTTTTGGGAACGTCAGCTGAAAATTAAATGGATTTCAGTGGGAGTAATCTGGAGTCTGTGGAGAAAGACTGAGATTGATATTGTTTAGTCCAAAGAAAGGAGAGTTGATAAGTATTCTTAACTATATAAAGAATATATTTCTCTGAAAGAAAATTAACAATACTAGATAAAGTTTATTCTTTGGCCTGGAGACATTATCTGGCCTTTAAACTTTTTCACCGTTTATGGCAACATAGCTGCATCTGAGCTGGTTATAAGTCTCAGACTGTGTTTAGAAAGCAATCAGGGCAGTGTCCAAAATCTGTGAAGGTCTGTTCTAGAAACATGACATAGTAGATAATCAAGGTCCACTGTTTTGAGATGTGTTCTGGCTCTGTTTATTTTACTAGAATAGATCCAGACAATTTGCAAAGAAGGAGGGATTAAATTTTTCTCCATATGAATTTTGGTTAGAACAAGTAAACTGCAGCAGAGGAAATGTTGTTTTACTTAGGAAAAAGTAAAGGTAGAAGAGTGAAGTACTGGAATAGATGGGCTATGATAGTCTGCAGTGTCTTGTTACTGGCTATTTTTAAAAGTACTGTTAGTCAACTCGTTCATGAACAGTTTTGATATAAGTGATCCTACTGTGGAGTATAGATGTAAGAGTAGATTATCAAATTTCTATATCAGTCTGATTATTTTCTTCGTTTTGCATTTTAGGATCAATCTCATAACATTACACTGCATTTCATCAGTTAGGGTCCAAGTACATTCCAGTTTTGCACAAAGTCTTAGGTCTTGTTTCTCTCCTAAGTAAATTAGAGGTTACTTCAGCCTCCTGGAACCAAGTGGCCCTACAACAGTGAGTGGTCACTGTGGGTTTTGTGATGTAGAGGCTTCTTTGGTGAAAGGATAGAGAGTCTTGGAAGCACTTCTGGTTGCAGTTTCTACTTAGACAAAGAATCTTAATGCCTGCATGAGTACATGCAGGTAAGGGTGGGAATGATCTTGGTTACCTCAGCATAACCATGCATTTCCATGATGGAGTGGGAAGGACTGATGAGAAAAAATGGGCTCCACCTAGCAAAGAAAAAAATCCAGCACAGATTTGCTTATCTGATTTGACAGACACTAAAATATCCTGTCAGGCTGGTGATGTGCATGTCTAGATAAATGAGACCCATACTGGCCTAAACAAAAAAACTGTAAAAATGAAAACTCTGATTCTTTAAAAAAATGTCATTGGAGGAAGAAAAAGACAAAACAAAACAGCTGATGCTCAGCCTACACTGATGTAAACTGTATCTAAATAAATATAATGGAGAGAGAACACTTAAAGCAAGATCAAAATTACAACTAAATTGACATAACAGAAACTTGGTAGGGTACAGTCATGTGAGTATGTGACTGGAATACTAATGCCAAAGAGCACAGCTTGTTCAGGAGCAAGAGGAGGAAACAACAAGAGGAAAAAAGGTAAAGGAGATTATGCCTCGTATCTCACTGAGATGTTCAGAATGCAGCAGTAAACATGCATTGAAAGTTGGAGCAATAGTACAAAGGACAAGAATATAGGCATTGTTGGGGAATCTGCTGCAGATCCAGGCAGATAAAGTAGATAACTCTTTTTGTTAGCAATTAGCAGGATTGTCAAAAGCACAGAACTTGGCCATAATGGGAGATTTTAATCACGCAGTTCTTGAAAAAAAGAGCTGAGCTGGACTCAGACACCGTGGTTCCTTCTCTCTGGAATAAGCATTAGAGTATATATGGGAAGCCCTCAAATATAGGAGCCTGCCTTTTTGAGCAATCCTGCTTGATGAAATAACTTATTTGACTTCCTTTTACCGTCCTAATTCAGCATTAGAGATGCTTTAATATTTGGTTTTAGCTATTCCCCTCCTATTTCAATATAGGTGGAACACCAAGACATGTTCTCTCTTACCACGGAATGGCATTCCTCTTCACAAATCTACAATCCTTCCATTGTGGTCTTTGGAGTGGAAGGAAGTTGGATATTAGAGAGGCTGCTTAACTGGCCTCACCCAAACCACGCTCCTTATAGCCGGTTATAATCCCTGAAACTTATAAAACTAAATTCATCTCAGTGCCAGTAAAATTTGTGTTTGCATATGATAGAATGGCATGCACTGCGCATGGACAGCCAAAAAGATGGCTCCTTCCTAAGATACCTTCCACTTTCTTCCAATTGCTTTATTTCTACCCTGACCATCTTTAGGAAGGGCTCCAGAACTGGACCAGATATTGGTCTTCGTATTGCTGTCAGTGACATCTGAGTGGGAGCTGGGAATAAGGAGTGGAAAATGAGGCATCATTTTTAAGCTGCCACCACTGAGGAATGAGTTCATGCCTGACTCTCTTTCCACCTTCCTCCACTCCCCCCAAAATTGCTCTGAAGTGCAAGGTTGTAAATGCTACAGTGATTCCCCAAATTATTTCTACTTTTCCTTAGGGCATAAACATGTAAATCTGAGGACATTGAAAACTCTGTGATGAAAGTTGTCCTTTGTCAAATCTGTTGCAGCTTTCTTTGTCAGGGGGCAATAAAGGTGGACAAGTAGTGCAGAGTGACAGTGGCCTGATTCATGAAAAGAAAGGAAGGAAAGGGTTGGCACCCACAGTCAAAGTATAGTTTCGAGGAAGTTTATGCTTATCCCACCCCATAAATACAGATACATTACTCCTGGAGGTGAGTTCATGTTACACTGTAATTGCTGTTGGGAAACTTCTAAAGGCGAATTTCTCCGGGCTGAATAATGTGAAATTGTTCATCATGCCTAGATGTGAATGTTCTGTGCCTGTTTATTTACAAATCAATGCCTTCAGATTAGTCTTGTTGTAGGTACAGTAGTTGGCTGGAAGCATCCTTGGTGCACGGTTTGTGGAACAGACTCCCTTAGAGTTCTTTTCTTCTCCTGGGATCTGTGTGATGTTTTTAGTGTGTTTACGGAGAGCCTGTGTGAACTGTAAGAAGCTGCTGTGGGCTAATACCTGTTCAGGGTTGTCTGAAATGACCCAGGGCCGTGTGACTCAGACAAGTGTGGAGGGAGGTAAGCGCATGATGTTGTTCAGAGTGAGGTGGTCCCCCCAAAGGAGGACACAGGTTGCTGACATGATTTTAGTCCTTATTTATTTGACCTAAAAGCTGCCATGCTGGTACATGGTTTGGACTTCTGTGCTTCCCAGTGCTGTCATAAGAAGATTACACTGCTCCCAAGAAAGATGTCTACCAAAAGGGAACGCTCTCCAGCTTTCTCAAAATTATACATCCAATATTCTGTCTGGCTTTCCAGCCTTGATGCTACCTACCTATTGTCAGACATCTTTTCCTATATGAGCTAGAAATTCAGCTGTTTCTGGCAAATAATTTCCCTCTAACTGTCCCCTGTGCCCTATCAGAGTTCCCAATCTTCTTCCCATGAACTGCTGAGTTTAAAAAACAAAGAGTCTTTCTTTATGTCATTCTGTTCCTTTGAGCTTTCTCTTTCTACTTGGACAGTGCAAAGTCAAGGATACACGTATAGGAGAAAGGTCCCTCTCTCATAACAATTCTCCATCTCAGTCTGGAAGTGGTAGTGGACAACAGCTGTGATCTGAGCCCAGCTTTCTGACTGGGTTCCCAGGCCATTTGTGGGACTTTAACACATTTCTCTGGCAATGGAGAAGACCAAGGGCATTTGGGCAGACAGTCAGCACTGTGGATGTGTGAACAGCCTCCTATTTCACAGGGAAGAAAAGAAAATGTAGGCACATAGATGCCCATGCACTGGTACACTCAGGATTTAGGCAGGTGAAGTACTGAAGAAAGAAGGAAATTCACACAGTAGGCGTGAAAGACCCTAAGTTACAGTAGGTGAATTAGGTATGAACAATCTGTGTACCCCTGGCAATATTTTTTCTATCAAGGCTAGGGAGGAAGTAATTAGATAGAAGGCTACTTCTGTGGTCTATAAAAGATTAACATATTACATTACTGTTCTGTAAAATTTATATTATCAGTATATTAAAATCTAGAAAAAAGGAGAAAGCTTCCAGAACTTTGACTTGGTTTGGTTTAACCTAAGAACATTTGGAGTATTGTAATATGAGTGGATTTTTAGAAAACATCTCCACTTACTTCTATACACTTATTCATAGATTTAAGTGATGGGAAATATCCCTAAAATAATGGATTTTTTTAAAATCAAAAGAGAATACAAATAATTTCTCATCTATGGACTAGATAGTTCATGTAAACAGCATTGGATGAGCTCAACAAGCATTATATAGGATGATGAACAGATCAGGAAGAGAGCTCCAAATGCCCATTGCCTTGAGGCAGTGATCTAGAATATTGTGTGGACCTTGATTTTCAGCAGATGTGACCCTTGAATTAATAAAAAAAATAACTGCATACATGAATGTTATTAACATATTTGGGCCTAGTCATAGCCTGGTTTCTGTTTTGCAGCATTTAAATTACTTCCAAAGGGTGTCAGTTGGATTACTATTGAAGAGGACAACAGCATAGAGTCAGGCCGCAGAGCAGTGGAAAAGCCCCCAAAGTCAAAATTTAATAAGCCATCCCAGCAAAGGTGCAGTTCGTACAGCTACCTCAAATGCTGTATACAGGCACAAAGGACTTCACCACACGGGACAAAGAAGCTGACACACACTTCCCAGGCATTGAAAAAGAAGGGTGAGAAAACATTGCTGTCAATGACTCATGTTTGTTTTAGTGATCAGACCATATGCAAAAACATTTTGTTTTGTCAGACCCAATACAATAATATTCGACATTTGATTTCAAACCCATAAAATTGAGAACAGAAAGGTGAAAATTTTAAGTATTTTTCCTTACCTGAAAGAGAAAAAGCTTTTATTTTGGCCAATGCTGAGTACTTTTGTCTTCACTCTATCGCTCATAGGTGAGTGGTACAATTTCCCCCTAAAAACCAAACATGTTCAGAGAAAATTTGAAGCCATAAAGACCAGCAAGATCAGCAAATCCAAAACTTTATCCTTTTAATAACAGTTACCGATATTTCTCCAAATTCATCCAGCTCTAATTTGTGCAAGCAACTTTTTTTATCTCCTTTTCAGCCAGTAGATTATTTCTATGAGGCTCTTGGTGTTTAAAACAGTTGAAAAAGAAGAAGTTAACCAAAAGCAATGATTTTACATGCCACAGAGGAATTTGAAACAATATAAAAACAAACCAGATGCAATTCTGTATCAAAGGGTTACAAGCAGTGCCAGAAAAGTTAGTGTATCAACCAGCAAAACTGTTAAAGTAAAGAAGTACTGCAAGATAAAAAATCCTTGTTTATTTAATTGAGTATTTTATATTCTATGGTCAACAAAAAAGAAAAAATAGGAAAAATAATCATATGGTAGTTTCCAATTCAAAGCCTCATTTTTAATATTTAAAAATTTGTACTGCATCACTCTTTTAGACAGATAAACAAATGGGTAGATGCTTTCTTAAAATATACTGAGGAATATGGCAAGCAAATCCTAGGTTTTCATTTCAATATGTATGAACTACTAAGAGCTTCATTCTTGATTTTTCTGAGGTTTTTTTTTCTGATATCTATAACATTTTAGGTGAAGGAGAACTATTTTTACAACTTTCAATTAATTTTACTAATTAGGCATTTTACTAAGATTTTTAGAATTTGAAGATTTTTTTCTTATTTCCATTTTATTTTCTGTGAAATAGGCATTACTTGAAATGAAGCCGAGGCCAACATCTTCTATAAAGGATTATTTAATCTAACAAAGAGAATTTTAGTTTTCACATGAAGCTAATAATGATTAACTTTCTTATCCTATTGAATTGAAACATGGTAGTGTGATCCAGCAGGTATAGGTCTTGAGGATGAAAAGTATATTGAGACAAGTAAATGAAAATAATTTGGGTTTGCTCAGCAACTAGTACTTGCACATGAATGATGCTTTGCCCAGCTTTATAGCTGTCCACCTTTTTTCTTCCCCCTCACCTCCTCATTCCACAGCGGGCATCACCCCTGTGTTTTGAGATTCCCAAACAATCTGCAAGGATTAAATGAGCTCTCATCAAACATTCTGTGTAGTCCACAAACTTGCACTTATTTCATGAAGAGTTTAGTCTTTAATAGACAGAACTGAGCACAAATTACTTTTCTAGTTTATGTACTTATCAGAGAGAGTTAAAGAGTAAGTGTACAGTGCCTTGGCTGGTGCACTCCCCAGCATGATTACTGCACAGATTGAGTAGCAGCCTTAACTTCCTGAAGTCTTCAAGTATTTCATAATTTTATTTCATTACTTGAAATTGGTCAATGATAAAACTAGTATAATCAGATGGAAGAGAAAAACACTCCCAAGCCAAGCAAAAGGGACAAGTTCTCTTACAAACGAGAGTCAAATTCTCAGCAGACCTCAAAGTTAATCTCTTCCAGACTGAAAGGTTTGAGTCTTAATTTTTTGCATCTTTTTTTACCTCTTAGTGAAATCTTCTTCGTGCTATGTTGTCTGAAATTCAAGCCAAAATATAACTTCCACAGAAGGAGGACACTGTTGGAGTCAAAACTTTATTTCCTTAGCATCTCATTCAAAAGCATCCCTAATTACCATCACATACATGTAAAACAGTCTGAGAAGTTAAAGCATATGTAGCAGTGTACGGTCAATGACATTTATGCAGCAAGAGATTGGTTGCTTTCAATGAATGGTGATGATTTGCAGTGGTTTTCTCTGCAGTTTGAGCTTTTAAATGAATCATAATTAGAGACTTTTTCAAAGAGGAAATTGAAACTAGTATGGATTCACTCAAATGCTAAAGATGTGAACACTAGATAAGGTAGGTAAGTCAGGAAAACAGTGGAAATTTATCGAAGATACATAATGCATAAAATCTTTGAATGAAGTCAATGGGATTTCACCATTTGCTTCAACGGATTACACCTGCTATACTTTATAATGATATACTTAGGGAGAATATATTCAGTGTTAACAGTGTAGAGATGCTAATCTTCACATTTTCACGTATATTCAGAATCTGGATGAACGGGCTAAGTAGTTTAGTAAGACACAAAGCATGTAAATGCTCAGCTCCTCTTGTGAAGGCAGACTCATTAAGGACAAATACAGGTTGCTTTGATGTTGTGCCAAGCATCTGTAATTTTGTAAATTACAGAATACAGTAACATTTTGAGACAACTTGCCTTGGCAATGACAGATGACAAACCATTGATTTTCTGTCAGCTGCTTTCTTCCTTCTTTTTCAGTTCTTGAATTCCAAACATCTCTGATCCACATCTTCACAGACCTTAACCAAGACCATGGCTTTCTACTGGGTTTCTAGGCAATAGATGAACTTGGGTGGTGGAAGTCATTATTCCCTACGTTCCTCAGCCTACATAGCACTTGGAGGATGCCTCCTCTGCACTGATGTGCTTTCTGGAGCTGCTTCATGTACAATTAAATTGCTCTTGTTGTGAGAACAGTGACTTCCAGGAGAAGCATCTCCTCTGACAGTCTGACTTCATCTACACCATCCATCAATATATTGTGTTGATTTAAAACTCAGGTTGTATAAGAACATAGGTTACATAAGAACACCTGAAAAGGTGTCAACCTAGGTTACTTGTTTCTATGTGTCATTTATAGGCAAAATGTAGATTATCTTACCTAAATCTTAGATTTTAATTATGTTTTATGCTGTCCTATTTATACATCTATTCCAGACTTGTAAACAAATGCAAATGATGATTTGAAAAGATGGTTCCTTTCCTATACAATGCTATACATACTAGGAAACATCTTTTCCAATTTTTTTAAATGTAGAAATGTTATCAGTTGGTAATTCTTGTAGGACATCGGAAAAGTAAAGTCCAGTGACATTAAATGTAAGAAATTACAAATATATATTTTTGGTGGACTCATTATACATTAAGTAAAAACTTTTGAGGACAAAAATGTGGTCCCAAGTGGGGAAAATAACAATTACAACAGTTACACACAGATCTGCCAATATGAATATTTCCGTTTACTTGCATCAGAGGCCTGTATTTATACAGCAGTAATTACAAAGTTGTTCTGGCATTCAGCCACTTGACTACATTAAAGATAGGACATAGTTACCAAGATCCCCTATATTTTGGAGTCCATGTTTCTCCTTTAGAGCAATTTAAGCTGACTTTTTAATGGCATCAAGCAGGACTTCAATTAATGATCCCTGTTACCGCATCTGACCCACCCTCCTCCTGCACACACAGTTTTGTTTTATGAGCAAGACTCTCTGTAAGCTCTCTAGATTCAGCCTGTGAACCAGGCAATTGGTGTCCCTGCTTTGCACTCTTAAAATATGCAATCCCATTCCCAGATGCTTGCAATGCCAAGGTACATAAAATGTAGCTTTTATGGTCCTTCTGTCTGAATGTCACTTTCAGAGTCACAAGGTTTGCTAAACACATGGAAATATGTTTTTACAACTAATATCCAGCAGTAACTTTTAGGAATCAAGGTCAAGCCAAATTAGGGGATTTAATCCATCTTCTAAAACTCAATAAATATTAAAATTATAGCTAAATAAAGACTATTAAAATTAGTTTCTGTTCTGTGCAGTTGCCAGGTATGGCTACATATCATGTGCTTCTACAGTTTGGTTCATACCTGAAACTCCGGGTCATTGTGCAGTAAAGAGGTAACACAGAATCAAAATACTAGGAATTGCAGCTGTAATGCTCAAAGAAGCCCAGCCACTCACACTGAAGTGCAATTGCCCTCTATCTAGGATATTTTTCTGTGATAACTAAAATCATTAAGCACCATGAAACAAACAAATTTCTAATAAGGGCAAACATGACATAAATGGAAACCACTAAAGAGCAAAAATGAGCAGACAAGAGAGAAAATATTATTATCAACAACAAGCAGTGTGAGAAGAGAAACTTATATTTACCTGGTCCTGAATCTTTCCAATGTGTTTAGCTTCTAATCCTAAAGGCAAAATGTCACACCCATGAGATACATAAACAGGCTAAACACGACCCAGATTAAGGACAAAAGCAAACATGGGCCTGCACTGATACACACAAGTTGAGCTCAGTGATGCTCAGAGATTAACTCAGCTGCACATTGAGGATCAGGAGAGATTTGACAGCCAACGCCTTGTTAAAACAGCAGCAGCACTGCAGACCACTCTCACAAACTGAGATACCAGTTGCCTGATGAGGACTGTGAAACACACGTTTCTCTAATCAATCTGGTTGATCTCTTAACACGAACAGTGACTTTTATTTCTGAAATCCCAATTTAGACTTCCCTGCCTACACACAAAATCCTCTTTGATTGCAGCTCTGCATACTCACAGGCACACAAACACATACAACCATGTATTTCTTACTCTTCTACAAAATGTCATTATTTACCATTATAAAGTTCAAATGATCTTTATCGTATTCCAAAGAAAGGTCACTATTTTATGAAAGTACCTATTCCTTTTTACCTTGGTTAGTCACCCTCTGGAAACATTGTTTTGTGAAGGTTTCCTTTCACAAGGAGACTCTGAACTTTGTGACTTTCTTTCAGTCATCTACACCATCCCATCCCTGGAATTTCAAGGTCAGAGGACAGTGGGATAATATCTTGCAAAGTTAGCACAGGTTTAATGAGAATTTGTTAAGAACTAAACTTTCTTTAAAAACACTGGACATCAAATGAAGGAGCAATTCTTTAACACAAGATGCTTTTGTATGAGAATGTCTTTATCTGCATCTTCTGTTTTCACTGCTGTCTTACACACATTTGTAATTGCCCTATAAGAACGGATAGAGGCAACAAGCAATTACAATTATTATGTGAACTGGTATTAAGGAGTAGAAATGGTACTGGATGAAACACTGACATTAGAGAAGACATGAAGATTTGGTTGATATAAGAAATGGAAGTTTGGACTCAGGGACTTACATTTTATTCACAGCATGAAGCAAAACCAGACAGGTTTTATTATTGTCTGTTGGGACTATAAAGTTATGAGAAAGATTTTCCACTGTGACTGGGTGTGGAAGCACTAGAAATCTCCTGAGAAAGCATCTTCTGCCCAAACATGAAAAGCCCAAAAGACTTGCCTGGATGAACTTTGATACAGCACTATAATGAGCACGTGTCTGGGAAACAACACTGGATTCTGAGGTTTACTGCATGTCATTCATCTCTACCTCACTAAAGAGTTAGAGGAGCGAAAGGGCTCATCTGAGGTTTGCCACCATCCCTGTATCCGAACTTGTGCTCATGTATTGTACTCCAACTTTTTAGTTCCACTGTGTAAAATGAAGCTCTTGTACAGTTGCTGCTGCAGGAGGTTAAAAGTTCTTGTAGTAAATGGACAAAGGAGAGGAGAAATAAGAGCAAGTATTAAGCAGAGAATATAAAATCTGGCTTGGGTTGCATTCTGCCTAGGACTTGAATTTGTCCACTACATGACTGCAGGAAGATCCCGCCATGCAGCTTTTCCCCTACTCCTGCCAGATATATCCAATCATAACACAGCTTGGTTCTCCCTTTGACTGCTGTGGTGCTTTCCCAGGCTGCCCATGCATTGTAGAACAAATGGTGGGACATCTCACAAACCTTTAGGAGCCTGCTGATTGCACTTGTCTGCACAACTTTGCATTTCTACCTTCAGATCCAGAGCTCAATAGGAAATGAGTTTGGGTAGAAAGGAATTATAGGAGAAAAAGCAAAGTATTGTGAGAAAAATGTAAGCAGTCAGTTCTCTCTGGTCTCTGCATGGATCTGAAAGTAGAGTTATCCTCCCCTATCTGAAATACAGACAGTTTCTGAAGGTCTCTGAAGAACCAAAGGCAAGGTTTGCAAATCAGAAATTTGCCAAACATGATGTTTGCTGTCTCCCTCTCCAACAGAAACAATGTTTTCTGGTTCTCCCTGACTACAAATCTAGAGGAATTTATAAGTTTGCTCACAAGTTTGGAAAGGAAATGCTGTGGTGTGTGCTACACAGCGTCAATCCAGGCAGATTCAGGCTGCCCATGATGGCTTTGCCCATACTTTGTGCTGCTGCTGAATGAGCCAGCTCAGACATGAGCATCACAGAAATGTGCCCAGGTAGACAAGACCTATATGAAACACTTGAAATGGGACTTTACTCCTTATTATGGTAAGTCATAAAGCCACTTTGAACAGCAACACACAGCTACCTATAGAGTCCCTGGCTGTTTTTCTGAATGATGGCACAAGCTGCAGCTCATCAGTAGCCATTGTGTTCCCCAGAGGCAGGATTCAGCTGGGGAATTGGTGGCTTGTTTGAAGTTCTTGCAGACAATGCATTAGCATTGCTGTGAATTCACATTCACAATGCATTCCAGAAAGAACAGCTGGACCCAGCAGTAACTACACTCAGTAGTATTAGTAGTAGCAAATGGCTGTAGTTGAGATAAAATTTTTTGTCTATAGTGTACTAAAATACTGAAAAGTAGTTTAAATTCAAAAAGTATATCCCACTAGCACTACACACAACAACATGAAACTGTTTCCTGTCTCAAAAAGTGGATCACATATTTTGCTTGTGTTTGCTTAGCACCCATCACTGTAAAATCCTGGTCCGTGACTCACAAAGCACCAGTAACAAGCAGAAATTTCTTCTTGCACTTCCTTGCTGCATTCTCTTATTGCAATGTGATATAAGAGGACAGGGATTTCTTTGACCATTCCTACTTAGAAAGCATTTGAAAGTGTGATAGGCATCCACATTCAACACTATTAATTTTTTTGCTGTTGAAGATTTATTATTTACTAATATTATACTAAAATTATTAATTAATACCTATTAAGTAAAACAGAGGTGCTCATGAAAGTGTGCCAGGCACAGAAAAATTCCTTGCATATCAGTTCAATGGAAGTGTGAACTACTTTGATGGCAAGACAGACATAGCTTTGGCTGATACCCTTAGTTCAACTGAGACACTTCCATAAGGCCAACTGTAAATTTATTCAGGACTAGAGAAAGCTACTATTTATTAGATGTGTACAAGCATTACTGGGAAAGAGAGGTAATATTTAAGCTTTTGCTAATATAACATATGTTTTATAAATCTGAAACACATTAAAGCTGGTATTGCTGTAGAAAAATAGAACAGGATGATGATAATTACTAAAAACACTCATTACAGTAATCAAGAGTAGTAAAGGTCAGGCAAATGAACAACATTCAGAGAGAGAACAGGATATGAGACACTTACTTCTCTGGACGGAGGGCAGGGAAAGAGATGGGAGAAAATGTTAAAGGGGAGTGCAAAGGAAGGAAATGTGAGACAGAGTGAAAAGACAGCAAGTCTGTGTCATTTACGTCACAACTGCCTTAAACAAGAGCAGCCAGGAAGATGCTTCAGAATTTTTCCATTTTGGTAGCACTGAAATTATTTATGTATGAAGTTTGTAGAGAATCATAGAGTAGCTGGAGCCACCTACGATAAGATCATAGTAATTTGGTTTTAGAGTAAAGCACAGATATATGAATTCAAACACATAGAACTTGGTCATGAGCAAGATGACAAAAGGGGAAACTGATGGGAACAAAATAAACTGGAGAAATCTGATTTTGTTACTACAAATTCCTCTGAATGGTTATGAACATTGTATCACTCAGTCCTTCCAGGGACTTTGCATCAGTCTGGCTATAAATGAAGGTGCTCAGCAGTTAGAGGGATTTTCCTTCAAATGCTCCAACAAAATGTTACTTGATCTTTCTCCTAGGCTACAAAAGAATTCTTTTCCATTTATTCCAATCGAGCCTGAAGCTCTCCCTCCTCCTGCAGGTCCTCGACAGTTTCTGATCAGCAGGGCCCAACAGAAGCTCAGTACAGTACTGAACCCAGTGTACGAAGATTCTCCTCCGCCCATGTGCTACTGCATCCAACTGAAATTTCTAGAGAGGCCAGGGGAGGCATCTGCCTGGAAACCTCCAACACAAGTAGATACGTGTTTTGATAAATCCTGAAAACAATATTCACTACATTCATATGTAGCAGTGATTTGCTGCTGGCATATGTCTTAAAGAAACTTCCTTGAAGCTTTCTGTGTGGAATTATTTTTCCTTCTCTGAGCTGCAAAATCAGAGCTGTGTGGGCAATGTCATGATTTAACAGGCAATTTCTCAAGCAAGAAGTCACAAACATGATTTTTATTTCACTTGCTCAATTCAGCTCAGCCTCAAGAAAATAAAAAGCACTGAGTATTCTAGTTAAAATTTTGCCAGGAGATATTTCTTCAGGCTGAATTCTATACTGTAAGTAAGGCTTAAATAACAATTGTTTTCTTTAATATTACACTGCAGGAATTTGATTGATTGATCCAGCCTTCCTCCTAGTTAAGTGAAAAGTGAAGGAAATCAGTGTCATCCTTTACAAAGAGCAAAGGCTGTCACACCAACTGGTTTTGTTCGATGTAAAGCTACAGGCATCGAAATTACAGGCAGAAGTTAGGCAAAGACTGTGTGTAGGAGTTATCATGATGTTCTAATAATCCCTCAGTGTAAAGACATGTCCTGGGGAACTACTGACTGAAAAATAGAGAGAATATGCACATGTACAAAGCCAGATGTATCCTTACTGCCTTCAATGTGAGAACTAAAAATCTCAGAGGTAAATTCCTGTTGTTTTTCTTGTGGTAATGCCAATTCCTTTAACCTCTGTGCACCCTGAAAATTATTTGTAGATTATTCTGCATACTAATGGTTATCTCACTGTTTACCACATGTTCCTTTATTCTTGTAACTCAACAGAAGATTTTCGGAGAAAAACTTATGAAAAAACCCAACAGTAAAAATTTGGCTCTGAATACAGTTCAGCTGCGAATCAGCTGAGAAAAGCTACTACTCTGTAGTTGATCAGTCATGTATATTTTAAAGATTTAATATTTCTCCTGAATTCTAGCTTACTTATCCATAAACACACATTAATATAAACCAATGATAATATATCTACAGAATTTCATGTCCCAATGCTCTGCTTCAATTGATTCTTGAGATATACTATTCCCCTTGAAACACACAGAGTTAGTAATTTGTTAGTATTGTTTTCCACCACAGGAAACATCTGATTTGCTGTAATTAGGCAAGGCAGCAATACATGCTATCACTCAGCAAACTGAACAGCAATCGACTTTCGTGATCGTTTGCCAATCTTCAAGCATTAATAGGAAGCCAACATCACTTCTTTTGACATAATCTCTGTACAGTAAATAGAGCACTTGTGCAAATTTGATGGGCTTTATTAAAGCTTGTGGAGCAAGAAAAAAAGGAAAAGATGGTGCAGTGTAATGGAGTGTAGCCTTGGGACATTCTATTCTGTGATAGTAGAGAGTTGCCAGGGGAAACTGCAAGATGCAGATGCCAAGCACTTTTTGTAAGGGAAGAAACAGAGATAGGGGAATGGTGTCCTTTCTTGCTCCCTTCTCTGTGTGTGACTGCAGAGCTCATATCAAATGCTCTGTACATTACACATTCTGTACTGTTATGTGTTGAAAGACTTTCCAGTTTTAAATTAAGTCTTAAATGAATGCTTAGCAGAAGTTTGTAAGTACCAAGCTAGGGCTTGGTTTGCCCAACAGCAGCTTAATTTTGAACTGCAATGCACTCAACTTCATGGCTACCATGATTCACACTTGGCAGACTATAGACCCAGGAAGAAGAGTACAAACAACTGACCTTCCTTCCTGCTGGTTTTTTTTGTTTGGTTTTGTTTTTCTTTTTTTTTTGTTTTTCTTTTTTCTTCCCCCCCACCCCCATCTGATTAGATCAGCTGATTTTGTCCAAGAAATGCAATCAAATTTCTGAGATGGAGTTGCAAATTAATACATACTCTAAACTCCATTTTTTTACTGTATACTACGCTAAAGATAAGATTTTCAATCTAAGTAGAAACACATTTTTTTTCCACTGGGATTTGTACCTGAATCAGGTACCTTTATTAAAAAAAGTACATATGAGGAATACAACTTCAAGCAGATCAATCAACAAACTAGATAACCACAAATTTTATTTTTGTTGCTTCCTTTTAATGTATCTGGTTAGATTTAATATATGCACCTGTGCAAAACCAGTTCCTCCCTTACACAGGTGAGCAAAGCCGAGAGCACAGGGCAGTATTCTCATAAACCTTATACCTGAGACAGCCATCATGGCAGCTACTGACATATCAGAGAAAGAAACCTGCTTTCTATGAACAACCCAAGTAGTCATTTGCAATGACGCAGGAAGACCATAACTGAGAATTTAAATCACATTTTTTTCTAATGTGGCAGCAGAAAGCTTGCTGCCTTTGCTTATGACACTCTCTCTGAACACAATACCATACATATCACTCACCAGGCAGGGCAGACTGGCATTGCTTAAGTGCTGGCCAATCCTTAAAATGCATAACTAAGCCAAACAGTAAAACTGAAAAAATCTCTGGGGGGAAAATAATCCTACCCACTCCCCTCAAGGCAAAGTGAATAAATCCTTCCATTTATATCTATTGCATCAGCTGCCCCAACATACAGCAATCACCCCTGGATCACCACTAGAGTATTTCATACAAGTGTTTTTAATTTAGAGTTGCATTTGTGAATATCCCCACAGTACCAGAAGAATCCTGCCCTGTAATTAGCAACTCCAAACACAGCTTGTAGAATACAGCTGCAAACCTTGTGATTTTATCCTGTCTCTAAGGGAAATCATGAGGAAAAACTTTCCTTTCTTTATCTCACAGCCTAAGCCACCTAGTAAGCCTGTAATTCATCAGGTTATGGCTCACAGTGATGAGACATGCTCTTATGTAGAAATTAGATTTATCAGATGCTAAACCAAGCTGATCTTTACAATGAGAACTACTTCATCCATTTTGATTAAATCAGCAAAGCTCTTAGTGAAAAACAACTAGAATATTTCAGAGAGAGCTACACAAGGATGGATTCTTAAGTCAAAAGTGCCAGTTGCAACTTTGTTATAGAAAGAAAGCTATTTCAACTAGGAACTCATGGATGTTCGTAGATAATACCTACATTTGAGATGCTCTGCAGTGTTTTGACTACCATAGTCCTGTTTTAGATCCCTGTTTTTGTATGTGTCTATGCTCTTTTCCCCAACACACATTGTATCAAGCTTTTATATACTGCTTTTATTGGGAGCCATTCAGAGGTGCTTGTGTATGAAGCCTACCTCTCTTACTGTCTTTGTGATTTACAGCATGAGAAAGAGGCACAGCACTCCAGTGCTTTATCTGAGACAGTGAACAAGGTGAGACATACAGATGTGTGTTCTGTTCAGGCAATTATGTTGTTAGCCACAAACAGGCACAAAGTGATACGTTCCACAGACAATTACTGAAATCAGAAATCCATCTGTCTATGAAATACTGCTACAAAGCCAAAACAAGTGAAAATTACCACCAGCCCCAAAATATCTGAACACAAGGCTCGTGTTCCTAAATACAGTAGAAATGCTGTGTTAAATTGAAATCTGTGGGGAGATGGGGGAAAAACTCCTTCAAGTGAAATAAAAGCAAATTTATCAATTTTCAACAATTTCACCAATAGCACCAGTGGATGAATGGGAATTCAAATTACTTTTAGTGATTGTAGTATCATATATTGTTCAAAGCATTAATTTACTCAAATATTCTGAGATTGCATTTAATCTCTTGGATCGGAGGGAAGAGCAGATTCTAGACCACCTGATGAAACTGAATAGGCACAAATCTTTGAGGGGCTTTCAGCAAACTGGTCCAGCAGAAGGTATCACTGCCCATGGCAGAGGGGTTAGAAATGGTCTTTAAGGTCCCTTCTAACCCAAATCATTCTATGATTGTCTTTTTATTTTGCGTTACCTAAGGCTTTCAGCCTTTAACTGAAATGAAAGGCTCATAAATAGAAAATAATTCAAACCAATTCTACAAGAATTATTACAGGTCTCAAAGTTATGGCTCAAAGAGCTCTGTCTTTCCTATATAGACTACCTGGGTTACAATTCAGTTTGGAGAGAAAATTAAATTTAGTGGTTATCTGTAATCATTTTCCAGTCTAGATATGGAATAGATAGCTAAGTAGGCACATATAAAATTATCTACCACCTGGAGTCTTCAAATAGGTATTAGATGTGTTTTCTTAATGAAATACTATAGGTCAGAGAGAAGTGATGAACAAATGCTACTCAAACTTCTGTTGTTCTGATATGCAGCAGTTCTTAGTAAGTCATGAGCACAGTGCTAATGCAACTCTGTGACTGAGAAACCACCTTTACATTCAACATATAAAGATTCTGGTTTGAGACTGAGGCCCCAGGATAGCAGTATGCTTGTACTTTGAGCAAGACCAACAGAGTCAACTCTCTGTTGAAGGCAGCCATCACAGCATCTGCTGATAGCAGTGCTCTTCCCCCTTCTTTGCCCTCGTAAATATGCAGGCTATAATTTCAGGAAGAAAATATTTATTTCCTTCTTTACAGTTAAACGTTTAACATCTCTAGTAACGTGCTGTTCTGAAAAATGAGGAGGCTCTCTATCTATGGAGAAGACCAAAGAGAAAGAAACGGCGTTTATGCTTTATGCCTGTTTTGAAGTGACATAGCACTGGTCTTCACTATTGCAAGGTTAATATTTCCTAGCCATGCATTATTTAAAAGGCCTTTATGTGGGACTTAAAATTGGGAGAACATTAGTGATGCTCCTCTTCCTAAGCTTCTCATGTCCCAAAGTCCTACAGATATGCTGTCTCATTTTCTGGATATACTTTGGATATACACATACTTTCTGTGCCACAGATTACTAGAATTTTGGACAGAGGAAAACTGATCTTTTTTCTTACACACAAGAGTGATTAAAGTATAACTTATTTGGTAATGCCAACGGCCTCAAACATGGATGGCCCATCCTTATTCTTTGGGAAAGTAACAATGGAAAAGTTCTAGGGAAGAGGAACTAGCTCAGCCTTGACCTTAAAAAAACAAAAACAAAAACCTAAATCACAAAACAAAGGACAACCAAGAAAAGGAAGAAGTCTTGTCTTCCTGACAGGTTTTTGATGATGAGAACTGTTAGTGGCCTCATACTGGTCCCCAACCATGCTGTGACACAAGGTCAGACAAGATGCATCCTGCCTGGTCACTGGTTAGGAGAGTATTTCTGAATAATATTCTGTTTGCACAGAAAAAAATAACCTTGGGCAGTCAGAAAATCTGTTGAAATTTAAGTACTCTACCTCATAAATTAAGGGGTTTTTTCAGCCAGGCATTATTTTCTGAAGAGACTGAAATATCAAGAGCCATATTACTGTTCTTCATACCATCACAATTAATTTTTTAAAATTTTCCGATGTTTTATAAATGGGCATATGTACTGGAAAAATTTCCTCTTGTTGACAATGCATGAAACTGTTAGCATGTATTAAACTGATGTTTAAAGACTATATGTTAATAAATACCTGAGCAGCTTTAGATAAGCATACTACTTGCTGAAGAGACCCCATATCTGTATACTTTTGGGAGCAACTATATAGTATTCATCTGAGAGATGATCAAGTGAAAAAGCAGTTTGAAAACCAACTTGTAAAAGACATCCATTTAAAATAAAATTACTTTTTGTAAAGCTTCCTAACATGCTCAAAGAAAATAAAGGCATTGAAACAACAAACAAAACTTAAGTAAATTTTTGCTCCTGAGTTCATTGTGAAGGAGCTTGAGTGACCCCTCATGCTGCATGGCCTTTATATGGTAGGCACATCAGATCATCTGATGAAAACTGAAAATTCATTAAAGGAGATTACAGAACAAACTGTTAATGTTTATTTTGTCAAATCACAAGATCCAGGCGGTGATGTGTAACCTCCTGCTTAGAGCTGCCTGGTGCCTGAAAAGTGGAAGGTCACCAGCATGGCAGCTATTTAATGAAATGGTTTCAGGGGTGGTTTGGGGTGAAGGGTTTACAAGCTTGTAAATTTAAGGCTTGGTCAAATTGGTAGTTAATAGTTTAAATTTGTGAGCAGCTTGATACTAGAAGGAACAAGATAATAACGCTGTCCCTGGCTCGCTAGCACGAGCTCTGGAGTGTCCCCAGTCGGAGGAGATGAGGAGTTATTTCTGTGACATCTTTCTGGACCGGCTTAGCTGGCTGCGTGCGCCTGCCGGCTCCTCCAAGGAGGAGGCACTGCAGGGGCCCCATGGGCTGCGCTCGCCTTGCTCCATAGGCAAAGAGAGGGGCTTCTGGTCTGGCTTCTAACAGGTTTATTGTCAGAAGTTTAGCAACCAGAACATGGCAATGATCATAATCGCGCCCGGAGTCTTTTCCCTCAGTTTTATAGGGGGTTTAAAAAGCGCGGGGAAAGGGGAAAGCAAGCAATGAGATACAAGCCAGGGGGAGGACACACTTCAGCGAGAACCACTGGGGGAAACCGGGAGGCGGGAGTTATAACAAAGAACCCATGAACAACCGAGTAACCGAGAACATTCCCGAACAGGGGGAGGCAGCCTGGACCCGGGTACTGCCCAGGGAGACGTGGCTGAGGTCTCTGCGCCCTCTCTCATTGCCACTGTCCTGGGTGGGGAATTCCACCCAAGGGAGAGCCCTGAATTGACTGACATTCCCCTGCCCCACCCCGGCAGTGGGCTGGGTCACCGCAGCAAAGATACATGTGCTACTAGGTTTGTTTTCTTAACAAAAAGATTTTAGCTGGGCAAAATGTATACTGCGGCTCAAGTGATGGAGAATTTTGTGTCTCCTAATTTCAAAATGCTAATTTAGATGGATGGCCCTTTGGCCTAATCTAGAACAGCTGTTTCTGACCAAAAAGTTTTCCTTATACCTCCTATTTTCGTATTAAATGAAACAAAATAGGTGATCTTCAATTAAACCTGATTTTCTTGCTCATGTACTTTAGTTTTTGTCAGATATATGGGAAATCGCAATGTAAGTGGGACAGTACTCTTAATTCTGACTTTAACCCAGGTGATTTGTATGTTAATTAACTAAATTGAACACATATATATTACTTAGCACAAAGACTGATGAACCTGGAGTCTAGTCAGAATACAAAACTATATATAGAAGTGCACATAAAAGGAATTGTTGGACTGCTTTATATGGCCTAATGCATCTTTATATTAATCTGCTAATCTGCCACAAACAATTTTTAAAACAAAATTTCCATAGGTTGATTTTTATACTGTGCTTTTGTGTAGCATAAGTTGCAACTTGTGCAGCATGAAGTTATTACTTATCTTGCTTAATTTCTTGTTTTGAATCTTTCTATTCAGATATCAACACTCTGGACATGTGGTCTCACAGGAGAAATAATAAGGCTGCTTTCTGACTGCATAATACCAGTTCTCCCCACTCAACCTTTTCCCCGTACTCCCATTATATCATAATGCTAGACACTGTTATTTCTCTGAGGAAAACCAAATTCTACCATTATTGCTTCTTTTAATAACTGTGTAAATTCCAGAAACTTTTGGTCATCAAGTGCTTGATAACCCCTTATTAATTAAAAAGCCTGCCTTACTCTTCTTATACCCTTTTACAGTCAAAATACATTTTTTCTATGATTCAGTGCTGCAAAAAAAAATGTTATTGATAAAGGATATAATATTTTGGCAATACATATTAATTGTTGTTTTGAAAAGTATTCTACTAGCTCTAATATGATGCTCCATGTCATGTATATTGCTTCAGACACAGATTCAGGATTAAACAAAATTCATTTTCTTTATGTTTATATTTAAAAAAAGATTTTCACTGAAGAATTAATTATTTGTTCCAAGCTGAAGGCCTAATCATACATGCTTAGGACAACAAATTCTCAGTAAAAGTGCAGTACTATTCTATTTTTGAAGCATTTTTCTTCTGCTTTGTATTAGTTTCAAATTCTGTATTCTGACAAACATTTCAGAAAAACTCTACCTAGTTTAAAACATCACATCTTCAACATGAAGTTTGCACTTTTTTATGGGTCAGTCTTACCAGGTAAGGTTTTCCAGTATAAACAGCAAGGTATCCCAGTACTTGTTTTACCTTTCTGTTCAGTCTGGCAACTATGCTATAAATACTGTCAGTAGTGTTAAGTCTTTCTGATGGAGAAACAAACTGATTTCTGAATTTCTGAAAATTAACCTTGCTTATTTAAGACCAGTACCAGCAATCCTAATACAAGCTTATAAGTTGAGTAAACATCTCTGATTACATCTGAGCATTCCTCCATTGCCTGTCTACCAGATGAAATCTCAATATAACTAACTTGACCGGGCATCAGAGCTCTGCTTTGCTTCCTGGAGGAAAGGTAAGGGTTTAGTTTGTACCTCTGGGGTTTTCAAATTAAATACTTCCAGTGTGATCCTAGTGTATCCAACATGACTAGTTTCTGAACACGCAGAGACATTAAAAAAGAAACTATAGTTTGAGGCGTGAAAAGCCCCATTCATTGCAAGACTCTTACCTCATGTAAATAGTATTTTAAAATATCAGCACTCTTAACTGTTTTGTTACAGAAAGCATGTAAAAACAGATGGGAAGTACAATAGGAAGATTCATGCAATGTGCTCTGAGGATTGCTGTTTTGAGAGAAGCATTTAACAATACACAGTAAAAGAAGGTTTCTTTTTTTTTTTTACTCTTTTTTTAGAAGTTCTTCTAAAGAAGACAGACCCAACTTTCAAAATGTACTCTTGTCAAAGAGTGAGTTAAAGCAAGGGTCTGGCTCAGCTAAACAGTAAGGGAGAGTCAGACCACTGGAGTCAACTGCACAGATAGGAAAAACGAAATACATAATGTGATACATAAAGTTACTGCAACTGCCAAACATTAATACCAGAACAATCTTACTGCTTTACAAACACAGACTTACAGCAAAGCCAGGCACCATGCAAAGCCTAGTTCAGAACTGACCTGATTTACCTTTGGCTTCATCACCATCACCGGCTAAATAACAGTATTTGCTGCATTCCGTGCTGTGTAATGCATGAATCTTTTTGGATATTATGCTGTGTAAGTCAATCTCACGGTAGAATACTGAATCACCTGTGCCAATGCCCTGGCACACAGACATCTTAAAACTCATTTTACTTTTCTGTTTCCTACTATTTATTAGGATTTCTGTTACTTCTCAAAGGCAGTTGCAGAATTTTCCTTCTACTGAAAAAGGATGATTTCCAAATTTTCCAAGACCAATTTTGTTCTTGTCTAGCTTGTACTGCTTAGAATTGGCTTCTGGAGTACCTTCTGTTTATGCTGTGGTTTGAGAAAAATGTATCACTTCAGAAGATTGAACTCACTGACAGTAAAGGACCATTATGAGGAGATTTTTTACTTCAGTCCCATTTCTTTAACTTATTTAATCATACCTCCTTAAAAACATACATTATATTCATTTGCCTGTAATATTATTGCAGTGAAGTTCAAGAGGTCTATGAGACAAAGTCATTCTCAGATATCTTTGTTATATGTATTTAGCTGCCATCTTAAGCAGTAACTGTAGCATCTCCTTTCTCTGAAACAGGAAAACCCAGAGATGAGCAACATGAGGACTCTAGCAAACAATTTTGCAGCAATTGATAAAGAAATTTTGCAATTTCGTTACATGCATTAATTAAAACATGGTCACTACTTTTCGTCCCTTATGCAGAGCTGCATGGTTTTAGAGTTATGTTTTGGATACATCCAACATGACTGGAAGAGTGCCTGTGTACTGTTATAGGCAAATAATCAAAAGCAGAATCTCCAGGCCACATATCTCTGATGATTTTGACATGAGGTCCTTTTGCTCTTCAAATTCATGTGGTTTTTGAATCAGAATTTTTTTGCTTGGTGTATGCATTTTCTGACTCTGTTTTAACACACACCTATTAGTCAGCTTTAATGTGCTTCATGCAAAACATGAATTTTGTATCATCCTAAATTGTTAGCAAAAAGTTCTATTCAAGTCTTGGTGTTTCACAGAAACCTACTGTGTTAACACCATTAACATTATGAGTAAAACTTAAAAGCTAATTAAAAGACATAATTTGACAAGTCCTTTTGTACAGATTCTACTTTTATAAATGTTATACAATTTTATATAAATTAGTATCATTTATATAAGCCTCTTTTAATTGATTTTTTTATCAGCATTTTCACTTTTCTCCAGGATGATGTTAGTCTTTTTGCCAGAATTAGTTTTTTCAGTCTGTTAAATGCTGGCTGCATTTTTCTTCCTGCCTTATTGACATTCTGTAGCATTCCAAGACAAGTTCTAGAGCCTCTTTGCAGGTGTCTGCAAGGGCCTCTTGCAGCCTGTTACCAGCCTTTTCTGATTATTCTCTTCTCTGCTGTGACACCGACAGAGACAGGTGAAAATTGCCATCAACAACAGTAACGAAAAGGTTGAACATTTCCATTCCGTCATCAGTGAGCTGTGATGTGAAAGGTTCAGACTCCCTTCCTCCCTGGTGAAAATAATGTTATCTTCCTTCAAACTTCTTTGTCTTTTTCCTCTTCTGCCATCAATAGCACAGAAATGAGTCACTGCTCCTGCCCATACCTCTTTATTCTAAAACTGGAAACAGAAGATGCTCTGGCTATTCTAGGAACTGGGTATTGGTCCACACCTTCCAAACACTTAGTAAACACTTCAGGGAAGGAAAGACAGGAGCCACTCTTCTTGAAAGTCAGAAAGCACTTTAAAAGCGATATTTTGTCAGTGTAACATTGAAACATTTATCTCTGATGTAAAACTGGACAAAAAAATGCATGTAGTGGGTAACTTTGTTATTTATTGTCTCTCTTCAGACTTCTCTCACAGTGTCATTTAATGATAATGGTACTTCAAAGACAAAGAAGAGATTAATCTAATGATCCACTCCTATGAATTGTTCATCTTAGATGGACCCTTGAACCACATCTACCAAACTGTCCCTTTTTGAATAGGCTCAGATCCTGGAACATCCTATTAACTCTGAGGACTGACTGCCAGAATATGTGTGAATCATGTACTGTGAAGGGATGCTTAAAAAAACAAATAATAGAAATAAATTACTTCAAATATTGGAAGAAGATTCTGCAGTTCATTTTCATTACAGCAGTTGTTTGTTGTGACTCAGGAAGTACAAATTCTTCTATAGAAATTTCTGCAATACTTGAATTCATGCTACTCCCCTCTGTCTATGACCTGTTTTTTTGGGGTTTTTTGGTGAATTTATCCTGCTTGACTTTAACGCTCTACCTTCTATTGAATTAGTTATTAAATTAATGCAATTCTAGCCTCAAAACAGTGGCCAAAGAACACGGAGCAAGGATTTTATGTTAGTTATAATTAAAAATTATAAGGATACATTTCCAAGCCTATTAAAAAGGCTGTATGGCAGAAAACTTCAAGTGTCAGTTTGCAGTAAAAATGAAAAAATGGTAGGCTGCACAATTACCAAGGGCTTGATATGCTACTACGTTTACAACATACACCAAGCAAAGTGTAACAGTAATGATTAAGAGTGCAGGTGGAATCACAGAGTGCCTGTAAAACTGATTTATGAAGTTTAAATGCCAGGCTTTATAAATAAAGTCACATTGATGAAATATCAAGAGGGGACAGGATTGTATTGCCATGAAATTCTGATTAGTTTTGACACAATACCAGATTAAATGAGCATATAATGGCAAAATCTGTGCTGGGAGGACTGCAGAAGTAAAGTTAAATGCCAGAAACATACACATTAGTTTTCCCTTTTCCTGTTCTGGGTGCTGTGAAATTTAGATTCCCTTTGCTATTTGAATCCTTTACATGAGTTTAAAAGTGGGATCATTTTGGGGGGAGAAGGAATAAACATATGCCAATTACTGGTTAATAATCTAGTAAGATTGAGGGCTTCACACTGGAGCAGGTCTTGAAACAAGGCAAAATTATTATTTTTAATAATATACTTTGGCTAGTCATGCTGGTATTATTTAGAATCCCAGGCTCACATAATCACTCTTCAGACTCACTATTTTTCTGCTTTTGTGAAATCAAACATTTTTGATGTCACCATTTATCTCAGTTGTCAGGATAAATTTCATGTATAATGACCAAATATCACTTCTTCCTCTTTGAGATCTTGCTTAAAGTGGAGTAGGGACTTTAAACAAATCAGCAAGATTGAGACCAACAGTAAATCACAGATGTATTATGTTTTCTTCTTTTCTTACAAGATCAAGTAGTTAATAAGGTTTATTACAAGATGCCACATAATCAGGTGGCAGAGGCTTTCAGCAGATATAAGAAAGGATTAGACATGTTGATGGAAAAACAGGTCTGTAAATAGTATCAGGAAGAGGCAAATTTCTGCCCTCTGACATCTCTAATACAGCAACTGGCGTAAGGGGTAGAAGGGGAGGGAGTGACTGAAAGCCACCAGGTTTGGTGTTCTCCCTAAGCTGCATCTCCAACTGCCATTAGAGTATTAGGATAGATGGATCATCGATCTGACTCAGTAGGGCAATTTTTATGTTCAAATAAGGATGACTGAAATTGATAGGGGACATTAAAATAAGATTAGTATAAAAATAAGACAAAAATGAGTTGGTAACACAGCAGATAAGGCAAAACAAATCTTACAGTGGACACTCAACCACAGTGAATATTACAAGGACAGATAAATAATATATAGGGGAACAATAATTAGAAATACACAGATGCAAAGAAGAAAATACAATAAAATTTTGAGAAGGAAAAAGCAACTTGCCACAAATAGGAGAGAGAGAAACGTGAAATATAACTGTTAAGAATCATAACCAACAACTAATAATCATAACCAGAAATTAATATAGAAATGAATGAGGGCAGTATGACTTCAGATTTATGTGCCACTGTTAATCATAAGTGAACAGATTATCTAGAATAATCAACAGATGAAGTGAAACTGATCCTACTAAAAATCTCCAGTTTGACTTCATGTGCTAGGTACTGGAGCCAAAGATACAAAGAAATATCTGAAGATATTTCTGAAGAATAGATAGAAGTGTTGAGGATCTTATTTTGCAATAACTTTAGTTGTATTAATACTCAAAATTCCTTTAAAATAAACACACATGCAAAGTCAAGAGATCAAATTCACTGGGGTACTTAAACAGTGCTTTATTTTAAGTCTCTATATAACTCCACACAATTTAATTAATTAAGCTGTATTTAAAGTTAGTAATACTATTAATTTTGCTTTGAGTATAGTTCTGAATACCTCAATAAACAGAGTGGTGAGGATTTGCATAAGAGTGATTATTTATGAGCTTGAAAGTTCGTTACAATGAAAGTCCTAATGAGCTAGCTACAGATCCAAGTTCTGTTCCCAGTTATACTGCTGTAAATCCAGAACGATTCTACTGATGTCGTTGGGCTCTGGGGTGAGACAGACAGAAAAGCATGTGCTTCAGTACAAAAAGCTAAAAGAAGACTTAGGCTAACACAGGATATAACTGGACAAAGTCAGTGAATGTTTTTGCTCTAAAAACCAAGTAAATACTTTTCTCTCCTTCCAAGTTTGCTGTAATACAAAAGCACTAGTCAAATTACATATCCAGCCAGCAAATTTCCAAACAAGAAAACATGCTTGCATGTGTCTACAGCCCATCTTCACCCTTTGGAAAGAAATCATATGGCTTCTACATGCAACATGTGAATGCAAATGCCAACACCCCTGCAAAATTTCACAGCACACGTAACAGGATGAGACAGGAAGCTGCACAGTACCTGATGCATCTTTTCAGTCCTATCAGTCTTCCAGACTGTTGTGTGCATCAGGCTAGCCTGCTCTTGGGTGAGAATTTACACTACTCATACTGTTAGTGAAGTTATCCTGGTTTTATATTGCTGAAATCAAAAGCTTTCTAGATGTTGAGAACACTACAAAGTCTGCTATGACAAGAACTTAGAAGCTGTAGACAAAGACAGCAAAGATACAGGAGTTAGGGCAAATGATAAGGCTGAGTGCAAACTCTTTGGAAGCATTATTTAATAAAGGCAATAGAAGGACATAGAGCCCATCAACAAGAGGAATTGTTCAGCGATAAAAGGAGAAAACGAAGCTTACATGTAAAGAAAGGAGGTGTCTGCTGAACATCATGATAAAGCTCATTTTTTTTACACTGGAGCACTCTATATCTGGTACATAGTATATCATTGTACAGTTAAGGAAAGTGGGCTGCACAAAGCACTAAAAGGATAAACGGATAAAGTATTAAAGAATTCTGCAGTTCAAATGGGAATAAACTGGGCTAACTTATAAAGCACCGTAAGTTTAAATGGTGTGGGTTCACTATTCAGAGCAGAAAGCATTTACCACATTTAATCAATCACAACTTTTCTGGTTACTTTCTTTGTCCTCTCCTTAGTCTATTAGCAACCTAGTAAGAGGATTAGATCACATCCCCCAAAAGCAGTAATACTCTTTTCAAACTCCCTCAATAAAATGATCTCTTGATAGGTATTTTCCCCAATGAAAAGTATTTACTCCATCACTATTGCTAACAGTTCAGACTGATGAAAAAAATGTTCCAGACTTACAGGTTTGACCTGGACAGTGTGATCTTCAAGGTCTTCAAGTTTTTTCAGGTACCTGAAATGTGAGCTATACAATTAAAAATCAGTTACACCTGACTCACAGCTGGTGGAGTCAAACCTGTGCCCAGGCAAGACGCTTCACTCTGGTTGTCACAGTGGCTCCCAAGGCACTTTTGGCATCAACTACTAAGGGAACGTCTTCAAGCTGCAAGTGCCATTTCTGCACCACAGACTTGGCAGGAGCCAGACTCACTTCAGTGAAGTCTGCAGAGCTGGAGAGAAGAGGACTTGCTTTGGTCTAGACTAATCTGGTAGATCTGCCTCAAACTGACTTAAGAAGATTCTAATTTCACATACTTGTCAGTCTATTTCTCTCAAACTGCATTTTAGACAGCGAGTAAGCCTTGCTGCAGTATTTTTCATCCACTGGGGAGGCTTTGCAAATGAAATATTGTCTGTAGTTTCACATTTTGTTCCTAATGTGATTTAAAATCATTATTTTCATACTTAATTTGGATCAACTACTTACATTAATAAGCAATGACTAGTTAATTTGTAACATCAGAGACTTTCCAAACACTTTCCAAGAACTCTGTTTTAGAATATTTGTTGCCTTTTGTAACTTCCTTGCTTATCTGTTATGATATTACGCTAATAATGAGTCAATTTCTTGCTTATTTAAGTATAATCAACAAGTCCTGCTGCAACCAAATTGCCTGAGGAAGTTTTCAGTTATCTTCTCTTTTCCCAAGCTTCTTACAGAAGTTATGTCTTCTTGACGTATTGTCAAGCCAGCATGTTAAACATATTGCAATCTCAGGTTGAGAACCTGCTGTTGTGTTATAACTTAGACATTAGGGGCAGATCTGACAGTGAGTTGAGGAGCCAGAATGCCAGTTTAGGCATCTGAAGTCATAGAACCATAGAATATATCTTGAGTTGGAAGGGACCCCTGGGGGTCATTGAGTGCAAGTCCCTGTTTCATGCAGGACTACCTAAAACTAAACCATATTACTGAGAGCATCACCTGAAAGAATTTGGAAAAAAAGTCTTAGGTGTTGAGGAGACAGTTTTTCATCCTCAGTCTTTCAATGATGATAGGAAAGCCCTAGGATTTTGATTTAGCTTAAATTCAAGTTAAGGCCTAGTGCTTTGGTTATTTATCTTACATTGCTAAAAAAAGGGTTCTCACTTTGGCCAATGATTTTACAATTCAAATGGGATGCAAATAGAAGAGAGTTTTTTTCTATCTCTGATAATTAATCTTGAGCTGTGTTAATTCCATGTCTTCAATAATGTATAACAAAGCAGCTGAGCATTCCTCACAGGACTCTGCTGGGTTTTTGAAACACTCTCAGGTTAGATCTTTCTTTACATTGAGATTTTGTCGTTGTAGTAAATAAAAGACAGTTAAGCAAGCAAACAAACCCACAAAGCCAGAACTCCAGATTGCCTTTCAGAAGATCCAGTCCTATTTATTGTTAACAATTGTAATTTTTAGAAAAATAAAGATATTGTTAGCATATTCTTAATTTTCATTACTAGTGAAAATACTACAGCTGAAGTGATTGTGCTTGTCCCAGTTTAGAATGATATTATCCAGTGTAGTGCTCCCATGCTGCTGCTTGCTCCCCCTTCCCTCCTGAGAGTGGCTGGAGAGGAGAATTGGAGGCATTAAAGATAAAGAGCACTGGCTGAGGTAAGAACAATTTACTGGAAACAGCAATGAGATAAGAACAGTAACAGTAATAATACTAACAGAGGGTAGAAGAGAAGAAAGGATCCACAGAGAAAAAAGCCAGCCTGGTAATAGACAATATCAGATGGCTCCCTCTGCCATGTTTTCTCAACAAGCAGGAATCCCTCCTTTCTGGAAAAAACTCCCTTTTCCCCATCCCCAGCAATGAAGTGAGGTGTTATAGAATAACCTCTGTGTCCTGGCCATGCCTCTTCCTGGTTACTGCCAAAAATTTACCCTTTCCTGGCCAGAACCAGGACAGTGGTATAGCACCAAACATTGAAAATCAAACGAATCATGATGTCAATAAATTGGCAGAATGATACAAAAAAGCCCCAGTGAATATATTATGAATAACATTAAAAGCCTGAATTCAGTGAAGTCAGTGGGAATTTTACCATTCAACATGACAAGGTTCCACTGAGACAGAGTAGTTTTTTGCTCTTCAGCATTTATCATTTATTTATACTGTGGTACCATTGTCTTGGGATTTTATTCATAGAAGAGTTGTGAGTCCCAAAACTAATTCAAAAGTTTACACAAATGAATATTGGTTGCATTTTGTCTTATTATTCATTATTTATTAAGGCTTTCTTGTAGCAATGTCGTGTATTGACTCAGAGGACAAAAACAATAATGTGACTCAGTGAGTGACACTATTTCATGTAAGTGAGCACAGAAAAAGCTATCTAAAAACTGAAATTTATTTGCATAAATTATTTGGTGAATAATTATGACTCACAAGGACATTAAAACAAAATCTGTACCATCACAGAAGACGAAACGAAACGAAAGAAGCAGCCAAGAACAAGATAAATTATCCTGTGCAGAGTGTTGTAGTGCCACAGCTGAGCTGCCACTGGTCTTCAAGCTACATCCCGCCAGGCTGGCTTGAGTACTTGAAGTTGCCACAAGTTGCTGCTGTCTACCTAAACTACTTACAATAAATGATTCAAGCAATTTAAAAGTCTCTCAGAACCCCTCAGTTTAATGCTAGATACTAACTCCAGCAGTTTCCATCTGTCTATCACTCCTTACTATGCACTTTAAAAATATTTTTAATTAACATTGTTTAATCATAGTAACAACATAGAGACAAACGATGTTTTACAAATGTTTGGAAACATAGAAAAAACCCCCTAAATTAATACATATGAGTTATTTTTTTCCTCTGTGGTACTCTTGTTTGACACATGCAAAATAAGACCAGGAATTAGTTTGCTGCTAACAATTTCTCCAGTTTTCTTTTCTCATTCTGCCTAGGTTTCCCTATGGCTGAATGGCAGTAGTATAAACTAGATTTAGAACGAACTACCACAGTTTTGTGCTATGTGGTGTCCTGCTGGTCTTCCTGTGTGAAATTGTCATTCAACCAAATAAATCAAATACAGTGTAATAAATCCAAACACATTTTGAATGCTCAGCCTGATTTCCATATTATTGGAGAGAAACACTGCCATTTTCTTCTTCTGACTGAAATTAATTTAAAAGAGGAAGTAAAATCTGCACAAAATAAGGGCTCTAGCTGAGTTCTACATAGAGTACCTCCCCCCCCCCACGCCCCAGTTTCTGCCCCAGGTTATAACCAGGTGTTTAAGAAAGCACATGCAGAAAATAGAAATATTTATATTAACATCTAGAGCAACATGAAGTAGAGATAGAAATTAAATTTTGTGGACATTGGTTCCTTAAATGGAACACAAAGCTTCTCTTATATTGCTTAACTTTTCCCTTCACGGAGCATAAGCTTAACACAGCCTTAGGTCAGGATAAAAATATTAAAGACTACATCTTCTGTTGGGTGTCTGCTTCCACTTGAGAAGGCCTCCTTTCCAGGAATAAATGTTGACAATTTGATCTGCTTTGGGATCCACGCAAGACTCTGCTTGCCCCGCTTTTGCTCTGAATTTTAACATTACAGCTGACCAATTTATGCTACAAAATGGTGATTTATGTTTGAGTTATAGTTTCAAGTTGTGCTTTTCTCTCTATTTTTTTTTCATTTTGTTTTGTTTTGTTTTACTACAAAATCATTGTAGCTTCTACCAAACGAGGTTCTGAATAAGAAAATTTCGCGCATTCCTGAAAAAAACAAGGCTTTTTCATTAAGTTACCCTCAATGATGCAATGTTTGACTTACTCCATTTGGGATTTGGTTGATGCTGAGTGAGCTTGCTGATCTACTACAAAACATATTGTGAAAACTCAGCAAGTGCCTTGGATCTACAATGCTTCTGTTCTCTTATAATGAGATATGAAAGTAGTTGTCTCAGAGAAGCTTCATAAAAATCAACACACCAAAGAATGGCAGTAATGTAAATTACAGTAGAGAGAAGATAGACAACTGCTTGGACAAAAAATAGAGGAGAAAAAAGTTATTATTGGGATAGTGCCAAAGGGCCTCAGTAAATTATATTCAGAAGTAGGCTGAACCTAATTTCCTTGTTTGTTTTAAAAGCCTCACTGAGGACTTATGTAGCTTGCAGTGCTTGTTGTCAGTAGTTTCAAGTGGCCATGTCCACCCAAACTGCAAGAAGATTTCAGTCATGGAAATATCTTTTTTTATTTTCACAGTCTAAAACATAGTCTGTACCTCCATGCATATATTATTGTAAAAGGACAGAAAAGTTCATATGTACTTCAGGATTTTGTAAAAGTAAACTTTTGAAAAACTTGAAGTCATTATAAAATCTTTCCCAGATTTGTGTTTATTTTTTCAAATGCCAGTGAGGGTCTGTATACATTATAGAAATACATTTATATAAAACAAAACAGGGGAAAAAATCCTTAATCCAAATGTGTTGAAAATGACACATTTTTCTATGGCAAGTTTGTTCAGCTGCTGTCAATAAGGTCATTATTTAACTGTTTTCTAGATGGAGACAGTTTATCTTATAAAAATGTTTTATTTTGTTTTTTAAAGGACACAGTTCAACTTTGGCTTGGCTTTTGCAGTGGAGTACAGCAAATCCTTTTTCTACAAACAAAATGTTCTAATTTGCTGCCCTCGATAAGATCCCCAGGCTTGCTTAAATTGTTCAAAGTGTTAGAGGTGCAACCTATGCCAAAAACTATACTAGAATAAATATTGCATGTATTTTCAATTTGTGGGTGAATGTAACACAAAACAATTTTGGTTGTTAGGCACATTGCAGGCAAGCTCTGCAGGCTTCCCACACACGTTGCTACCAAAGCCCTTCAGCCCTGACAGTTAACACCATATGATGTTCCACTCTTGAATTACCTTATGAGCAGCAACTGCCAACTCGGTCTGTGAGTTTTGGAATATTCAAACCCTGTGGACCTGATGACTTGTTGGGTTTTTTGGTTTGTTTTCCTTAGCACCATGCTCTTTACACGCTATGAATGTCTGCTTGCTGTGAAGGATTTCTTTTGCATGCTTAACTTTGCCTCCTGGAAAGCCAATTTTGCTCAACTTACTTTCATTTAGAATTATGGGACACCTTCTTTCTAAGTGAAGCTGCTGGATTTTTTATTAAAATAATAATAAAATAATTATTAAAATAATAAACCTATGTTTACTGAGACTATGAATATATAAATTGGTCTTCAGTCCAGTCTCCTTCTAAAATTTCTTAGTGCTTAAGAAAATGGTTAACTGTCAGTATAAGTTGACTCAATTGACTATTAGAAGAAATACAATCAGTACATTGAAATGGGAATGGCCCAAAAAGGGTCTCAGACAAAAAAAAATATTCTTCCTCCAGCAGTACTGGAAAGAAAAAGCAGCAGGTTGTGAGAGGGAAAGGATAGTATGCCTGGTTTTATGCATTAACTTAAATTTATACTGGCTCATTCTTTATTACACACTAGACATTTTCCAGTTTTATTCCACAGTGGTCAGATGAAGAAACCTTAGAGGATGGAGAAAACAGGCAAAGTAAGGATAGGCTGCTTTGGAAAGACACTGAAGACCAATGAGCACTTTATTTTGTTTATGTTGCCCTGTATCATTTGTCCTATGAGACCTCAGCATCACTTGTGGCTTTGGAGCATTTGTCATAGCAACCAAGCAAATTGGTACATGCCTAACAAGGAAAAGTGTTGTCCAGTCATACTTCCTTCAGACTCTTGCTGTCAAAAAAGATTTGTAATAAAGGCTATAAATGATAAAGCTATAGCTGTAGTCCATGCACAGAGAAATAAACTTCAAAAAATCACTATTAGCACGTACATGTAGAAATAATTTTGGAAATAGTTTTGGAAATGTAATCTGTACCCTTGTAGGACTGGAGAAAGTAATTAAATTAACGGTGTCAGAAAGCCTACTTACCACCTACACACCAGTAGAATCAAAAATACAGAAAAACATATCCAGCTGAAGCAGTGTGGGAAATCCTAATTTTATTCAGTATCCTTAAGTATTTTTTATTATCCTAAGACAATTTACATTAAACTCAGAGTCAAATCAAGCTCCCTAGGTGTTCAGGATGTTTTCAGAAACAAGTCCTGCTGCAGGGTATCACCAAGAACATGTTGGCTTTTGGATGGACATTCAAAAAATTTTGAAGTACATGATCCTTTTTAAAATGTAACAGCAATAGGACTCATTAATTTAGGTAATCTGACACAGATGTAGCTTTTCCTGCCTGCTTTGGCCAGTGATGCTACAAGAACCTCTCTTCTCTTCAGCCTTACGCCTCTCCCAGAGCCAGAATTTTGTAGTTACCGTACAGCTTAAGGTTAGTTCACAGCACCTGTCCACTGCACATAACCACCATGTCTGCTGGGTTGTGCTCTTTCCCTCTGGTTTTGGGAAGTCTAAAGGGGTAAACATGGAAATTTGACAGTCTTATTGTTCTTATTGCTTGAACATGGTTAATATCTAAAATTGAAAAGGAAGTATTTACAGGAGGACAATAAACTAATAGAATGCTGGTTTTATTCCATCTACAAACACCCTGTTTAAGTTTATTTGTTAGATGTCTCTGAGCATTTACTCAGTGAGAGAGATCGTATTCACCCAGCCAAAGTTCCTTGGCCCTGGTTCATTCTTGGGTTTTGTCTCTGTCCAAACCTGTTTATCAGGTTCATGAGGACACTGAGCCCACCCTTTGCAGCCCAACAGTTATGTCATTGCCATTAATGGCACTCAAATGTTTGCCAAGGTGTGAGTGATCTTCAATACATCCTTCCTCATTTAACTAAAGAATTTATTTGCAAAATAAGCATCTCATAAACCCAGTCTATTTTGCTGCTTTGCTAAGCCTCAACTCAGGGCAGCTGCTTGCTTCCCTGTGTTGGCCTCCATCCTTTAGTATCCATTCCTCCCATCTTTCCATCCTTTTTTAAAATAACACCCATCCTGTCTTCAGTTTGTTTATATTTAGTCACTGTTTCAAAGGACATACTCTATTGCAAGAAATTCCTACATGCAGATGCCCTTAGATGGAAAATTGCCTGCCAGCATCTTTCACCTGTGCTTCCTCTTTGAGCAGCAAAAGAAAGGTGAAATGGCAACACTGTCCTGTAGTCATTACAGGTCTATTCTTTCCTTTTCTTCAATTACAAATACTGATGGGAGGCACAGAAAAATTGTGCCATTCACACACTCAGCACAAGCAGATACAGTAAGATAAGAGGTCAATTATCCAGAGAAAATGATCCTGATGCTCCTTGTTAAAGGCACCAAAGGGAAGCAGCAGACATCCTAGCTGAGCAGACAGTGCTGCCTTAAATGGCCATCAGAAAAGGAGGAGAGGACTGAGAGAATATTGATTATGTGGCAATGTAGGAGGCAGCAGGACTGATGTACTGTTCATGTTGACATAGTTCAACAATCTTTTCTACCCTGTGACAACCATGCTAATCCTCCATGCAAGCCTGACAGGCTTATTCACCCCAGCCTGGCTTCCCATGTAAAAAACCTGCACAAAAAAATGGTATGGAATAGTATTTTGTTACAGCATTGCTGTTTTGGGGCTGAATTACACCTTGCCATACTTCCATAGGAAAATAAGGCAATATTCAAAGACAGTAACTTGCCAAAGAAAGTAGAACAAAGTATTCCTGTGGCAATCCCCGTGTTAGGCTAGTGAGATAAAACAGCGTGTCTTACGTACAGGAAAGAAATTAGAAGTATTTTTAAGTGTAAGAATTTTGTTCATTCACCATTCAGGGAAAAGAGCTTTCACACGGGGGAAAGGAAAAAAAGCTTTTCTGTGTTGATCTGGTTATATGTGTCAAGAGAATCCTACCTGTTCCTGGCATAGAGTGAAAAAGCAGTGTAATTCAACTGCAGACAATGAATGACCTGGAGAAAAAGAGCTGAAAAAGAGAGTTATCCACTACAGGAATCCTGTTGTATGTATAGGATTACTCCTTTACTCACTATTAAGCATTCTGATTTGGAGGAGAATTAGATGAAAGACAATATAGCTGCAACAAGATTCAGTATGTAAACTGCTCAGGGCAAAGGTCACATTGGGGTTTTTCTGTATTTACACATATCACAACCACCACTGGAATTTCTGGAGGCTGATGTAACACAAATTACTGCTTCTAGTACTACTTCTGTGGTAGTAAATGCTATGAAATCATTTACAGGAAACAGAAAACTGATAAAAATCTTCTGTAAAGGAAAAGGAATATTAAATGGCTATAAATTACATGGGATATACTGAGATTACAGCACTTGGCAGTTTAAAGTTCCTCTCTCCTATGGATAATTGCTGAATTAAGCATAGAATGGCAGGTAAGGAGGCTCACATAAGATGTTGATCCTATTGTCATGAGAACTATATAATCTATTTTACTATGGAAAGAGTTTGAACAATGATCAGTAGAGATCTGTTCAGCCCAGGATAATATGCTACATCTGGCATAGATGCATAGCTATCTCTTACTTCCCAGTGCAGTCCTGACAGCTACCCCTTTAGTCTTGTGCACAGCCTTGGGAGCATGAGTGAAAAAGGTGCCTCAGCATTGGGATTGTATGGATCTCTGCTCTTCAGCATGGCTTCATTTTGGTTCTTGGGTTTTCAGCATTTCCAAGCAGCTCAGCATGGCAGCCTGCCATGGATTGCTGAAAATGATAGAGCAGAGTCATAACCAGTCACAAAATTGGAATAATGTTTTGTCCCTCCAAAACTGAATTTTCGTCATGCTGTCAGTGGGCTCACTATTTAAACCAGTCTGACCCTGGACACAAATACCCATTTCTGTATTAGTGGACAAGTCTGAAGTCAGGTCTGGAATCACACCTTTTCTTGTGATAGGCTTCTCTACCTGCTAAGCTCTAAGCAGCTCTTCTTGCCAAGCATTAGACCCAGATTCTCAACAGCTTCTCCCTTGAATGTGGTATGTTTTACTCCTCCCTGCTCTCTCCCTTCCAGACCAGTTACCTCTCCAAGTATCAAGTGACACCATTCTCTCCAGGCATTAGTCTCTCAACTCCATGTTGCATCTGGTGTTTATCCCATTCCCCATGCTATCCTGGAAAGGGGAGGAGGTACTTTCCAACATGCACCATTCTCCAAAACTTTTACATGGATTAACAATATGCCAAATTTCCCCTCCTCCAGTCTCCTTTTATCTGTTTCCCATTTCTTTTCAAACATGCAGCCAGTTGAAGATGCCCTGGCTAATATGCTGATTTGGGGCTTTCATGTCATGCTGACATGCTGTAATCTTGTAGAGGAGAAATGAAACTACATCTTATTGTTTAGAAATTAAAAAGCATATATTCGTCCCTCCCCCCTCCGTATTTCCTTGCCAGCTTCCGATTTGATTGCTAGCTTGGCTTTTTGTCCTTCTTGCACACAGCACTCTCCTGAAAGATTCTGTGTACTTTTTGGATGCAGAAAGCTGTAATGTTCCACCCACTGCATTGCAGTTGTGATTGAGAAATAGTCTGCAAAATATATAGGACACCCAGAAGATCTGAGACACTATTATAAATGTATTTAATGTTAATATTCTATGATAATGTTTAGGAACCATCTATCATGTTAAAAGTGGCATTATTGCTCCCCACAAGGACTGTACTTCCCTCCTTTTTTTGTAGAGGTTCACTATGTTTTTATTTCATTTCAGTTTGATTTTCATGAAAACAGCTAGCTGCTTATTCCTTAGTGACTGCCCTCTTACTGAAAAAAATCGTGTAAAAATATGCTTTATGCCCAAAAGGCAAAGCTTGTCTTGACTCTGAGCCCAAGTGAGAGAAATGCCCACCTCAGAATGGCCCTCTGTTTTCTTGGCAAGTCACTACATGTGGTATAGTGGACCTCACAAAAAAATCTCAGAAACAACTACCTTAAAGGAGTTCTCAAGGGGTCTGAAGAGCAAAGCCCACGCTGTTACAAAAGGTCAAGAAGTGGATATAATACTGTAGAGAATATAAAATCACAAGCTCAGATTTTCTCCAAAGCATAGGCTACAATCACAGGAAACAAAGCAACTACGTAACTTAATGTTGTTGTCAGCAGATGAAATTTTCACTTTTCATACTTTTCATGTACTCCAGAATGATTTTTCTAACAATATGAATATCATCCTAACAACTGATGGACCTAGCCATTATACGTTAATTTAAAGAAGATTTTCTTAATTGTTTTGCAGGAGTTTAAATTTAAGGAGCCACAGTACAAAGTGGAACAGCTTTAGACAAGTGTCTAGCTGGAAGGGGAGGGAAGGCAGAAGGAAAGGGAAGAAGTTGAAGGAGGCAGAGAGTGGGAGGGAGGGAAGGAAGGAGGAAACGAAACTCCCTCTCTTAATTTCTGTCTCTACCCATCCCCACTGAAGCAGAAAGTGATGTAAGAGCTTAACTTTTTTTTTCTTTTCAGAAAACTTGCAATAGATTTTGCTTCCAAAAACTCTTACACCTGGTATGCAGGAGAGTGTTATAACAACAGAATTCATGACATATTGTTCTTTCTGTATTGTCTGTTTGAAAAACTAGCTCTGTCAAGAACTAGTTTATTATGTGAAGAAAGTGCTCACTTTATCTTCTGGCTAGACACAATTAATTGTTTTCCTATGGGCGATGACAGATCTCTCCCCTGTTACAGCTGAAAGCTGGCAAACAGCTATTTGATGCTGCTAGGAAAAAGCCCTATAAGACAAGTAGAGAAAATGTAAGCCTGATTTAGAAACCCCTCTAGAATGTGAAAGGCAAAAAGGTGTTTGTTTACAGGTTAATGGAGTACTACAAAACAAAGCTGAGTGAAGAGTATTTTAACTTTCACCTCTTTCTTATTTATACACTTAATTTTGGATGTCTTTGAATATCTCCATTATGAAAAGATTTCTAAGTGCCAAGCATATTTTGGGCTTTGGTCTTTCGAGACTTATAGTCCCTGCCTGTAAGAATAAGATAATTATAACTATATATATCACAAGAGTATTTTATGTTACTTTGATATAGTACATTTACATTAATTTGATATTTACATATATGTGTGCACCTATGTAAAAGTCTCTAGAGAAAACTAAATATTACATTTCCTGCTGTATATTATGTCTTATAATCTTTGCATTCCTTTTTTTTTAGGTGACTAACTGCTCCTGAAACTTCTTGAAAAGTCATGAAACCATTACTGGGGGACTGTGGTAACAGTAATTCAGTCATGATTCAAATTCAAAAGTTCTATCCATGAGGTAAAATGACTATATAAAAAATAAGAAAGGTGAGCCTTTGCTCTACCCAAAGGTAGAGGGTTATTTTTTTTGAGTTAATATTATAAAAAAGGCTTCTTAAGTGAAGTGCCAGGGCATTCTGCAATTAACAGATAAAGCAGAATTCAGTATTTATTGCCTTTGGTAAAAAAGCTGATGAAGGATTCAGAGATTATTGACAATACTTTGCAGAAGACATACCAAACATCCTTTACCAGGAATAATCTACACACTGAATTCGGTATCTTCCTCTTTGAAACAGACGTGGTGGTAACAAATCTGCCTTTAACAGTTGTTTTCCTTTTGAAAGATTGTAGAGTGATTGGAATAAAAGCAGTGAAATTATAACAGGCTTTCCTTTCTCTCCATTTGGATGTTGAAGCCAACATTCAACACTGATTTGAAACAGATTTCTTAGAATACTCGGGAATCTTGCCAGGTATTTATCATCTTGACCAAACCTAGCACAGTATACCAGAAAAAAAAAAAAAATCCTATTTGATTTTTGATTATCCTTCTCTTGAAGAAGGATCCTGGTCTGGGTGGCTTGACAGACCAGAACCACAAAAGTTATCTATTGGGTCATATTCTGCAATTGTTTGCTGCCTTTAAACCACAGTATATTTAAATGAAGCAAAACTAGAACACCTGGGGTCTGAGAAAATCTAGAGTGAGGGTTAAGATTTTTCAAGCAAACAGATAAAGCAGGTATATATTTTTTTCTGGAAAATATTTGCTCCTATAATTTAACGTGTATTAAAATGAGCCATTCATACATTCCTCAGTCACCAACACAAAAAATTGTGTGGAATCATTATGAAATAAGGTCTTTGTCTGTTAATCAGTGAATGATTCATGTATATGAGCAACTTAAAAAGTAAAGTGTGCAGATTTAAGTACATATCACCTCAAAACATCTAAAGTTATTTCTCAGCACAGAAAGCCAGACTAAGTTTGGCATCTCTTTTGTGACTGCATATACACTGTCAGCAATGGATAATGATCCCTGGCTAAGTCAAGAACTAAAAGGCACTAATAGTTTGTCTCACTTTTTTATTTTCCACTGTAATCCCGATGCTAGACTCTGCGTTTGCTGGTGTCTGCTCTTAGCTTTGCCATTTTTCCCTATAAAATGGCAGCATCTATTTACCTTTCTCCCTTTATCTTAAGGTATCAGTGTAGCTACACTATACTGTAAGCTTTGATGAACTCTCAAAATACTTGAAATTTTCATGGCGCTTATTTCATTAATATGAAACAAATCCAGGGTCCTCACATCAATATAATTAGTAAGCTGGTCCTTTGGTCCCATCCATAATCACATCTGTGCTTAGACATATGATAAATTATTTCTTCAAAACCACGGTTTTCAATTTCAGCTACAAAAACTTAAGACACTGACAACATGGAACAATTTCTGTGTTTTCTAAAACCCCATTTTCCTGCACACATGCACAAAGGCTGCAGATACCAATTTTTTAAATCACAAATATGGGCAGCAAAGTTTGCCAAAAATAATTTCAAATATGTTTTAATGAAAATAAAGTGGTTGTAGCTTTCCAATTGCAGCCCCCTTAGGAACACCAGCTGTAGCACACTTTCACAAAACATGCATTCAAAAAAAAAATCAGCCCTGAGCTTAAAAAATCTTCAGCAAAATATATTTTCCATTCAGTTTTCAATATCTGGTAACAAAATATATGTGAAAATGCATCAGAAAAACACTGAATATAGTCAGATTTTGAGTTAACTGTTTATCCTGATTAATTATAAAATTGTCAGTGTATTCTGTGGGGGGTTTTTAGATCCTTGCTATACAAGAATGTTCAAAAATTCCTCTTAATACAGAGGAAAAAAATGTGAAAGGAAAGACCTTGGTGCAGAATAGAAGACGGTTTTAAGCTAAATTCTGTATTTAATACTAATAAATATGCCGTGTTAATGCCACAACGAGAAACTAGTACATGAGGCTTTTGCATGCAAAAAAGCAGCAGACCAGTTTTCCATGGCTACTGCTCCTTGCCTTTCACACCTGCCTCGCCTGCCAACTGGATCTATCTTGAAGGAGAGACCTTAAATCCCTGCAAGCAGACTGTAAGGCACATGCAGTAGCAGCAGTGTACTGACATTTGCAAAGCACCAGCGTCCCTCAAGTGACTGGGAGCGAAGCCATTGACGTCACTGAACAATAGGCAAAATATTTCCTCCTCCTCCATAGTCCTGAACTGTAAACACCCAGCTTGCATACAGCAGGCTGAACATTTGGGGAGAGGCGGAGAAGGAGAATGTGAAAAACTCTCAACTGATGCTGCTGAAAACAAGCAGCTGTTCCTGCATAACCAGTCTCTCCTTATTCCTTCCATTTTGCTATGAGGATTGCTGATTCCCCCTTAGTGTAGGTCACACAGTAAAGAATATAAAAATAAAATAAACTATAATTAAGTGTGTCTACTGAACTCACAAGGAATTTTTTGAAGTAAAATATATAATATTAATTACAAGTTTTTAAAAAAGCACACTTATTTTCTCCCTCTTTCTGTCTCTGCTATGGATAGCTGCAGTATTGTAACAGTCATGCATGTATTTTGGACAAGGTGTGGTGGACTGAATGTAAGTGAATTTCCATCTCAGTCACCGTCTCTCCATGCACCCACATTATTACAAGTCTACCCCCTGTAGATCAGAATTATCATTACAAAATCACATATATCAGAATATGCTCTAGATTCACTGTAAAGAGTGGTTTTAAATCCTTGAGTTGGAGAGTTGTGGTTATGGCATAGGCAGAAAACAAAAGGACAGAGTTAATCTTGAAAATGGAAATCTAACTACAGCTTCTTGTGACTGCATTAAAAAAATACTGATGCACAAAATCATTAGGATTTGTCAGTTTTTTGACAGAATATTGTTCAGTGGTATGAACTATTAAACAGTTCTGGAAAGTTATAAATCCAGGGAGCCTAGTTCAGCTCTTTTCTTTGCAGCCTCTTGGAAGCAGCTGCAATCCTACAATCTTCCCTGTTTCCAGAGCATCCCTTGGAAGATCCCTGGAGTGCAGGAAAAGGAGACCACTAGAAACAGGAAGTAGTGTGGTGCTGAAAAGAGGTCAGAAACCCTGTACCTCTGAAAAAAGCTCAAGAAAACCCTTCAGGGAGCCCTGGAAGCTTCTGTGAGCCATTTCAGGGAATACACCATCTTATTTAGTCCATCAATGTGAACTAGAGAAATGGATCTCACCAGAAGCCCTCAGCCTTGAATTCAAAGGCCAGCATTAGAAGAAACCCTCAGAAATAGCTCCATAAAGATACTAGGGGTTTTTTTAGAGCCTTGTCTGAAAAAATCAGCTTGATGTGCCTGGAAAGGATTTTGGAGTGCCAAAGGAAGTTATTGTGTCACCTGATTTCTAACTCAATAGTTGTATCTGTGGAAGTCAAAGCAATAGAGGCAACCATAATGTCTATCTTCCTCTTGCCTCATTTAGGCTTTTCTACCTTTGTCCAAGGTGGTGAATAAGCCCTCTTGGCCATATTTGTTCTCAAACTAAGACCAAGGAATCATGCTCATCACCATGTTCTGCAGAAGGCAGCATGTAAGAGCCAGGGAGAGGCGCCTTTTTCCCTCTCCGCTGCTGCTCTCTGTTGAATGCGGCTGTAGGCGGCACATCACATTTGGGGCATATATTGATTTATTATTTCAAAGTGCTGAACAAACAAGTCATTTTTTCCAAACAGACCATAAGCAATTGCTCGTTATCCTCCATTTAATATGCAGGAAAAGTAGGTGGGCAAATAACCTAGTTGGCTGTTCAATTACTCCAGTGGGCCATGACGCTGCACTAATGCTGCTTCATGTCCAGCTGCTGTGCTCATGCTGAATTAGCTGTGCTGTTGAAAGTGCCCAGCTGAAAATGAATGGACCTTATCACCTCTCCAGAGCGTGCAGCAACAGCAGACACGATTAATTGCACTTCTGGGGCTTGACATCTACTGTTCCACACGTTTTGCTCCATTTGTCGATGTGCTGGCACTGAACCTCTGCACCCTGTCTGTGCTTTCACACAGAAAACAGTGGCTGAAATACAGGTTCTCATCTTACCAGGGAAAAGGCATGTGGACTTTTCCACATGCCTGCTTTCTTTTTTTTAGCTCTTTGTCATTTTTGTCTTTGCATGGGCTACTTCATGGTCAAATACTGTCCTTCTGCTGAGCTAGGTGGCAATATCAAAACATGTAGTGAAAAAAAAAATAGCTAGATTAAATGAATAAACTGCTGCCTGACATGACCATTTCAGACAAGTATGTGTAATACTAGCATAAAATGCTGTATTTCTGATTAGATCAAATCTCTCTTTCTTTACTTACACCTGAACAACCGCCTACAATGCAAAGCAATGCACATCTTTTTGGGGACTGGGAAAGCCTTGTACAGCTTTGGGAAGCCAAGTATGTTGAGATATATTTGGAAGCCTGTGTTTAGTGAGTGTGGCCTGGGCTGCACAGCTGAGAAGGTCTTTGTGTATGCCCCAGTTATATCCTAGTCCCAGAGAGGTGTTCAAGCAAGTGTCTTTAATATAATATCTTTAATATTGTTTTCTACAGGAGGAAAACTCAGGCATCTGGATTTGAATGAGGCCAAGACCCTAGGACAACCTGTAAAAATATCTGCCCCTCAGTCTTATGTCTATCTTGGCATCTTCCTTGAGAAGTACTATTGCTGGAAGCCAAGTGGAAACTAAGAGAGAGTTACATACTCTTTGGGGAACAGCCTAAAAGAACAGCCTGGAATGTTAAGTACATTTACTTCATTCCTAGCAGTGCATTTTTTAAGCATACCTTAAGGCAAACATTTGTGCATTTAAGTTTTACTAGTACAAACACTCAAAGAAAATACATCTTATTTTGGTTGCTTGCCCACACTGATGTGAACATCATTTGATACATTCTTACACTTGGTAACTTCCAAGGTTTTCCACCTTTTCCCTTTCACTCAGCTGAAAACATATTTCTCTGTAAATATTGTATAAACGACACAACAAACATTTCAAGCTACTCCCTGAACCTGTGTGTTGAAGAAGTAAGAGATGGGGGAGAGACAGAAAGAAAACCAAAGGAAAACTTCCTTCACTGAAGCAAATATGCCTTTTGCATTTTGAGAACTCCACATGTTCTGAAATGGATTTTACACAAACTCACCTTCAGGCAGAGCTTGAGAAGAGAAAATGCTGTGAAAGTACTGGAAAACTATGCACTGTAATGAAGACTTGTACAATTTAAACATCAGTGTATTTGCACCAAGTTAAAAGTTAACAGAACGTAGTATTTCCTCTTGTTCCTATCTGAGCTAAAATGAAAGTGTAATATATAAAAAAGATTATAAGCAGCATTTTCCCTTCCATTAATTGGACCTATGACAATCAGAATAACCAAAGGTAAAGCTAAGCCACATGTGTATAATTCAAAACATAAGCAGATTCTTCAGCTTATGCACAAAGTGTCTAGGAATACTTGGGTAAGCAGCATCCCTGCACTCCCAGGAAACAACAGCAGAAGCATTGCATGGCTAAATTTTCAAAGGCTAATGTATCTTTAAATAACAGTCTATAGAAATTTGTTCTATAGATCCTGCTTTAGGATCTACCATGTTATAGTCATGTCAGTCATGTTCGATTATGGCTTTTCTTTCTTCAATGAGTCCTTCAGCAGTCATAAGAGGCAAGTTTATTAAAAACCAGGTTTCTATGTGTCCATAAATTCTTGGCATGCATAGATTAATTATTTAAGTATCCTGATTAGGATTTGGAAATCTGAACATGTGACTCAGATTGTGAATTTTGGCAACTATGGTACAAGCAGAGGTCTAGACTGAATGTATGTGAAGCAGATATTGATAACTAAAGTAACTGGAGAAAAAACCGATCCCCTTCACAAAACAGAGTTTTGACATGGAAATTAAAGCATTCTCTTGAGTATCTTATTGAATTTCTCTGGATGTCACTTTGAATCCACATTGCTATTGACACACAAGAATTTGCTGATGGGACAGTATTTCTAGTCCTTAGGTAACAGCTAGATGTTTATTCCCAGCACAAGTACCTATGTTGTAATCATAAAGTGGACAGAGCAGGTAAAAAAGTTAGTATAGTATAGAAGTGATGGAAATTAGATCAACAATGTTAAAAATCAAAGATAAAGTAATGTTATATACTTCTTAGCTGTGGGTTTTCTAAATACTAGTAATACACTTGCCTCAAAATTTTATGCTCTACTTCAGAAAACATTCAAGATCTATAAAAATAAGGCAGTGTGCTTTCTACTGCTTGGAATAATCGAGCCCAGTGGAGATACTGGGAGAAGCATCTTGGTGATACTTCAGTTTTTGGGAAAGTCTAGTGGCAATGTCCCTGAATGCATACCTAATAAGAGGTATTCAGAAAACCTGAGTGAACTGAAAAGAAAAGTTGAATTCAGTCATTCACTGAGGACATAAGTTAGCTTTTATCTAGTAACTACTGAGCTGTAGAAACTTGATTATACGTCTGTTGAAGTCAGTACAGCTTTGACACGTTAAGGAAATGAACACAGGTAGGCCTACTGTTCTGCCTCTGATTAATTGCAAGTTTAAAATTAGACATTAATTAAAGAACACTTTAATATCCTTCTGCAGTGGGAAGAGAATTTGTTCCTACAAAACTTCCATTATTCACAGCTCTCTATATAAGCAAATCTTCTTTTCTGGCCCCATGTCCTGTGTGGTAGGTCGCAGAAGATAAAATTTTATAGTGAGGACTGTGGCTTTAGCTCACAGAATCTTACAATACAGCCACAGTGATTACCTTGTACCAGGGCAAATTGGTGACATTGTCTTTATTATGGATTACAAAGAGTCAGAGACCTACCAAGCAAACCTCCTAGGAAATCTTATGCAGCCTGTAAATATTTGCTATTTTTAAAATTCTCTTAATATGTAGCAAACAAGAAATAAAATTAAATCAATGTAAAACCCAAGAAAATCCATGTTGTGCACAAATCAAACACTTATAAAGGCTAAGATGCTGACATGCAAGGTCACAGCAGCTGTTCCAAGACTTGGCTAACCCCCAAGGTTGCCTTGACATTCCTCACGTTATTTATAATTCTGGAAATTAAGAGCAGATTTATTTATTTAATAGGAGGCTCAATCTATTGCTCCAGAGCTACTTTAGTAGAAAGTACTGATATACATCAAAGGGAAATGCTTATGGATGGCTGGAACTATAAGGTAAGCAAAACAAAACAGACTGGAAACTCACCAGGACTTTCGAGATGCATTGGTAAAGAACAACATACTTCTTTTGGCTGTAGATTCACTGTAGATTTAGATGAAGGACATGTTTTCATCCAACATTTTTGTGGTTAATTTGCAACCAGGATGTTTATATAAAGTAAATAGCCGGAATTGGAAATTCATTCTTTGCTTACCAGTAATATCTCAAACCTGAAGTGCATTTTGGGAGTTTAGCTCAGAACCTAACTTATACACAGCTAGCATTTTACATTTCACATCTAGAACCCACTTACTATCTTTCTCCTAACCCTGATTATTTATTGCCATCAATCTCTTTCACACAAATGCAAATGAAACAGAAAAGGTTAGAAAATATTATGAAAAAGTAAAATGCATTCAAATACTTTTTAAAAAGTGCAAGAGACAACCATTTAAACCCACAAAAACAGTATCATGGGGGTTAGTTCTAGAAGAAATCATAGTATGAGATCACATCATAGCATATTTAGAAAGCAGTCTTTGGAATATTTAGCAATTAGTCTTCGGAGTTATTCAACTATAGGGATAGACCAACACTGTGTATCACCCTGACCTAGCAACTAGTTCAGCTCATGAGGATGAGGAATGCAATTATTCTGCAAGATATTGCCCTAAGGAAAAAAAAAGGTAGTTCAATATCATGCCAATATTTCTTTTTACCTCAGATTGAAAGTTATCTTTTTTTCGCTACTCCTCTTCCTTCTTCAGTTTCTTTTGTTTCAAGATGACTGTATTATCTACAGAATTTTACTGCACAGACTGCCAGGCTTAAATTTAGTCAATAAAAAGAGTTGAAGAAAAGTAGACTCTAGATTTACAGAAAACTGGACATTAAATCAGGCACTTGCAAAAAGAGACCAGAAAATGAAGATACAGACAACAACTACATTTGTCAAAAACTGCTGTAAGTTGTGGCACTGCTTTACTTGAACGCTGCTTTCAAGTGAACTGAAAATTCTGCTGTTCTTTTGCTTTAAATGAAAGCAGCTATAAGAAGGATCAATTTCATTAACCAGATTTCTAGACTAAGCTCTAAGAGAAAAGAAGTTCAGCCTACATAGTAAGCAGCGTGTTCATTTAGCACTTGCCATATGCCACCAAAGCTGCTAAGGTTCAGATGTTGAGCATCAAACCCTCAGAGTAGATACCATACATGAAAATGAAGGGGAAAAAGGTAATTCATAGCTATCAGTAAAAGCTTTGAGCCTTACTTATTCCTAACCATGCAACTGCAGTCTCAAGCCATGTGATTTCCAACCTGCCACAGAGCCCTAACATTTTGGGAACATTTTCAGCTTTGCAAAGGTCAGAAATCTGAACAACATCTTATCTCACAATAAATAGTTAAAGACATGGGTCCTTTGTGTGTCTGCATATTTTTTTATTAAAACCAGTAGTTTTGTGGATATCTCAATGGGTTTTATTCTTTTGACAGAAATACTCAACTAATCTTTTCCTCAGAGAGAAGATGTTTGTGAAAAATGTACTTTAAATGAGACTTTTTGTAATTAAGACATTCAGAATATATTTTTTTCTAGTTCAGAAATTCACATTTTATTAATTCTTAAGCACTAGCATATTTTTCATAATGGCATACCATTGTTAACCAAAAGGTCTCCTCTGTATTTCTTGGAATAAAACCAACGCAAAATCACTTTATGCCTGAAGGGGAATGCAAATGACCTCTCTTTCTTATTGCCTATCTCATTTCAATTTTTTTTTAATGAATTTTTGAATTTTCTCTCCTAAAGTATATTAAAATTCTGTTTTATATTTGTACACCTACCATTCCACTGCCCTCTGCTGGAGGGAATACATCCTATAGCCTATTTATGGAAAAGTAGTTGCGGTTGACTCGTGGCTGGTGCTTCTGGACCCAAAAACGGGGTGTTCCTCTGTTGGTGAAGCCTGCAAGCAGTTGGCCTGTACATGCACAGATGTTTGATCATTATCTGTCTCCAGCACAAATAAGCATTCCATTCAAAAAAGTAAAAACACCAAGTTAGGAAAACATGAAGACAGCACAATTAAGTACCCAAAAGTTGGAAAATGCCAGAGGTAAAGTTTCACATGGAAATGTGTCTCTAATTCCATGTGCATATGCATTTACAGTGCAGATTTTATTTCTATGGATGAAAACCTAATTATTTTTCTACACGGTTTAGGGGTGCTCTCAAATTCAGGGAGTTTTTTCAGTACTGTTAGCCATAGGTAAGGATTTGTCTGAACATATGGTCTGTATTAACCTCCCCAAAATAATGTCAGGTGCTCTTCTGCTTTTTGTTATTGAAACCAGCCCATCTATAAACATAAGGTGCAAATTAAATTAATTCATAAACAGGCTGAACACACAAAGTCAATTGGGATTGCTTGAATAATCTTTAGTTAATAAATTATTTTGCAGAATAATACATTAGGGTACCTCTTACTATTCATAACTAGTATTTTGTAAATAAGCAAAGGACAATTAAATCAGGACTTGCTTCACTTCAGGCAGCTAGGTGATTATGAAGCAATCACTGGTTCAAACACAAAGCATTAAACGAAAAAAGAAGATCTCTTTAATGCACTGTCACTGGGAAAAATAATCAATATGATGGTTTAGCATTTATCAATGCTGATTTAACATTTATCTTGCTGCATTACAAAATTTCTCCATGTTTTTTACCCATAGAGCTTCTCACTGGAAGCTACTTTCAGGTCAAAAGCTGGTAAAAGAGACAGGAAACTAACAGCATACAGAAAGTCTTTCTGTATTTCTTACTTCTGTTTTCTATTTAGTTTGCAGTGACAGATCTGCAAACCACTTTTCCTATTCTGAATTCATTCTGATGAATGGAAGAAAAATGAGAATCAAAGACCTTACTTGTTTCAATTTGAGATATTCTCACTAACTCAGATTTACTGACAGATTAAGAATGAAAAACTTCCAGGTTTGAGGTACTATATAACCTGGAAGTGACACGGATATAAAATCCATTTGTAAAATCATTTGCTTTTATTTCAGCTGCACTTTTGCTATAAGGCAACCAAATTTAGTCAGAAGCTGAACACAAGAAATATTTTTGCTTAAAATAATACCCAGCATACGACCCAGTCATTCAAATTTTCATCAGAAACTGATATTGTTGTTCTCTTGCAGCTGCTTTTTGTCAGAATAAAGTTTATTTTACAGAGCATTGCAGTAACATGAGTAAACCCCTCCCGGCAAGAGTTTGTTAGAGACTGGAGAAGTCCTTCTCTTGTATTACCTGCAGGCAGCACAATGCTCAGCAAGTCCCTTGGATCCAACTGGATGTGGTGGGAAAATCTAATTAAATGGGGGTTTTTTCTGGCGATGATGACTTTGCGCTGCTCTGGAGCAGAAATACTAAAAAAGCCATGTTAGACCCAGTCATGTTTTGCTGCTGGAAAGTCAGGGTACAGAGAGTACAAGCACAACAGGCTCCCAGACCTCGGGCGGGGAGGTGTGTAACCTGGCATCACTAGCACAGTCGGGCAGTGTAACTTCTCCACTTGAAGGCTTCAATCACAGACCTTAAAGTCTTTTCCTTATAATTAAAAGCCCTGAAGGAAAACAAAAACAATCCCGACTTGCACTGCTGAGGGAAATTCTTGATTTGAGTGTGTCTGTTTGACAGATGCTTACCCGTTCTTCCAGGTCCCAGGGCTTTCCAGCAAATGAGCCCCAAAGCTATTCCCCACTTGTTCAGGCAGGAAAATCTCCTGGTACAAGAACATATTCTTCTTTCCCTTCAGCTGAACCTTTGCCCATCTTCATGTAGCGGGCCTCACTTCAACAGAGAGATTATTGCCTGTGCATTTAAATACATAGGGAAAAGGAATTTCTGTAGAAGTACAGAATGACCTCATATCTGTACCATTTTTCCCACCAGCCTATTTTGGAGGCAAAGATGGGATCCTGGGGTGTGCAGCTCAAAGCCACATGACCTACAGGACTGATGGTTTCTTGGGGTTCCTCTCTTGGTTCTCAACACAGGGTAAAAATAATTAAGAAGCCCAGGAACATTTTGTGTAATATAATATTTGAAATGCATGTGATGTTGCCTTCATCAGTGATTTCCTTGTCAATTTGTTGACATCATGGAATGCAATGGAGTCCAGTGACAACTGCTGAAATGAAACAATCTCGATCTTAACTCTAAACAAAATTACTGTTACTTTGTGTGTGTACAGAACTAGCATGAAAAGGAAGTTTAAAAACAAGACAAAAAAGCCAAACAAAACTTTAGGCTAGCTAGAAGGCACTAGGGCAGGAATGATTTAAAAGGAGATTTTCATTTCCAGAACCAATTTAAATCTTCACTGGCTAAAGCCAGGCACAATAATACTAACTGTTAGTCTTACAACAGCACCTCACAACAGTGACACAGACGGGTGTGTCTGTAGTAAGATTTCTCACATTTCTGCCTCATAACAGAAGAAAAATGATTAGTTTCTAGAAGCTTTGGGAAAGACACAGTATTACTCTTGTATACATTTTTGCATCCTTTTAAGTTATTAAGGGGAGCTATGTTAAAGAATTTAGTTGCAGTATTAAGATATTTTGTTCTATGGTCATGGTGCAGGGGAACAGAATAAGTTGTTCAGTCTTCTGCCACGAAAATTTTCTTTTCTCAGAAGCTCCCCTTGGTTATATATTTCAAGGATAAACATTGAAATTATAGCTTTTATGAGACCATATGCAAAAGAAGAGTCTCCCTCACCAGTATTTTGAAGTGGTCAAAGGGAAGTTCTGAATCCTAAACCAAAGTTCTTCCAGTTGAATTGGAAGCTCATGCATGCAGCAGAACACCAGACTGGTGAGCTCTTTGCAGCCTGTGTTGCTAAGGAGACCAGGAACTGATTTTGGAAAGCAATGTTAAGTACATTTATATAACAAGGGGTTGCAGGTTTCAGTGCTGCAAGTGTACAGATTTCTGCAGTAATATATACTGTATATGCTTGAGAGGACTGGTTTTTACAACCAAAAAAAAAACCCAACCAAAAAAACCCAAAAAACAAAACCAAACCAACCAAACACAAAAAAACATATACAGGAGAATAAGTGAAGAAATATTTGAGACACTGTAAAGGGAACTTTTTAAAAATTTGTATTAATTTTTTATTTCTCTCAGGCTACTTGGGTAATCAGTAGCATTGAAGGAGCCAAAAGATCCTGAAAATAAGAACTGAGTTAGTCTCAGCCAGGCCCACACAAAACACTGCCTGAAGGTTGTACCCTGCTCCAGACCCATTCATGTGGCCAGCTAAGAGCCCACAGGCAGCAGCCATCTCTCCAGAGAGGATTCTGTGCCATGAAGATGCCTCCTTTCTCACCCAGCACGTAAAATGAGGTACGGCTGACTGGGACAGAATAGTTGCAAGCCAGTGTTGACAACAGAACTGTTTTCTTGCCTACCCTTAATGTGCAGGTGCATTTGATGACATGGGGTTTTCAAAGGAACAATTTTTCTTCTAAAGCCTTCTCTCTCCCTCTGGTTCAGTTTTATCTTGCTTTTTCATTTTGGCTGTCCATTTTCACAGTGTATTTAGAAGGCTATGCTTCTCCCTTTTAGTTGAAAGGAGTTGTAGAGTTTTTAGGTTATATTCACTAATTTACTAATAAATAGCATACTGATAACTTCATTTCAAAATTTCAACACAAAGTAATAAGACAATGACATTGAAACAGATTTTTGTAATTTGTTTGACACTTCAAATAGAAACATATATTCAAAAAGTTCTCACATTTACCACCAATGTTTTCTCATCAGTTTTGTAGGTAAAATTGATACCTTTGTTAAAATACTTACTGAGGAGAAGTTAACTCACAGAAATTAGTTTTGCATTTAATTCCAAAAATTACTGACCCTGTGGGATTACAAAACTGCTGGTCTAAAAGCTTTTGTGAGTACTTATTTCATATTAGAATGTACTAGCATTCATATTAATATAGTCACTATAGAAATAAACGCAATCAGTTCAATTATTCACTTCTTTTTAGAGGTACACAAGATTCTGTCTAACCATAGGAAACACAAATTTTCTCAAAATTGGCTACTAAAGTTAAAATTAGTAACAACATATGTCCTCACTTTCCTGCTTCCCATGTTTGGGAAAAACAGACATTACTTTCTGCTCACTAAAATACAGATTTGCAAACAAAATAAATCAGACTCCTTCAATGGAATTCTGCATTTGCAGAATAAGACACTTCAACTACATTCATTTTGGTATTTAAATACACTAACGAAGGCAGGAGTTAGATACTGTAGAAACACATTCAAAATGACAGAATCTGAATCAAAGAATTTACAGATTAGCAGAGAGTACCACAGACAAACACTGGAAGAACAATTTCTCTAGTATGTTATTTGTCCAATGGCAGGAATAGGAAATCCTCAGGCTTTATAATCCCCAGGTGATTTAAAATAAATAGAAATTGTTCAGATGCATATTGCTAGTTCTGTGTTCAAGGAGTTGACCACAACAGAACACAGGTTTACCACAACACAGGTAAAATAAGCTCATACAATTCATAACACCTTGTTACGGACCAGTGTTGTTGTAAGAAACCTAAATGGAATGGCTTTTACTTAATAATAAGCTCTGTCCATTGTGAAACCCAAGAAAAATGTATTTAGATATAAGAATAGGTGTCTTATATGCTTAAAAGCAAAAACCAGTATTTCCTGGAACTGGTGAAATAATAGTGGACAAAGCTCAACTTCTATACAGTGCAATAAGGCCTCCTTAATTCCAAGTTGTTACTAAAGACTGTCTAACTTTGGAACTCTTTGCTCCTGTAGTTCTGTGGCTACAAATGACAGATTGTTTCCAGTTTGTTGCATGAATCCAGTGCATATTTTCTGTTATCTTAAAGAGGTTGGATTGGTAGTAACCAAGAAGAAGGCTTCATATTTACCTCACTCTGGCTGCTGTACTCTAAGTAAAATTGAAACTTCTGGAAAGGAGAAGGAAGGAGGGAATTGTTTGTTTTCTGAAGAGCAGGCTCAGCTCTGCAGGACTTTTTAAATGCAGAGTAGAAAAGACAACAAGAGAAAGAGAAAGGAGCATGAGTACAGACTGGGATATTCCTGAGAGGACCAAGCTACTTGCCTGCAGCATTGCCTACAGATTCAAAGCTGAGCTCTGGAGGCAACCGATGAGAGAACCATTCCAAAGAATGTAGAAAAGGCTTCAGTCTTTATTTCAACCCACAAAGTCACTGGCAGCTGCTGATTTTGGTAGAATTTGGAGAAAGGACTCTCATCCTGCAAGAAACATTGGTTGGGGTTGATTTTTTCATGCTTCCTTCATCCAGTATCCTGATGTTCCCTACTTCCTGAGCCATCTTCTCCAACAATGCTTGCTTTTGTGCTAATGTCGTAAGTAATATTAGAGTTTGGAGACTTTCGTAGCTTACATAAAAGAAAGTATGACAGGAAGATAGCAGAGTGTTTCTGCTTCTAGATTTTAGCAAATTCAGTGTTTAGACAGCAGAGAGGCAAAAGTACCAAGTAATCCCAGGCTGGAATATCAGGACACAGATATCCACGGTGTTCTGCTAACACATTTGTTATTTAGCTGCTTTTAGGATTATGTTTAGAGGAATAGGAAATAATGATGCTAAGCAGTTCAAAGGGCAACTGCATCAAACAGCAGGTTATCAGAGACTCTGTGGATGACTGGCTACCATCAAAAGGCTTGAAATCTGAATTAGAACTAACTCATCTGTACAGTGCTCAAAACCATATTCAGCATCACAAATAGCAATGTTGTAGTGGCTGACTGGATCTTGGAGAGAGTTCTTGAAAATCAAACATTCTCCACCAGAATTTCTCAGCTGCCCAATATTTAGTATCTGTGCACAATCAAGAAATTAGGTTTACAAGCATACTATTCTGCCTACATTTAAAAAAGGCCAAACATTTGTTTCCTAGGAGAAAATGGTGGAATTACAAAAATTTTTATTAGCTGTTTTTAACTCTCACCAGCCACTCATTTTTTTGTTTCCATCAGACCATAGACAAAACCACTAAATTAAGGATTTTCAGTATGATTTGCTGAATTTAATCTCTTTGTGTCAAGCAAGAGAAAAAAGTGGAACATTTGATCTGCTTTATCAAGTGGATTAAAAAATCCTATGCAACAGATGTTAACAAACATGAACAACACTTTCATAGATGTCTGAAGTAGACTATAAGGAAAGAAATTTGATGCCTGCTCTTCAAGTTGACCTTTAGTTTGGTGGTCATTGGAATCAGATCACTTGTGGCCTCAGTCCAGCATAGTCTTTCATCCTAATAAGAGTACAGTAGCAAATCCTAATCAGAGTAGTAATGCACTCACAGCCGTATGCTAAGTTCTGTATTGAAGGACCATACGACCTAAGAAAAATTGGAATTCAGCTATTTTGCACTATTGTAGGAATAATGGTAATGAGATAATACTGGAGCTGTGAAGAGAAATAAATTACTCAACAATTGAAAAACAGTACCAGAACTTGCTACCAGGGCATTTTTAGAAGATTGACAACATGATCTTTCTGGTAATTCATCAACATTGCCCGATTCTGAAGTTTACTTCTGTTTTCCAAAACCATGAGATTTAATGGGTTGTTTTCAAAAATTCATGAAGATTTGGGGAGAAATTGTCAACAGCATGTTGCTTTAATTTTAAAAACTAGCACATTGATGATCTGAGGTGTACCTGCATCTATACATCATCTTTCTGCCACTAAACCTGAATACTTGCTCATTGCACCTTCAAACTTGTCCTTATACTCTGCTGAAAGTCATATCTCAGATTCCTGCAGGAGGAAGGCTGTTGCCTGGACAAACAGTTTTGCTGGATTAGTTACTACCTAGAGAACTGGTTTTCTTTGAATTTTTGTCCAGAGTCAAGCTTTTCACCACACAAGCTTAGAAGCAAAAAACTAAAGTTTAATCAAGGAAAGCAAAAGCTAAAGTTCTTGATTTCAAGACTGGAAACTTACAAAAGTGAAGAAAACCAAAAAACCCAATTATAAGTTGTACCTAGCAGTATCACATTATGAGTCTTGAGGGATTGTGTAAAACATTCTTACTCAAGGAACAGCTTCAGCTCATACCAATTCATACCCATCCTTGTTGCTGCTCTTAGTATGGATTAGAACCAGTTTGAAGTCCTGAGACATTCCCACACTGCCAGAGTTCATCTAAGACTTTTGTGAGTTATTTTCTCCCTGCACTCAGAACAGAACCTTACCCCCCTTTCTGATCTCTTCTCTGGCATTGTTAATGCGTAGGAATACAGTTTCTGGATCTCCACAATAATGAGTGTTTTGACTCCTGTCCCCCCACCCTGTCTTTCACAAGAAGCTGTAACAGGAGTTTTAGCTTTAGATAATTAGCAAGTACCTGAAGTGCAAAGGATCACCCACAGTGTTAATGCATATGGATGAGTATTAAAGGAGAAAGAAAACTTACTTTCAGTGACTGTGGTTCTTCTGCATTCTTCCTCAGAGCTCTGTCCAAGCTTCTCCTGCAGGTACTCCTGGTCAAAGGGAGCTGCCCTCTTATCTACCTGGAAAATAGAAGGAGAATGAAGGTGTAAGGGTATTATTCCAAACCAGTTTGGAAGACCTGATGCCCTCAGAGCTGAGGTCATCAGTCTTCTCCAGAACTGACAACAAAGATGGATTAGTAGTCAGCTTGAGTGCCAAAGCCTCCTGACAGTTTGAAAGCCTATTGCCTATCTAGATTCAAAAGAAAACCGTGTCTAGCCAAGAAATTCTTATGCATGTACAGATCATGCTCTGTTTGTAACCAGATATTGAAAGAACAGCAACTTCTGTCCAAAACCTAAATGTGAGTCTATGGCTAAAACACACTTGCGAAAAGATGGTGATGATGAAACTAGCTGCAGAAACTGGCAAGGTCATGATAGAAATCTGGAGGTAAATTATTAATTAACATGAATGGATATTTCAGGTTACGATAAGCAAAAAGGGCACAGAAGGTACTGTGGAGTCAGGTGAGTGCAACCTTCTAATTGTTTTACAGAGCTGGAAAAATTAGTAGGAAACAGAACAAAAAAAAAAGAACTCCACCCCAAAACCTGTGAATGAAATAATATAAAAAGCATTTTATTTTGGCAAAAAGATATTATATAGAAGGAGTTTTGTTTTGTCATAAATGTTTCTCTCGAGTGTCTAAGTGCTCTGATTCAGCTGAATAGCTTAGATGATGCAAGGGACATGGAAGAACAGCACCTTCCAGACATATCTAAGGCAAAACAGGGTCAGATTTAAGCACCTGCAATATAAAAGCACATCGTAACATGAATACACATGTAGAAAACGCTTAACAGAGAACCACCTTCCTTTGCATGTTTCAGCTAAGGAGGCTTATCGACTATTTCCAATTTGACTTCCAAAATGTGTCCCTCTAGGCCTAACTTTAAGCACAAGTTAGACTTTTAGGTGCTAGTCTGTACTTAAAATGATACTTGTATTTTAAAAAGTTCTCTCTTTACATAAATATTGTTGGCTATATTCTTGCTCCAATAGGACTTAAAACTTTGCTAGTTCAGACTTCCATCAGTAAATACTTCTCACTCAGCAGGGATTACCACACAACTAAATCCATTCTTGTTTTAAAAATTCAAAGCAAGGAGAAGGTTGAGGGCAGCCCATGGCACAGATCAAAACCCACATTAAGTAACTGACTGAGGAAAATAGGAGGCATTTGGCAAAATTTTTCTTTCACAATAAACCACACAGAAACTTGATTTCATTTTTGAAGCAAGCATTCAGAGGTTTCAAAATCTAGGTTTTTCAAAACGATAAAGAGGTCTTGAAACAGGTTTGTTCAATCATTTGGGGACAATACTTAAAATGCTAAAAGGCAAAGCTGGAAGACCTCCAAATTCCAAGTAAGAGCTAAAAGAGCAAAACTGTTTTTATTTAGTTTTCCATTGCAATTGCCATTCACTGTATATAATTTTTTTTAATCTAAAAAAACCTTCACAGTATTTTTTAAATTTATAAAGAAATTTCTACAAATTTCCATTCCTAAAAATTGCTCTTTTCGCTCTAGTCTTACCTCCCTTTGCAAAAAATGTAACAGTCATGAAATAACCCATATACAGTGAAGCAACGAAGTCAAACCTGAGAAATAGGAACAGCAGATGAGGGGATTGTGACTGACTATATATTCAAAATATGCGATTGTTGTGGAGAAGAGGCACAAATGCTTATAGTGTACAACATATGGGTGATGAAAAGTAAACAAAGGTAATACACATTGCTGCTTTGCTTGATTTCCTCTTTTTTTCCACTTATACCCCATCCAAACACAAGCACATTCTATCCCAAAGAACTTGAAAGTGTTTTAAGTGTTACGATTGGCACTGTGTGGTTGAACTGTATGCTCAACTCATTAGCTTTTATTTACCAGAAACACAGCCATCTATATCAATTTTACTGAATTCTTTCAAGTATCAGGTTCTGCAGACCCAGCTGTGTAAGTACAGCTACAGAAAATTATTTCCATATTACAGTTTGGTTTACCCAAAATGTCATCTGTAACTCTGGACAAGACTTGTTATAACACTGTGCAATTTGGCAACAAAATAATGAATTACTAAAACTTGAATTTGTGGGCTAAATCAACAGAAATAAGTAAGCCCAGCAAGACAGCCTGCAAGAGAATTCAGAGTTGGATAGGAGTCTAGCCAAAGAAAGGGATTAGCACTTCTTTGAATAATTGCCCCATCCAGCAGTCCATCCGGTCTTTTTGTACTACGTGCCTGTGAAGCTTGTCATAATGAGGTTTCAGGACAGAATTTCATAGGTATTGCAAAGAATAAATATTTAATTTCACTGAATCATTTTGCAACAACCTACAACAGAAAGTAACTGAATTGCTCTCCTGACATCTTCAAATTATATCTGTGTCTCTTTAAGAACATATGCTTTACCATGACACCATCTCGTTGCTGGAGTTAGAGAATGAAATAGTATGTCTTATGCAGGAAGTCAAAAAAAGGTGACTTAGTGGCACTGTCTGGTTTAAAGAATTTGCCAAGTGCAAGTCAGAAGTGAAAGAATACCTAAGGGTTGCATTTTATCAGAAGACAGGAATTGCTGTGCTGGCTGCCATAATGTGATGACATGAAAACCAGCTTTGTTTTTTGCTCTCATGTCTTGTGAGATAGGCCAGTGATAATATGCAAAACCTAAATACCCACTGCTTCTACAAATGTATACAGTTCTCTGTCATCCTAACAAAATTAATGACAGGTGTATGACTGATTTGGAATGGTATACACTCTGTCCTCAACACTGCTATTTAGATGTGATTATCCATTCACTTGGAGTCAGTAAGAACTGGTCAAAAACAGCCAAGAAGAAAGTGAGGGCTTCAGAAATGTGCATTAATATCAAATACCAGGAGATCCTGGAAGTCTACAACAATATCCTCTTGAGAATGTTGGTAATCTTGACTCCATCCCTCCTTTAGTAAAAACAGATGGCTGCTGTGCCAAAGCATACATTGAGTGGCAAAGGGAAGGTAAGGGAAAGCATGACCGTCTGCTTGCTTCCAGCTCTAGTGAGCTGTGGTGGCAATGAGCACTTGCATTCCAGTACAGCTGGTCTGGTGTAGCCTCCAAGTAGAGTGGCTGTACAAAGCACAGTCACAAAGCATCAGTTTTGTACTCTGCTGCTTTCCAGGAGGGTTATTAAACTCCTGAATGAAAATTAAACCAAAATAAGGAGAAGTTTTCATGCTTTAGGGAGAATCATAATAATGAACGATATAGCATGCATTGCTGAGACCACACAAGCAGGGAGAACAGCTGGTGAAATAAAGGAGATGGGGCTGAGAGGATACGAATCTTCTGCCTAAGGAAAGAAATGTTCACGTTTGTTTTGGGAAACAAGATTTCACAGAATCAGGTATCAAACTCAAAATATCCTATTTCTGACCTTGCATTTGCTGATTTATTGCCACTTATAACCAGAAACAGAGTCCTCATCTGCATCTTCAGGGTTTTCCCCTAAGAATTCTTGGCCAGAAAGCAATGAGACTTTTCAACAAAATGTAAGCCCAAGTTTCTAAGTGCCCCACTGCAGTAGAGCACTCCAGAGAACTCAGATAAATAACCTGATTTAAGGATTCTTTCAGGATAAATCACACAGCGCAAAAATAACCATAAGCTTAGATGAGAACAGTGATTAACAGCATCCCAGTGTCATTTGGCACTGCTCTTGTCATATCCCCATTGCAGCTTCAGTGATTTATAGGATGTGTGTGTCTCTATGATCACATAGTAAACTATGAAACATTTTCTTACATGTCACAGAATCACACCAGGATCAAGGCCGGAAGAGGCCTTCAAATCTAGTCCAGCCATCAACCCAGAACCACCATAATCACCCCTAAACCATATCCCCAAAAGCCACATCCAGGCACTTCTTGAATACTTACAGAGACAATGACTCCACCACCTCCCTGAACAACTTACTCCAATGCCTAAACACCCTTTCAGTGATTTTTTTTTTTCCCCAAATATCTAATCGGAACCTCTCCTGAAAAATGTGGGTTTTTTTTATTTTTGAAGGTTCAAATAGGTTTACTTGAGCTGTGTTTTTTCTGCCTTGTTTTTTTTTCTGCCAAAACTAATGTCAGTTCACTTCAGATGGCAATGAAGGATGGTTAAAAATTTGTAACAGTGGAAATAATGCCAGAAGAATGTGCTTGTGAAGAAGGAGTTGCTGGCTACCCAGCAGTACAGGCAATTCATACAAAGCTGTCAGGTGATGTTCCAGTGAGACAGAAACTCTCATTATTGATACTTCCTTTCCAGCTCAGAGAAGTCTGCCTTAGCTGGATTACATAAAAAACCCAAGAGGAAAGTGAAGCAGGCTAGGTGGCTTGGCAAACACTGAGAAGAACTTGTGCATGCACATACTCCTTGGGCACGTGTGTGCAAGTCCATGGGTGGATGTCTTTTTTTCCACTGCATTGTTAAAGTGGAGTGAAAGGGCACTGCCCACGCTCCCCTCCCAGGACTTGACCCAGTGGCAAGGGCCTTGCATTCCTCAGCTGAGAAGTGCGTCTCTTTGCTTGAGCTGAACCAGATGAAAGCAGCACTACCAGGCTCTAGCTTTGCCTCAGGCCCCTGCTTTTGAAAGAGCCAACCCTGCTGTTTCTCTTTGGGGCTTATATCTGGTTTGAGAAGAATTGGCTAAAAGGAAAACCTTCCATTTTTCATTTGCCTTTGTAACTTAGTAAGGAGAGAATATATATTTTTCATTTGCAAGTTCATTTATTTTAAATATGGCAAGAGTTTGAATTTTATGCTGGAAAACCACAATCACATTCCACAAGAAAAATCAATGCTTTCATAAACTGGAACATGTTTAGAGTAAGACAGCTTCTTACAGTTTCATTAATAAGCAAGAACAGGTTTTAGACCACTGCTGGTCCGGTATTTCAGTAGCAGTGGAGAGTGACATTAGGCAGTTGTATTCCTGGTGGTATCCCTGACCAGCTACTTGGGCAAGTCCTTTCACTTCATTGTGCATCCAGCTTCCAAGAATGATGCCTTTCTGTTGGAAGCTATATTGTGGATCGAGCAGGGTGGGCACTTTCTCATACATATACATTTTGTACTATGTTCAGCATGGTTAGTTAAAACATATCAATGTTTTTGCACTAAATGTTAATGCAATTTCTCTCAAGAGGCTATCACTGAAATATTGAACATACTAATACCTTTCGTGAGATGATCACCCTCTCCTGAAGAAGCCTCTCACCTGAAAGCCAGATGTCATGAATGGAGCATGAGACTTTCACACTGTCTCCCAAGATTACCCTCCCAACCAGACCTATATGTTCCCGTTATGCTGTGCAGTCCTGAAGCATCTCTGGAGTGTTCTGACTCCCATCTGCTAGACACTGCAGATGTTAGTAACCTGTTAACTAGATGCATTTCGTATTTTAGGTCATGACAGGAGGAAGCCAAGGAACAGTAATGCAGCAAGGAGATGTGCAACCCTTCCCCTATTAGTCATGTTGTTGCTTTCGTTACATGAGCTAATGATGCTCTGATGCAATTTGTAAGTTTTGCAATGCAGAGCTGCCAACACAAAACATATGAAGAGACAATTGTGAGAGAGAATAGCAGAGCTCTCCACATACAGAAAAGTGCACCACCATGTTGGGTTTTTCTCTACATATTTTTTCTTATAAGACCTGATTATAAACACTTTTTAAAACACCCAAACTCCTCAACTTTGATTCCAATCATAGGATCATAGAACAGTTTGTGTCAGAAGAGACCTTAAAGATCATTTGGTTCTAACTCCCCAGCCACTGACTGGGATAGCTTTCACTAGACCAGGCTGCTCAAAGCCCCGTTCAACCTGGCCTTGAACACTTCCAGGGATGGGGCATCCACAGCTCCTCTGGGCAACCTGTGCCAGTGCCTCAACACCCTCAATATAAAGAATTTCTGTCTAATATCTAACCTATACCTACTCTCTTTCAGTTTGGAGACGTTCCCCTTTGTCCTGCCACTGCATGACAGAGTAAAAAGTCCCTCTCCAGCTCTCTTGTAAGCCCCCTTTAGGTATTGGAAGGTCGCAATTAGGTGTCTATATTTTTCATCTGTACAAACACAAGCAAGGTTTTTATTTAACCTGTATTTTATCCATCACAATATCAGTTCATTCTAAAGTTAATCCTCTGTTTCTGAGACCAGATGGTTTTTTTTTTTTTTTAAACACTGGAAGAAACCAAGGCTGAGTCAAATGGTTTCAGTGGCTTTTTGTTCTTTTCTAGTGTTGTCTGGAAGCAATTTTCTCAAGCTTTGTAATTTATTTGTCATCTTCCTCAAAATCCCCACACAAGAAAGAATGAGAGCCTTTCTTTGGAATTAAAAACAAACAGAAGGAACCTTGACATTAGATTTTTATACATATCTTTCATATCCTGAGTGTAATAATGAGTTGTTTTTAGTACTGATGGCGGGAACCTTGAGGAAAATAAGTTATGACTGAAATCTTGTATTCTGGAGAACAGAAGTGATAGTTCAGGTCTCCAGGGATTCAGTCACACATTACCTACTAAAATGCAAGCAGCCACTTATTTTTCTGTTGTAAAATCTGACATATAAAAGCAGAGTATGTATCCCAATTTTTAACCAGGTATTTAAATGTTGCTTCTATACTCTCATACCAACAAAACAACTCTACAACAAAAATAAAATCCAACAACATTTTCATTTTTTACAAATGCCATTTTCTTATGTTTTTATTTTTTCACAGTCTGGGTAAAGAGGTTAATAGTCTCATGAACACACAAGAAAATTATATTTTTATACTATAGGACCAGAAAAGAAAACAACTAAATTCAAAGCTGAAAGTTCCTGAAAGAAAAAAACAACTTATCTTTACTTGTTCTGTCTCTTTCTTTTTTCACTTACTCTTTTTTTCTATTTTCTTGATCCAGCTCAAATGCTTCCACTGGGCAGACCTGTGGCAGGATGATAGAGGGCATAAAACTGAAGTATGTAGGTTCCAATTCATTCTTGAAAAATGATTCATATCTTCAACTGCATCTGGAAACTCACAGGGACATTTGTGAGAATTCAGTTTGGCCTGTATGCTGCCAAAATGCAGTGGTTAAGTGTCAGGTGTCACATTCTGTACCAGCTATGGGTTCTGGATTGATTTAAATTCCAAGGCTCATAATACATGCAAACAATCTATCTCAAAATGGAAAAAGCCCTATCTGTGTTCAAAGTACAACAAAGCCAAAGATGGGAACAGCTTTCCCCAGCAATACCAGAACTGATAATTTTACAGCAGCCTGGCCTCAACACTAGAGTATTTGTTAAACATAAATTATGAAAAACAGAAACAATGAATAAGAAGAGGTAGAGCCACTACATATATGCTATTACTTCCTACAGCTCGCCAAGATTAGCTCAGGCTGACTGGACTGAATGCCCGTCAATTAGCTAATATCCATGCACAAGGATGGATATAATCACTCTCAAACACTACATACAAATTGCATTGAACTAATTTCTTGTTATTTTATATTCAATTCCAGACAAATTCTAAATAAAACAATTCCAAGTTATATGAATGGAGCCAATAATGTGTTGTTTGAAAACATTCTCCACACATTATAGTAATCATAGTCTTCAGACAGTTCATTGCATCATAATGTCTTTCTCATGGAAAGCATAAAAAAGCAACAAGCTGCATCTGGTAATAAAAAAGAAGAAACCCCAATCCAGGTTAGCTAATTGGAAACTATTTGTTTGTATTATTTGTGACTGTGAAGAAAGGATAAGAAAGCTGGACACACTTGAGAAGTGGGCCCATGAGAACTTCTAAGTGCTCTCCAAGTACAAGGTGATGCACCTGAGTTGGGGCAAACCCAGACATAAGCACGGACTGGGAGAAGAATTCATTTAGAGCAGTTCTGCAGAGAAATATTTGGGGCTTCTGAAGGATGAAAAGCTGGACTTGAACCAGTAATGTGATCTTGCAATCCAGAAGGACAACCACATCCTGGGATGCATCCAAAGCAGTGTGGCCAGCAGGGTGAGGAAAGGGATTCTGCCACTCTGCTCCACTCTGATAAGACCACACGGGGCTGTGTCTAGCTCTGGGCCCCTCAGCACAAGAAGGATGAGGGCCTGTTGGAACAGGTCCAGAGGAGACCACAGAGATAATCAGAGGGCTGGAGCGCCTCTTCTATGGAGACACACTGAGAGAGTTCAGGTTGTTCAGTTTGAAGAAAGGAAGGGCCTGGGGAAACCTTTCAGTACCTAAAGGGGGCCTACAATAGACCTGAAGAGGTAGTTTTTACAAGGGGTAGGACCAAGGGGTAAATTAAAATTAAATTAAAAGAGGAGAGATTTAGATTAAGTACTGTGAAGAAATTATTTACTGTAATGGTCGTGATGCACTGGAACAGACTGCTCAGACACCTTGTGAATGTCCCATTCTTTGAAGTGTTCAAGGCCAGGATGGATGAGGCTTTAATCAACCTAGTCTAGTAGAAGGTGACCCTGCCCATGGTAGGGAGGTTGAAATTAGATGATCTTTACGGTCCCTTTAAACCCAAACCATTAGTTTCATAGAAACTAATGAAATTATGTTGGATACACAATCCCAAGATGTATCCAGAGACATATTTTCTAGAAAATATCAAGTAGTCCATGAAAGCATTCACCTAGAAAGTTGTATGCAGTTCTCACTTTCTTCCCCCCTTAAAACCATGTGCATTTCCAAATTTTCCTCCATTACTCAAAGTATATTCTTGTCTCTCTCTAAAAAGTAATTTTTATAACTCAAATTTAGGTGGAATTATAATGTTAATTTTACATATTTGACAGCATAAAAGTGTATCAATCTCTTGCTGTTGCATGTCATGTAGTCCTTTTCATAAAGGAATCAAAAAGTGGTTACAGTGCCTACCTACGCTACTCCTACTGGGATCCTCTTTTAGAGTCTTGTACCTCTGGTGGTTAGAAATTCTATTCCAATCTCCCACCTAAGTGTTTTATGGCAAGTTTAATAGGTATTCTCTTTCTGGTAAAATGCACCACCCCAATGCATTTATGGAGAACAACTATTATTTCTTCTCAGTCTTCTATTTGCTAGGGTATACAAGCCAAGCCTTTTTTTCCTCATTTTGCCTAACAGTCTCTCCATCTCCTTGATTGCCACTGCAGGCCTTCTTTACATCTCTATTTTATTTGAACAAATGAACCTAAAAAATGAGTAGAACTGCATGCAATTTTCCAGATGAAGGTTTCCACAGGCTATCTGTTCCAGAAGATGCCTCTCTGGATATATCTTGGGATGATGTTTGTCTTTCTTCATTGCCCCAACAAGTACAGGACTTGCAGGTCCAATTAAATAATCTATGCCATTTTTTTTTTCTCTATTTTCTTATAAACAGACACTGCATACCCATATGACAGCGGTTATCTTCATTATTAACAAGATTAGTACTTTCTACTATTAAATTTCATTTGATTTTAAATTAATATAATTCTTTCTCAACGGTTCCTCAAAAATAAGTAATTAATAAGAATGTAATAAGACAAGTTTATAGATAAATAGAAGTAGGGATGCTCAGTGACTTGACATCAAAGATTGTGTTAAAACAGGATTCAGGATTTGAAACTTGCTAGATATTGCAGAAAAGTTTTTGGTCACAGCAATGAACATGAAATACCTAGCAAACCACATTGGTTTGCATCAATATTTTGCACTCGTGACTGGTATTATTTTCTGTAAGTGAATGTATTCTAATTCAGAAATTAAAATAATGTCTGCTTACAACTCCTTACTCATCGGTGCTTGTATATGATTACAAAATAATCATGCTAAATGCAGCTTGATATCAAATCTCACACCACTTTTCTGGAAGTTCTATGTAACTTTGTCAGGTTTTTTTCTATTGTTTAGATGAAGGGAGAGCAGAACCTGGTGGTCACATGTGGAAGCCTCTACTCGCCACAAAACATTTAATTTCATGGTACCCTATACAATATCTCTCAGTGTTTACTATGCCACGTGTGAAAGCCTGTTTTATTATTTTTGCAGAAGCCACTGTGCATATTTGAATTTCAGATGAATGTGGATAATGTTGAACACGTAGGATGTTTCTTGTCTCTAACTTATAACTTTAGTAAGCATAAACAAATCTCTCTAATTTGTAAGAGGGTCACTTTTTTCTGTTCCACTGACAGAAGATGTCTCTCAATTACTCATTCTGTGTGACCAGCAAATCAATCTTCTGCAGTATTGCTATTTGAGACCTTTAGAAAGTATTTCCTGTCCCTATCATGGATTCTTAATTCTTAGTTACAATTCTTAATTCTTTTTTGTTTTGATTGTTTTTGATATTTTGGGTTTTTCTGTAGAGAATGGGGAATTACATGAAAGCATTTAATGAAATTCCGGGAAATACTAAGAACTCCTCCTAAAATTGGTTGCATTTTCCTTTGAAAACCCTTGGGCCCAGAAAAAAAATTTCAGTACTAGTAAGATGAAAATATTATATCCATAAAATGTTTTTTATTTGTACATAAATTTGCATTTTGTTTCTTTGTTACTTTTAAGGCACATTCCTGATTCTTGAAGATAAATTGTAAAATACTTATCTATCTGTATAAAAATTTCTCTTTTTCTACGTGGAGGAAATTTTTTACAATTTTTTTTTCTAATTTTATGAAACTTAATTTTTGTTCATATAAAGTTCAGCACTTCCACCACTTTCTCCTACACAATCGAAATTTTCGAGGGGCATGAATGTGAGTCAATAAAATCTTCATGTAAATAAGATATTTTAACCTGATAAAATCTATATTTTGTCCTTGATCTACTGAGTCTACTGTAGTTTGCTATTTACCTGTATATTTAGTTCAAATAATTCCTTAATGGAGAACTTCTGTATCTGTGGGCCCTACATTTTAACCTCCTTTAACTTCTAGAACCTGTTTAATTCCCTTGATAAACCATTGTTTCATATGCGATGTTGGCTCATATCCCAGCTCCAAGTTTAAAATTAATGATTCCGGGTTATTTAGGCTGATAACATATTCATCTTCTGCTTCAATGTCACTCATTGAACACTTCAAAATATGTGAATCCAACAAGGAGAGAAAGCAGGCAGCAATGAATCAGGAAGCAATAAAGCTTGTGATAATAGCATGACTGTTTTGAAAAAGAAACACACCCATTTTGCATTCAGAGCAGAAATCACTTACAAGCAATCATAAGTAATTTTGTTGTGTAATTTGTTTATTCAGAAAATGTCTTCTTGTACACAAGCTGTCAGGAGCTACACAGAGGCTTCAGCCAAAGGGCTACCACTCTTTAAACAAGAAGCAATTGTGCTTGGTTTCCTTCTTTGACTCTCTTCCTAATCTGCTCCAGATCTGACCTGCTCCAGACCCTGAGTTTTAAACTTGACAAACACTTTAGCCTCAGGCTCTTCATGGGGAGAAGAGAATTTTCTTTTTTAAGTAAATTCTCTTTTGTTAAATTTCTCTGTCATATGAAATTATTTCCTGGATTTAATCATGAGAGAAAGGAAAAATCTTCTATCAAGACAGAGTTCTTTCTGTTATGAGCATTCATGTATTTATTCAAGTATGTATCCTTGCAAAGATGAATACTCTGTAAGGTCTAAACATTATAATGCAAATATTATGTGCAAATATAGTAGACAAAAATCAAGAGGCAATGGCTTAAGTATGTAACTGTCTTTTCATATGTAAAACATTGCTTTTATTTGAAAATATTTAAATTTGAGTCATTTTTCTGTGTTACAAAGTTCTTGTAAGGAGAAAATTCAATATACCGCCTCTATCACATTCCACAACAAAAAATAATGGAGTGTTAAACTAACACAGCTGTCTGAAATCAAATCATGGTAGGAGGTCTTAAACTTATAGCAGCTTTCTAGCCTGTAAGACACTGTGCCATAAATTCTAGATCTGGTTCTGCTGTGATCTGAAATTTAATTTTGTGACTGTGGCAAAAGCACTTCTCACTCATTCAGTCACCCATTCAGCCACCCTTCTCACTCTAAGCTTCTTCTGCAGTAAACAAGGGAACAGTCATGTAACAGTGGTATCAAAATGTTCTTGTTTTGGTAGTGGTCTTTCCCATAATGATTTAAGGACTACACTAATTATGAGCCATTTCCAGTATATTGCCTTGGGGATTTTATTTTAAGTTTCAGAAATCTTTTATGATTGAATCTTGCTAAAATCCACACCAAGGTGTAAATCAAAGTCTTTTCTCTAGATTATTTCCAAGAATGATTATCTATCAGAGCACTACAGATTGTACTGTAGGGTACTGACAATGAAGTTGTCTTCATGCAAAGTACAATGAACTGTGTCAACAAAGAATGAAAGTAAAGAAATGATCCACAAGGAGAGAAAAAATAAAATTAGTTTGAATAGTCAGTTTCCACAGAACTCACACAGCCTCCCTCTGGAAAACGATTCAGATTTTTAAAGGATGTTTAAAAACCAAATCTCCCCAACACACTGGAATTATACTGTTTTATTAGAATTGAACGTGTCTCTCTCCAGAATTTTTTATCCCTCTATTTCAAATGTCAAGACAACTGCTGATAGTTTGATTTTGCCATATTAAAGGTGGGAGAACAGAGACACAGAACAATTAAACCTCCCCATGTTCACAAAAGTCAGTGCTGAAGGTGGAGAAACAATCTGTTCTGGTGGTGATAGAGGTGCTGAACATGGAGATAAAAGTTCTGTGCTCCAGGACTGTGCCTGGTGACCAAAAGCTGGATAGTCACAAGGTGTTTTCAACACTAGAAGATCTAGATAGACAAAGTTAGTACTGTAACTCTTAGTAGCTCTAAAATGAATGAGGGAAAAATTGCTTGTCTTACACAGGCACACCTTTTGACCATCTTCAAGGAACAAAAACCATGAATACCAACACTGACCAGGAATTTTTCTTTCAGATATTTTTATTAAAATGTTGAAATGACAAATAGCCTACAAGGAGTAAAAATATAAACAAGTGGGGACAAAACCTGAAATCTTGGTAAGGACAGGAAAAGTCCTTAAAAAAAAGACACGCCTATAGTGTTGGCATAGCAAAATCTCTTACTGCACAGTTCCTCAGATCCTGTGCTCCTTTTGACTCAGTATCTTTCACAGGCTCGATAAAAGTGTTAGTCATTTGCTTTTTTATTGACTCATTAGTTTGGATTGGTGCAGTGAATTATATATTAATTTTATGAAGACTTTTACCCTGTTCAGTATGGTTTGCTCGCATTATATTACATTTTCATTATTCTACTGAACATTACAAATTTGGTAAATTTATTCAGTGTATTATGTCAACTCCATTATATATTTAATCTCTTTCTTTGTGAGCTATATTTTTCTTGGAACATGTCATATAAAAGCTCAGTATTTTCCCACTTACTGCTTGTATAACTTGCAATGTGTTATGCATCCCTAGCAAGTTAATCTGTAGCTTGCCTCTTTCTTTTTCTGCTGTGAATGTATTTTATCATCTTTCCATCTAAAAAGGATCTAAATAGGTTATTGATGAACAAGTCATTGTGCATTTTTTAAACAGCTGTGGTCTGAATTAAAAGTTTCTAATTTCTTTTTTAAAGAAGCAATTTATTACTGTCACTCTATTGCCAAGATTGCTTTCTTTTGATGTTATAATAACCAAACAAAAATAGACGACTGAGACAGTGAGACAAAAGTACTTGTAAATGTGAAAAAATCAGGGGCCCAAAGAGTTACTGTCACTCTGAGGTCAGGAACTGTTCCATCAAATGTTCAAGAGTTGCGAGTCTGAAACACCTCTTAAGTTTGTCTATCATACTGAATAAATTCCTTGCAATCATCTCAAAGATGCTAGTTTAGTACTTACTGTCTTTGTCTGGAAATACCCGTGCTTCCTGAATTTGTCTAGAAGATGCCTTCAAGGCAGAAGGTTAGCAGATTAACCAGTAATCTTGATTTTCCTCAGGCTGCTCAGATTACAGGACTGCTGCCTAAAGAGGAAAGGTGTTCTTTCCAGACAGCAGCATCTGACAGCAATTAGGCAAGTCAAGATCTTGTATGTGAAATTACACAGAGATTACTACTTCTGATAAATAGATCCCCAGTAATTACCTGGAAAGGGTTACCTTGTTGCCTTAAGCACAGCATCCATATTAAATGCACTGGGCGTTTTCTATTTCTTCATATATGGACTGACCCTAACAAAAAACCAAATAATTGTCAAAATGGAGCAGATCAAGTTGCTTATAAATTTAGCCAGAATTAATGACCTTAATGATCTTATTCAATTCTTTTCCTCATTGCTTCATACTTGACCTTTTTTCTCATTTGAAAAAAAAAAAAGAAAAAAGTTTAGCTGTTTCTTTCAGCATGGTTGAAGAAATTTAAACTTTCTTCTCTTACTGAACACTTGCGAATATTTCACTGATGAATTCTGGTTCCTCCAAACTTCAGAGCACAAACATAAAACTTGGCAGAAGCTAAATAAAGTAACCTGCTAGGGCACCTTATGTCATCACTGCTATACTGCCTTGGGTATTGACGCTAGCTCAGAGCCACTGCTGATGCGCACTCCCCCCTGTGATGTGTGCCCATGGCATACAATCTGCATTTCATAAGGGGACCCCATAATGCATAAAAAAAGTCAGAAAGGGCTCTATATGTACCTTTTTTAATCAGAGAGACTGCAGCACTTGCTGGTTAAATGGTTGTGCAGTCTGAAAGCATGTGCAGCCCCGGCTCATGCTGCTCACGAGGTTTTGATATTGTTGGCTTGTGTAGAAGAGTGCCCTTGAGGAAGTACAGCATGTCCCACACAGCTGTAGTCCAATCTGATGGGATAAACTAGGGAATGCATACTGCCAAAGCACTTTATGAAAGTCAGTGCCTCTTTTATCTGGGTTTCTAAGAAAAGGAAAGTGCAAATGTATTTTCAGTTTTATTAAGGTTAGCAATTAATGATGACACCCACAAACTGACCATGATGGCCAGAGTCCAGCGCAGCAAGACCTCCCACTGGCAGAGCACCTAGGGGTAGAAATTCAGGGTCACAACCTTTGGGCTTGCAGAGTTTGTCAGGAGTTGAGCAGGGCTTACAAGGGCAAAGCTTCCCTTGCTGTACAGCTCACAACAAATGGAAATTGCATCCTCCAAAAAAGCCCTTGGACCCTCATTAAAAACCCCAAATCTCAGTTCATTATTTCGCTGAATTCACAGTGGATGGAAACACCACTATATCCATATACACTAATATTCATACCAGCCCCTGTAATCAACAGTGGTGAGGCCACATCTTAAATCCTATGTCCAGTTCTGGGCCCTTCAGGACGGACACTGAGGTGCTGGAGCAAGTCCAAGAGAAGGGCAACAGAGCTGGTGAGGGGGGCTGTTTAGCCTGGAGAAGAGGAGGGTCAAGGTTTACCTTATCACTCTCTACAACTGCCTGAAAGGAGGGTGTAGGCGGGTGGGGGTCAGCCTCTTCTCACAGGTAACAAGGGACAGGACAAGAGGAAATGGCATCAAGGTGTGGCACAGGAGGTTGAGGTTGGACATTAGGAAAGGTTTCTTCACTGAAAGGGTGGTCATACAGTGGAACAGGCTGCCCAGGGGAATGGTGGAATCACAAGCTCTGGAAGTGTTCAAAAAAGTGTGTGGATGTTGGACCTTGGGGCATGGTTTAGTGGTGAACATGGCAACACTGAATTAAAGGTGGGACTTGGTGGTCTAAGAGGTCTTTTCCAACCTTAATGATTTTGTGGTTCTATGAAAGCTGCCTGCCTAAACCAAAGGCTCTTCTTGTAATGTCCCTGGAGAGCCTATTTGGGAATAACTTCCTCTAGAGAAAATCTACCACTTGTCCTGGCTCCTGTAGAGACTAAAGAGCTGCGTCTGCTAGCATGAACAAGCAGAACTTCATCAGCACCTTTTTGAAAGGCTTTGTGATTTCCTAAAAAGACCTCACACATTATGAGAGGGATTTATACATTTTGTCCGATGAATAATCAACATCTACTACCATCTCTAGCTTCCAAATATTTAGATTTATAGAAATTTAGAAATTTTAATTAGGGGCCAGGGTTGCTGTGAGGCAATGCTGAATCTAAGGCCATTTTACCTTTTCAGGGAGCAGGAATAAATCAGCATGGTTCATTCAATAGCTGCATTTATACTTCTCTTCTGAAGGCCACTTTCTGAAATCACCCAGAGCCCTAACATCCCTGTTCTCTCAACCAGCTGTCCCACAACTTCTCCCTTTTCTGGTTTACTTTTTTGAACCTCTGCACATCTCAGCTCAGCCACTTCAAGGCCAGCTGTAAAACACAGGGGGATCATTTAAGCTCCACAGTCGATGCTCCCGCCTAAAACCAGATTTGGAATTAGATGGAAATAATAGGTTTTCTTCAAAGGTCACTATCATTGCCTAAGCATTCACAGACTTTTTTGAAATATTAGGAGACTGTAGCCCCGATTTGCATTTCTGAGTTGACAGCGGTGTGACCTAGAGTCCCAAGGCCCCTGCCTGTGCCAAGCATGGGAGCTCAGAAAGCAATCATACACCTATACCAGGAAAAGAAGAGAGCCTACTGGAGCTCTTACATAAATCTGTTCCTGCAGTGGATTTATAAAATGAATTTTAAAAATACAGTAATAAAATAAGTGTGCTTTTTCAGGCCTGGGTTTCTGAAAATCACTTTCCAAAAGGGATTTTTGATGGGTGCTGAACACAGACAGTAACTTGAAGTAGAGATGTCATTATTTCACCTTATTCCACCTCAGTTTATGGAGTGTACAGTTTAGGTACTACTGTTCCACAATGAACTGCAATGTTCTCATCAAGTGTATTATGGCAAAGCTGACCCATCCAATCTCGTGAGAAGCCTGAAAGCTTCACTTCATATCTACCATGTGTGTGCAGGTTGCTCAGCTCTGCACTATTTAAACCTTAATGGCCAGTCCTCTCCCGCAGTTGATCCCATCTCAGGGAAATCCATAAGAATCAAAACATACATACAATTTTGCTCCCAGTGGAGTGCATGGGCCAGAGCAGATCTTGCCCCACAAGTGTGACACAGTGCAGAACTTCATGCTGCAGTTTGTCGTGAATGGGGTTTGCAATCACTGCTCCAATGCAGCCTTTGGTAAATGGCAAAGTAAATGATGGCAGATTCTGACAGTTTGTGTACACAATACCCTCATTAAGCACTGGAAAAATAAAATTCCTCACCTGATCCACAGCTAGGGGGAAATTTACAGACTTGCAAATTCATGAGATCTGAGAAAGAATACTCTGAAGGACTCAAAAGAAATACCTTGTGGAATAACAGACCGGGTAAATGTTCTCACTTCAGGTTAGGACCTGCCTTTCTAATTTGTCACCATTGTAGAAGCAACTGGAAGAAGTGCAGCTAGGGCTGGAAGAGTACAAAATCCAAGTTCCAACTATCAAGGATATTTTCACACAGAACACAGAGTATAGTGGCTTTTTTTTTTTTTAATGATGGACAAAATATTGAATCAAACAATCCAGCAGGGAAGATTGAATGCTACAGAAGAGACGTAATAATTCACCGTCTGTAATAATTCACTGACACTAGTTCTACGATAATTCCCATTACAAGCTAAATTTATATTTGTGTCCCTTGTTTTTGATGCTATCCATGAATATCAAAGTGAGGATGAAGTGCTTTAAACTTTCATCAAAAAAAAAATATTGCATTAAATGTGCTAGTGCTGACAGCTGTTGGGTTTACAACCACAGAGCACGAAACTCTTTGCAATAAATCATTTTTATACTTAACCGGTTTGAAAGTGATACCTGACATTAACAATGAAATAGCATACTAAAATAAATGTCAAATGCTCGCATAAAATTTAGAGTTCAATTGTATCACACAATGTCTGAATACTTCCAAAAGGCAATTGAGGAAGGTGGGATATGTTTTGGTTATCCTGTGAGGAGAAAGAGAAGTAACATTCAAATCACTCAAAATATATTATTCACTTCGGTTTAATTTCAAGGCTAAGAGCCTGGCCAGTTTATTTGACCTGAAACCTCCAAGGAAATACTTTTAGCATACTTTATAGCTCTACTCAAACTAATGGCATTTTTATGAAACAAGTATTTTTGCCCAGATCATACTGCACACATACTGCACACACAAACTTCTCACAAGCTTTATCCAAGCAATCAGTGCTCAGAACAAATAGCAACTTTGACTGAGAACTTTTCAAGTGATGCCATATACTGTCTAGCAGCTGCTGTACTAGTAATACCACAAAATAAATACCAACATCTTTTATAGTGATCTTCTTTCATGGATTTGAATGTGTTTTGCAATGAAAGACAAGCACTGGCTGCCACATTTGCCCCCTGCTCATGTGCACATTTACTTCAGTGGTGGCTTATCTTGTCATTGCAGGAGACAAAGCAAACAGCAGGTGGAGGGAGCCAGTGCTGCAAGCAACCAGGCTCTAGAATTCTGCTTAGAAATTTCAGGCATCAATATGAACTGAATGCTTGAACCACCCTCACCCAGCTTGACTGTTGGAGCACTGACTGGGAAAGGCATGTGAACTGTAAATCTTGTCTGTTTTTCTCAGCTATCCAAGGAAGCTACGCGTCTCTCTGTATTAGCTTGGCCTCTCACATATCCCTGCACCTTCATGGCCTCTGCAGTTCTGGTAGCATGACATCTTTGAGTCTATATAATAAAGATCTTTACCTTTGCCTCTTGAGTTCTGCTAACATAAACATCTGGTGGGATGCGTGTCAGTAATTTCAAAGTAAATTGGTCAGAGCTGAAGGTAGCAAAAGCAGCCAGTATTAAAGTTTAGTTTGATGATCAGAGCTTCCTCTGAGACAGTTTTAGGGCAACTGTGTTATTCTTATTAAATCTTAGTCTTCATCCGATTTCAATATTAATTTTCATAATAAATCAGGGTGTCTGTTTTAAACATACTCACTACTTTGTTACTCTTTTATTCACCTGAAAGATATTTCTTCCTCTTTCTTGAAAAGTTATTCACATCTACTTCTTGTACAGCAGGCAACCACCACATAGGGGCTGTTCCTCCTATTCAACCATAATGTCTATTGTGGAGTGTGTTCCTGGATTTGTTTCCTTAGACAGACCAGGGCTATTCTCTGATGTATAATGCCCCTTTACTGGAGAAGGCTTCTTAATCTTCCCTTTCATCTTTCACTGCAGGCAGCTCTCCATTTTCCATTCCCTTTCCCATCCCTGTGGTTTATCTCTCCTGAAGGTTATAGCATTCTCCAGAGATTTAGTCAGACAGTGGTAATGAAGACCAGTCTCATGAAATTAGGTCAGATATCTGTAACTTTTAGGATTAACATAACAGATGCCATCAAGTGAGTTCCTGCATAGGTACATGGCAGCTGATGATCTGCAAACCAGTATTAGGTTTCCTGATATTAATATTCTCTTCTTGTTCCCTAGTGCCCAAGGAATGCTGCTCCATGTATAGTCCTTCTCTGAACCCTTTGTCCTTGAGCAACTTGATAACCAGAGAGATGGAAAAGCAGCACGTCCCCAGCAACTTCCTCAAGTTTCTGGAGGGTGAGGGCTGGCAACTGCCTATGAGGGATCAGACTCATTCTGAAACTGCCCTGAATTCAGAGAGTTGATCACAGGATATGATCACCAGCACGACACATTCAAAGTAGAACTTGCCCAAAGGTTATGTGTTGAGTCCCTTTATGGAAGATATATTGCTTAGAAAGACCTCAAAAATATGATGTATAAAGCCAGCTCATGGGTAGAACACATCTAGCTCACGGACTTGTCAGACTTTTCCTGTATCTACCTTTCCAAACAGCAGGGTATGAAGACATGGCTACTGTCAAACCCAATTTACAGAACAATGTACTCTGAATGCCTGCTACAGTCTTCCTGCTCATCCAATGCCTTTCACAGCCTTTTAAAAGAAGTTTTTTCTTCTCCCAAATGCCCCTATCAATGTAGTTATGTTCCCGTAGCACTGTCATTAAACCTGCTGTTGTCCCAGGTCAACATCTCCTAACCTAATTCCAGTTGCTCTGAGTAAATAATTTTGCTACTGTGTCTGTCTCTTGGCTCATTCCCTACCTCACTAAGAAAGTTACGAGCTGAGTAAATGGAAGCCCTGTGGCTTTTATATTGATGGATGAACCTTTGTTCCCAGTCCTAAATAAATCTCACTTCCAATTTGTGACCATGAACTGGAACCGCAAACTATAAAGAATGGCTCCTCAGGTGTCCAGGCTGTGGATTATGAATTTGCCAGGTAAGAATAACTGAAACATGGATAGACCCAGGAAAGTGCACTTGAGGTGTATGCAGCACATACACAAGAGAGGTAACTTAAACTGTTGTGTCATAAACATTTTTCTGTGTTAAAGTCCTGATATATACAGAACTTAGTTGTTCGCGGACAGAGGAGCTGAAGGTAAGGAGTAAGATAAAGGAAGATGAAACTTTGAGATTTAGGCTTGGGTTCCAGGTACATTGTTTTTCTGATAATAAGGCTTTTTAAGCTTAAGAGGTTATCTGCTGCTATTATCCCAGTTTGCTTGTTCCTTCACCATCCTTGGAGGTGCTTAAGACGGGTCTGCATCTGGGGCTGGGTGATGTGGTTTAGTGACTTAGGTGTTACAGTGGCAGCACCGAGTAGGCAGTTGAATGTTATGATCTTACAGGTCACTTTCAACTCCGATGATTCTATGATTCCTTAACATAGCAATCTGTAATTACTGATACACAAATTGTTTTGATGTCAATTCATAAACTTCATCATGGAAATGATCAAAAAACCCCATCACCCACTTGTTGCCTCTGCCACTCTTAGCCATGTAGATCTTGCCTTGCCATTTGCCTTTGGGGTTGATGACCAGATTCTATGCTATTTCTGCTTCTACTAAAATATTTTGGCACAATTCCCATCAGTACTCTCTTGATTAACAAGAAAGGAAGAAAGAAACTTTCCTTCTATATGTACAGGCTCAGTAACAATCCAGTGCTGCACATACGATTCAGATGAAGATGGCAAAATCAAAATGAAAAGCACTGTATTAGTAATGCACGTCCAGCCATTGGCGTGATGTGCCAGCAACATAAATGAAAAGTACAAAGGAAAGAGGTTTGTCAAATTAAATAATCCTTAAACTACACGAACTATGTATTCAGCTTGGCTAACCACAGGGAGACAAGAGCCTATTCTGAGAAAAGGCAGGAAAGATGCTCAGCATGTACTCAGCAAATAAATGTTTTCCTAGAATATATAAACTGAGATATTTGCTTATCCTTTTGTATATAAAAAGAATTCCTACTGATACCACATATGTTTACATCAAGCACAGACTAAAATTTTGCATTGGCCATATCAAGCCTTCCTTGCTTTTAATGACACACACTATAAAACAATTCCGAAAGTAACACAGATCTCTAATTATTTTTTTAGTTCTTTAGCTAATGTGCTTGTTATTATTTGTGAAAAAAATTTCACCTGAAGAAAATCAGACTGCCCTTTCTTCCTTCCTCTCCTTCCTCCAGATGAAAAATCAAATACTGAATTACGCAGATGAAGACTTTAGCCAACAGTTTCAACATCACGAAAACAAGAGTCATCACAGTTAGCATGGCTGTGAGGTATTATATCCAAAATATCAAGGGTGGAACAAATAATCAGAATTTTCCCCTTAGAAGGAACTCTTCTGTTGTCTGACTTTGCATCCTCGAAACAATGGATAGCCCCATGACTTCAAAAGGATTACATGAAAAACAATGTATTTGTCAAAAAAAGGACAACAGATTCTGACTAAATAGACCATAACTATGTCATTATGAAGCATTTTGATCTCTTGCTGCCCTTGACGCATTTCTGCTGGGAGTAGACCTCTTTAGTGCTCTGGAGATCAAACCAGCATATTTCCTGAATGCTATACTAACACAAACATTTTTTGAGGAAAAATAAATAACTGAAACAAAACAAATTCTATGAAATCTTGGTACTGTTGATAGAACTGGAAAAAATATCCAGTGGTTTGAATCAGTCTTCCATTCTCTTACTATATATTGAGCCTAGCATTTGCCTCACCCTAAATTCACTCTCCTCCTTCTATTGTCCAAACCTGTACGCTATTATCCTAGTTTGGAGGGAGCTGCCCACTACTAATATAGTCCTTAGTTGCTTTGAAGGTGAATTATCTGAGACTGTTTGAGAGGCAGCATCCCTTTTTCCCAAGCTTGGTTCTTTGCAAGAGCCTTTATTGAGCCTCTTTTGATGTAGTTGTCCTCATTTCAGCAGTGAGTAACGCAAAGCTGAAGAAGTGCAGAAACTAAGGCAGCATTAAGACATTCTTTGGGCTGTTTTACAGTATCCAATACTTTAAAGGTCACATCCAATGCTTTCAATACATATTACAACCCCCAACATACACAATAAGAATCACACCCCAGGAACACTCTTTCTTGTTTTCTTATTACGACAATATTCCCATCAAACTTTGTAGTCATATTACCACCCTCCTTCCCACCTGGACCTCAGGTTCCTGTACCAATATAGTGAGGGAAGAGCTTCCTTCTGTCTCTTACACAGAAATGCTGATGCCAGGTCCTTTTCCTCATTCCACATGGAGCTGTGGTTTTCCAGACACACTGACAGACACAGCTGTCAGTCCTCAGTCTTGCAGGGGGGTGTGTGTCTGGACCCTTAGTTATCTAGTCATGCCTTCATCCCCCATTCCTTCTCTCTCTGCATGAAAGGTGACACACAAACTTAGTGAAAAAAAGATTCCCCTAACAAAGACCTTGTAGGAAAAAAGGAAGCAGCCAAGAAATTCAAGTTGAGTAGTCTTGGGAGAGCACTTCCAGGTTAGCTGTTTCCACGCCCAAGCCCCAGTGAATGCAGACTCCAAGTCAACACTAGAGCTTGGCTAGGGGCAACATTCACTATGATTCACAGCCTGGTTCAGATCCTGTTTTGTGAAAGGAAAGATGGGCTTTTTACTGGTGTCAGCACAGTGGCCCAGTCTCTGTCAGGACATTTATTCTGCCCCTTTGTTTTGAAGGTGCCCTCCCAGTTTGAGGACTGCATCTGGGATGCACTGGGTTAACGCTAAGTGGCCAGCATTGTTTTGTGGTCCTTTCCTTGTCTCTCTGAAATACCTCAGGTATACAAGGAGAGAATTCACACTTGCAGAGTACAGACCCTGAGCTGTACAGCCAGTACAGGATACTCCACACTGCCGTGAATGGATGTCAGGTTAAAACATACGGCATTATAACTAAGTAAGAGAGTATTTGAAACTGAAGCTCTACCCAGGCTAACACTAATTACGTGTCAGCTATGATGGCATTTTTTATATACAGTTTTGAATGGAATCACTATCCAGATGAATAATTAACAAAAAATAAGGGACACATACTGGTCTCCTGTATTTTTAATTGTGTATTATCCCGTGTTTCAGTAGCCACAGACAATGGCGATGAATTGTAGTGTCTGAAAAATATCTTGCTTTTTAATTCTGACAAAAATATGGAGTCTAACATGTTGTGCTAGATAATTTGCAAACATTAAGATAATACAGTCTTTGTCCTGAAGCCCTTATGAAAAACAAAAACCAGAGAAAAGGAACAGAACCAAGTAGAAGAGACAGATTCCTTGAAAAATTCAGGTTAACCCAGCCATCTCTGGCTTTACAAAATGTTTAAATGGGCACATTTTAGAGGGGGATAGGTTTGAAAAATGGTTGAGCCAGGGAAGGTGGGAGCTGGAAGAAGCAGTCAGGTACTGCAGAAGACAGAGCCTGTCAGATGAGTAATCCAGAAATTACTATTTTCTGCAGCTGCTTGGCCACACTGAGTCACTGGTAGGTTCCAACTGCATTTTGTCCCCATGAAAATCTACCTGTTTGTGCATCACTGAGGAAATGCCACACAGGTCTTGGTGTCTCTAGCGCAAGTCCCCATGACCCCCACCAGTACAGCAGTGACCTTAAAAGCAGTTTACATTCTGTGGATATAGAGGCAACATCAGTCTCCAAATCAAACAGGAAATAAATATGTGGATTCAGGTCACTATACTAATCACAGTTCTCCTGTGCTCTGCATCATGTTTGTATTACATTAAAGAATGTAGCTGTAGTGTAAATTACTATAATTCTGATTCTGTGTTATTCAACACATGCTAAGCAGAAAGGCTCATAACTAACATTTGTAAAAATCTTCAGGCCAAAAGCACAATAAAATCTTATATTTATATTGATTAAATATGTTGTACATATTTACCACTAGTTATTTAACTTATAGCTTAGAACATTACTTCAGTTCCTAAGACTTAAGAGACTCAGAGTGGGTGTAAAATCTTGAAGTCGTGCCAGAAGGTTTCAAAGCTACCAGAATAGAGGGGATTTCTGCAAGGATGATAAATAAAAACCTTTTATTTTAAGTCAAATGACATAAACCAAACATTTAGTATTAGATACTTGCACTGCTAGTGCAAAACAAGCAACAATCTTTTACATTAAAAAAAAATCAGTGTAGCTCTGGCTTACATAGCTAACTGCTTAACCTAAACTTTGCTTCCCAGCTGTGGTGTGGGGAATGGAATATGAATGAAACAATTAGCAAGAACATGCAATCAGTCTGGGATTCATGCCATGAAGTATGATTTAGGTCAAGAGTCCAGAAGAACTCAAGAAAAGTCTTGGGTATGTGTGGGTAAGAAGAACATCCAAAATAAGCATTTCTAAAAGCCCAATGGAGTTTGTGGAGGGAGTTAGGCTTCAAGGCAGATCAACATCTAACAAACATAGGTTAAGAAGAACATTTCTGTGGGCAGTTGATCCTGTAACATTTTCTGAGGCAGCTGATAGAGGTCCCTGTCAGAAACAGAATGCTGAACTACTGGCTGTTGGCATGCCTCTATATGCCGCTCTCAGATTTCTTGCTGCAAAGGGGAGATCTGTTTTCAAATGTCCCAAAATCCAAAATAAACATTTCTGATGGTATTGAAGCTAGGAAAAGTATTTCTAAAGGGCTACTTGGTGCACGTTTGTATTTCTCTTTGAAAAGTGACTTATCTTTGTTTTCCTCTATTATATCACATGAAAAAAAATCCTAAAATACATGAGATGTTTCCCATGTAAACAAATTCATTTCTTCCAGAGGAATGTTATATGATGACAGGGTATGTGAAACGGTCTTAGTGATCATGTGGTAAGTGAGATCATGAGACACTGTCTGCATTGGAGTTGAATATAGTCTACTCAAATGTTTTTGGGATCCCCATGATAGAACATTGGTGGAAAGGAAAACCACAAGCATTGGGCAAATCGGACCTTCACCTCCTGACGTCTTCAGGGCCTACAGATTTGGTATAAAAAGTACACAAAATTGTTGTTACTGAAAATCATTTAGCAGATAATTGTACAGGGTTTAAATGGTTTAAGAATGGCATAATTTGGCTAGTATGGGAATTTTTCTACAGTTCCGAAAAATTATCCTGGGATGCAAATAAATTCTGTACAGTTGTCAGAATTGCCTCTATATACATACTTCAGGGATTGTTTCTGCCCAGTAGTTCATGGGGTGAGGTGACATAGGAAATGTCAAAACTGAGCTACAGAAGCTGATTTTTCAACCATTATTCACAGAGACAGAAAGTCTTCCTACAGACTTTAGAAAATCTTTTACTCAGGCTGTTTGTTTTGTTAAAAAAGGAAATGGACTAGTGTTTAAAATTCAGTATCCTTGTTTCATTTCTCAGAAAAAGTAATGTAACCACCATATCTACAGATGGCCATTCTACAAGAAGAAAAATCCCAAAAGGACAAAAATAAACAAAAATTAATCCTGTTCAGTACTTTTGAGATATCAACTGTGCTAACTAAGGCAAAACAAAAATGGTATGGATCTTGTCTTAAAGAAATGGAGCCAATGTGAATATCCTGTGGACTCTGAAGGAGCAGTTAATTTACATTTGGATTCTTTGGGTTTTTTGTAATCGTACATGCTGTGGTCCTGTGAGCAAATGATAATTTTCCATGACCACAAGTTTTTTAAATAAAATAATTTTTTTAAGTGACAGACCAGAACCTTTTTGTTTTTATTGGAAATGGGGGGGATTGCCTTTTTTTTTTTTTTTAACTTTGGAATGAAAAATGAATTTTTCAGAGTTTTTGGAAAGAACTACTCAGAAGGTCTTCAAAGCCTGAGAAGTCTGAAGTTAGGCAGCAGTAGCTGCAGAAGTGTGACTTCTAGCATGGGCAAAAGAAAGTTAAAACTCAGTGGTTTAAACAGCACTAACCAGTTCCATTGATCTTACTGTCGTTTAACACTTCATGCCATATCTTAGACCAAAGGATGTCTGAAAAACCCGCCTCCACAGATATGAGTCTGTTCAAGATAATTATCAGTAGCACATAGGATCTCTTCCTACTGGTCACCTTCAGTGACAACAACAGCAGGCAATTTTGTTTGCTCTGCCTATGCCCTCTACTTCTCCATCATGTGGCCACCTTAACATGCTAACTAAGCATTTGAACAGTAAAAGTTCAGTTCACCATATACATTCAAGACTTATACAGGTCCCATGGGTCATCAAAGCATAAGAATAGTGCTGGGCTTCTTACAGAGAATAAGAAGACCAAAGTACAGGCACCGTTTTAGCACCTATATTTAGTCACCATTACCTGTGCTAGAGCTGCTGCCTAGGTTATTGTATCTGCAGACAATTGTGAAGGAAAATGAATGCATTTGATTAACACCTTGGGAACTGTAAAGTAATGGTTTTAATACATACTTCAAAGCCAAAGCTAATAGCCAAACCTATTTAGAGTCCCTGACACCTCCCATTTAATGGCTCTTCTTTCCAGGTACTTGTATCACTGCCAAGTTTCAATCATTTTAGATAAAATTTTCCATCTTAGCTGTCTTCATTGGATGAGTTTTAACTTTTTTGTTTGTTTGTTTTGGGTATATTACAGCAAAAATACCTTGACTGCCTTCAAGGACATGGTTATGGAAAAAGAAGTTTTGTCCATGTGAACTGATTCCAGCGACCTTAAACTGTTTCACATTTCAGATTAAAACCTGGGACAGAGAGAGCAGTAAGCACATGTCATATAAAGGATGTGCCTTTTGGCATCCCTCTGAAATCTGACCCTAGTTGATCAGATTTCATACTGTTGGGGGATGGTATCTGTGTGTGTGTGTGTGTGTGTGTAGTAGGAAGTTCACACCTGTTCAACAGATTAAGGTTTTAACAGTTTAAATTAAGATTTTAACAGTTTAATTCCTCAAAGATGCCATCCATAAGGGACTGCACATGAGGTTATCATGACTTGTGCTCCAAGTACAAAGTCTGAGCACCTAAACTGAGGTCAGCAAGCACTTCTTTGGGTCTCCTAGTGATACCCCTTGATTTAGGGAGGTAAAAGTAGAGGAGAAAAAAACTTAATGAAGAGAGAGGAGTAAATTGTGATAGGAGTAAGTCATGGGGTACTACTGAGTAGAATGGAAATAAGAGATGAGATAGGCTATGAAAACAGGGTGCAGAGCACAAGGATAAGGACTGTCAATATAATTGTAACTGATGCAGTAAAGACAGTCTTGGACAAGAGGGTTAAGAAATACAAAATAAGAATACCTACCATCTTAATCTTTAACTTTTCATAGTCTCATCTAATAATTTTAATTTTTTAAGATATATCTTTGTTGTATGTAATCGCTTGTAGAGATGAGACAATATTTCACATAGCTGTTTCACTCCCCTTCAACAGAAACCTCAATTTATTTATCCGCTGAAGCAAGTTCTGATAAGAAAACATGAATAGCTTCCAGTTAACATCTAAGAGAAACTTCTGTCTCTCAGCAATGACAAGAAATTTTATTCTACAAACAAATGTTCAAACACTCTGAATCATTGTAAATTATTTCAATCATTGAAAATGGGCAAATACTGTGAATGACATAAATAACTTTTAAACCTGAGCACTTCAAGTTTAAAGAACAGAAACACTTCAATGCTTTGCAAGCAATATCAGAACAAGAAGTCTAGGGCAGAACAATTCAAATGGATTCAAGTTCAGACAGTGACTTCTCCAAGAAATACCTCATACTTCAATGAAAAGAAACTGCATGGCCCTGATCTAAAATCTCCATTGCTGTTTGGTCTTTGGTTATTCACCACAGAGAGGACTGTGCCAAAACTGGTTCAAGTGTTCAAACTGGCACCAGTATGAGGATAAATGTACATATCAGTCAGCCCAGTGTCAATCATCCCTTCTGTCCTCGGAGATATCTTTAAATCCTATCATTTTAGTAGTTTCTCCCTTCTGATCTTGATCTCAGGAAGATCAGTTTTTGGACTCTGAGGGAGATCTGACAAGCAATTTGGCCATGATTATACTTCCCCAAACACAGCTTCAGAATCTGCTGTTGGACATGTTGGGTGTTTGCTTCATCAAATGATGGAGAGTATAATTTCAATCTTTCACAAGACTGATAACAAAAAAGCATGACATGACTGAGTATTTTGATATTATTAAATGTTGTTAATAAAGTGGCTGCTGGAATTACAGAAGAACATAGATGCTATTCTTTTATTAACATCCCTGATCTCCAGACACCTCATGGAGGTCTAGAACATGTCCTTGAAGAACATCATACCATGATACAAAATGAAGAGTTAGGTAATATTGGACCATGTCTTCCACTTCAAGACCTCCCTCTGGTGTAGCACTTATCTGGTGTCTTATGCCTTTAGAATACTGCTCATCATCACCTATGCCCTATTGATAGATGTTTGTAGGTTTTATTTTCTCCTAAGTCACCCTGCTGCCCATATTTGCAGAAATACAGAACACTGCAGCTAGAATCCGTATTTTTTCCCCACTGCTTAAGTCTTGTATTGTTAAATACTGCAAAGCAAAACATCTGTGCCAGATAAAATGTAACCAGATAAAATAGACACTACATTCAGATAAACTGCTTGTAATGGAAAATTAATGGCTAATATAGGGTTTGTGTGATCTAGATTTTAAAAGACTGACTGCCATGGTTTTGTCTGTGACCTGGTTTTTTATGAGAAAGAGAGCAAAAAAACTAAACACTAAAATTTCCAGTTTAAAAACTATTCATAGTACCAACTTATCTGTTTCTTTTTTTTTTTTCTGGGAAAAGCTAAAAAGAGCTCCCTAATATAAGCATAACACAACTTGACATTGGTCGAGTTTTCTGTATGCTTTGTTAACTGTACTGTTGAGAAGAATGTGAAGTCAAAGATAATGGTAAAAATTATCTTCAATTGCAAAAGAACATGAGAAGTCTACTGAAAAAAGAAAAAAATACAAAAAAGCCCCCCAAACTCAAATCCCATTTTTTAAAAGAAGGAACAAGAAAGGAAGAACAATAGTAGTAGTAAATTACTACTAGGTAGTAAGGTAGTAAATTACCTACCTTAAGACTGCCAAAAATGAATCTACTTCTACTGCTCTTTAAAAGTATGTAAGTCAAGATGCATTATTATGGTGATTTACACCAGTCAATATAGGGTCCAAGGCTGGTCAGAAAATAAAGAAAAAGAGACAGATTTAAGATGCAGGGAATGGGTTTCAAGCAGTATCTGAAGGCCCTGCATATAATATAATTCAGAGGATAATCATTCCAGAAGAGGAAGGCTTTAAGGCTATCAAATTGTCTGGCACTATTCAGAAGCATTAAATTACCTTAAACAATCAGTAAAACCCTTTTTTTTTTTCTGAGGTGATATATGAGTGATAAAACCTTGACTGATCCAAGTCCAGTAACGGATCATAAGATACATTTATGAAAGAAAACGGAAACAAGAATCAGGAATATCTAAACATTTAAACCCTCTAATCCTCTTTGTTTTGGGACTGTGGATATGGTTTTAGTCATGCAATTAATTATACACAGGAACAACGATTGCTTTCCAGCAAGATGACACAAAGCTTTACTCTGAGAGGTCACCAAATCCTGTCTCACTTTATATATTTGCTTTTATTGGCTCTCCATGCCACCTCCAGCACCAGGAAGCAGATGGAACTTCCTTTCCATCCGGCTGCCTAGCAGGAAATGTTTGACTCTTCAACAGCCATGAACAGACAGCCAAGAGCTGTGGTGGAAGAGCATGACAGGAACTGACAGGCGCTCAGACACTGCAGTCACTTCCGACTGACGGCCCATCAGGATTGCACATGCACTCTGCTGTCCTACCCAAAACGGAGCATTCTTAAAGATTAGAAATGTCGACCTCAGGTACAAATGGTGGAAATGGGACTAATTAGTCTGGAAATCTATTTTGATTTCCACTGGCTCACACTTGCTCACAATATCCAGATACCCACAGTGCCAAGACCATACTTGCTCTAGACTACATGCTTCCTGTCTCCTTTGTTCTATGGCATTTTTTGGTGCAGGTCCATACCACGTTTTCATTGTGCAACACTCTCTAATTAAATTTGAGATTTGATTTCGCTTTCTTGCTACAACAATACAGGGGAGATGTTTCTCATCTGGGTACAAAACACCAAGCCCAGCTGGGCCTCACTAAGGAATAATTCTGCAAAGCCTTCAAATTCAGAATGACCTATTGTGAGTACTGCAATATAGTGTACTTTTGGAGTCTAACATGAAATTGCATTATCATGATTTTCCAATTAATTCTGTACAGATCTATAAATATAAATAAAAATCTCCCATAATATTAATTTTAGTATCAACTAAACATAGAAAACATCTCTAGAGATCATAAAGTAAAAGCCCCCTACTCAAGGCCAGGACAACTAGACCAGGTTGCTCAGAGGCATGCCCTGATGGGCTTCGAACAGTCTCTCTGGGTAACTTCTTTCAGTGTTTGATCACCCTCAGTGTAAAAAGGTTTTTTCTTATGAGTAAATGGAATTTCTTGTGCTTCAATTTGTGCCCACTGCCATTTGTGTATTTACTGGATACAACTGAAATAACAATAATAAATATACATAATGCTAATACATATACATTAAATATCTAGATTTAAAGGCATAAAGAAAGAAACCATGAGTCCAACAAAATGGGATGTACCATACCTAAAGATACAACACTTTTATATTTAGGACAGAAGAAATTATTAGACCAGTTCATCACAGGCTAAGTAGTCTCATCTGGGGATTCCTTTATTGAGACTTAATTCTATGTTGTTGAAAATGACATCTGATCATGAGAGCACAGAAGGCAAAAATAGTTGCATATTGCATTAATTAGGAATTGGAAAACATTTTGTACTCTAAATTTCCTCCTCTTTATATTGATGGACACTGGTACACCTGGTTTAGGTACCTAATCTATTTATTCATGCATTAATTTTCTATTATATGTTCTTAGTTTTGTATTTTTTTTAAATTCCCAAGGCTTTGCACTGCATCCTACAAATGAGAGAAAAGTCCTGAATGAGCACCTACCTTATCCAGTCCTCTGTCAGGGTGGTTGGAAGTCTGAGCACTCTATACAGATCCTGATGAAATTTTGTTTTAAAACTTGACTGATTTTTCTACTTCAGGTTCTGTAAACATTTTTGACATTCGTATTGTCTCCTTTACACTTCTTTGTGATGTGTTCTGCCTTGGTTTCAGCCTTCATGACTACTGGTGAAGTCATATATAATCTGTTTTGCCTCTAAGTAGCTGGTCTCTTAGCCTTTCGTAGATTGAGAAACAAGTGGCAGTCCATTCCCCCCCAGTGTGGATAGATATATTTTGGGTTTATATTGAAGCATTCTTTGTAAATGAAGCATTTCATTTTCTCTACAGTCAGGTAAGAAGGTGTTTTTCAGCATCACTGGAAGCAATCCTGTTAGCCAAAGTCTGTATGTGATTTAAGCTAACTGGATCTCGCCATGTGTCTTCTAGGAAGACTGTGATTACTTTGTGCCTCTGCATGATTTCTGCTCTATTTCCAGACCACCGATTTACACTTCTGTATTATGTAGCTTAGTGACAGCATTGATTTTATGATAATTTTTTTGGTCTGAAAGGTGCTCTCAGAACATCAAAATCAGCCATGCTGTACCACAATCCTACCTCTTTGCATGCACCTTTTAATTGCTGAAAACTAATTTTCCACAGACATAACAGCAGAGACTCATCTGTATAATGCAAACAACAGCAGAATACAAAAATGAGTTTTAGAGCATTTTTTTCCCGTAATTTAAAAAAACACCTTGAATCAACTTACTGACCATGTAAGAGTTGAAGTGAAAGTACTGGGAAATAGGCAGCCTCTATTTAGCCATATAACAGCTATTTTTGCATCTTCATGTTGCTGAAATATACCACACAGTACTGCCAGCCCTTAACAAAAACAGATCAGCGATTAGTGTCAATTAATTCCTTGGCATCTGGTAAAAACTAAATCATATCATGACTGCTACAGAGTCAAGTAGTTATATCTGACATTCAGTTCTATCATTGTATGAAGCACTCAGAAACTATGGTTTACACATATTCTGAAGTAACATATTAACAAGGTTAACATATTAACAATGACCTGCCCTGAGGTGCTGACAAGCAGTAGCTATTAATTCCATGTGAATTATAGTTTATCTCCTTATAAATCTCAGATAAATATCTGAAATATTTCAAGCTGTCCAGTACTAGAGAAGTGAATAATGAGACACTAATTAACTATTCATATTTCAATTTCCCTTTTCACTGCGTAAATACAGCTAGTTGCCAAAGAAATGTCTAAACAGTGTGTGACACTAACTCTGTGACTATTTGCGAAGAATGGGTAAAAGATTGTAATGCTGCCCAACAATATAACAATTCAAAGGTCCTATGATTTCGGTTTTGCCATGTGTGTCTTTCTTTATGATTTGATGGTTTTTTGTAATGTGGACTCACACCTTGGAATAATGCACTTGAAGAAAGGTGTTAGATCTGATTGCATACCATTATTAGGTCTCCTGCAGTATTACTTAGAAGAAATTTTAGGGAGGTAATGATGGAAACCAGCAGGTAGAGTTAAGAGTTTACATATGTAAAATCTGTGATACTGACTGGATCAGATTCTGGCAAGTCGAGATTAAAGAATTTTCTTGATGTAGTCATAGAAAAAAACAATTCAAGTATATTCCATCAAATTCCTTATCAGATGATAACGACTATATCTAAGATATTTTATCTACATCTAATATGATAATAGAACATTAAGAGCACTTCAAATATCTCTGCTGCAAGTATCTAAATTAAAAGGTATACTAGCCAACTCTTAGGAATTCTGCATTGAGCTGAGTTCTTAATTTCTAGTACTTCAAGATTCAGTCACATCTGAAGAAGCAGAAGTTTTCCCATGAAACCTAGATTGAAACTTCACCAGTCATTTACTTTCAACATTTTAATGTGTGAGGCAGATGTGCTTTACAGAAACAGAACATTAAGAAGCTCTTCAGTTTTTCAGTTAAAATGCTTCAGAAAACTGCTGTAAGTTAGTTCTGTTTCAAATGTGAAGTTAAGTGCCCAAATTTACAGCCTACCCATACTTAACAAAAAGTGAAAGTTTTACAGATCATTTGGTCATTGATGAGCTGAGGAAGATGGATGTTAAGTCTTGCAGGGACTAATACTAGTAAGGAAGGGATACACAAGACTTTAAATGGTCTATGGTTTCACAGCCCAGTCTTCCTAAGGAACATGTGAAATATAGAGAAAAATTGTTCGGATATGGTTATATTTTCTCTGCAGAGCAGATAGAATAGGACTTACAATTTCTTTGTTTATGTGAGAATCCCTTCTGTTTCCATTGGCAAGATACTCCAACAGTTGATCACAAACAATTTATATTCCTTTATATTCTAATACAAGTACAAGTAACATTCAGAGATTGAAAAATAGACTTCAGGTCACTTAACTGTCATTTATTTTTCACTATAATGAAGATTTGATTTTCCATGAGTTAGTTCATAATGCTGAACTGTTATAGCAGATCTCTATTTCTTCTCTTTGGTGAAAATATTTAATATTATGATTTTGTGATTTAAGTGACACTATGTCTAAAAAGTTTCCAACTTAATTAATTACTCTATGTTACCAACAACTCACAGCAAAATTAAGCATTCTGGAATTGCATCTTGTTTGTCTGTTATAGAAACATCATACAATCATGTATATATACTAGTAAAAAGCCAAAACCTCTTGAGTGATATAATTAGCTATTGTCTCCTCATTCACAGTTCAGTATCTTTCCTGGTAAAATCATTTTTTAGTTGGCTAAAAATTAACATAATTTACACTCATAAATTTATTTAGTCTGTATATGTGCATAAAAATAATTCTTACTTTTCCGTGAGGTAGTAACTCTGTCTCCTGATTAAGTTATTCAACAGGAAGAAGGCATCAAAAAGGATGAATAATAGACTCAATATTTTTGGAACAAAATGTTTTGTTATTACTCTACATTGATGATTTTTATGCTAATTTTAAAAGCGGCCATCCAACATGTTGCAGAAGTTTACAGAATACTTAGGGCATAATGGAGGTAGTGGACAGTGTGTGGTAGAGGGTCCTGAAGATAAACATTGAGCTGAACCATGGAACATAGCTCTAGCTGAAGTACTACTGACAGATATAACTAAGACAGATAAAGTATTTTCATTTAAAATTCATTCTGTCAGTCATTGTGAAGATCACTCCGAAAATTTCAGTTCTTGAATTGAGATTATGCCAACATGATTTCTCCTTGTAGGACAAATAGAAATACTTGCAGGTTTGAGAACAAATGGTTCATCTTTTTCTTTTCTTGTAGACAAGCAGCAAGTTACATATAAAGTAATTATTTTGATTTTCAGAATAAAATCCCTGTGGCAGCACACTGAAAAATTATACTTTGCATACAGGTGTATCTTTGAATACTCAAGAGAACACTTTTTTCATTTCACCTAGCTGCAAGTTTTTGAAAAATGATGGGAGACTTCATGACAAATATTGCAACAATAATTATGCTCCTAACAAATTTGGGACAGTATTTTGAAAAATCAAAAAGGTTAGATTGCTCACTGTGCACATTCCAGTGTGTATATTAATAATATTTACTAAATTATTTAGGTTTCTTCACAAGCTTCTGTTGAGACACAAATTACTCCCTCTTGTTCAGAAATCAACATTTGTTGCAATAATGTGTCATCTCATTGGATGAGAGGGGTCTCTGGAAATCACAGAATCATAGAATATTCTGAGTTGGAGGGGATCTACAAGGATCATTGAAGTCCAACTCCTATGTTTCATTTCAGGCAGTCTTTGGTTGCTACAGAAAGAAATCCTTGCCTGGTGTTTTTAAATATTTACTGATAAGAAAAAATAATAAAGCATGTAAGAGTGGATATGCTACATTACTTCTGCTTTTAGGTATAGGTTTGTATTGCATAATCTTTTTTGTTTTGTTTTGTGATCATGTATCTGATTCTACACAATACTCATCAGCTAAGATCAGCAAAGCTTCCTTTCAGGGGTTCCTGAGTGCAGACTGTAAAACTCTGAGCAACAGAGTCACAGACAAAGCCCTGTATGATCCAGGCAAACTAAACCTTACCCAAGTAGGAGGTTTCCAGAGGTTCGTCAGGTGACAGAAGGTATGGTGCACTAAACAAATCAGTGTTTAGGAGCTTTCTAAAAACCCCTATGTCTAACCTGGTATATCTGACTCTGCATAAAATTTTGGAAATATTACATGACAGTATACTAGTTGCTGTGAACATCTTAATTTCACCATTTTGTGCCTGTTATTTTAACCATGACTTCATAAAATTCTTTCTGGGCATTTTTTTCTGTGCTTGGTTGTACACAAAAAAGGGATAAGATACTGAAAACTTTACAAGTTATGTTGCAAAACATCTTGCCTTCTGCTTCTTGCCACACAAACATCATATTTAAGGAAACATGAAACAATAACACTGAAAAATAAGAATGTCATCAAGTGTACTAGCAATTTGTTCCAAATAATAAGTATGTATCTGAATGCAAAAACTTGGGCTGTCTTTTGTAGTTGGTATACACATAGAAAACAACAACAAAAAAAACAGGCTAGAAGGTTTCAAAACTACTGCTTTAGTGTCCAAATACTGTTTTGGGCAGCATACAAAAGCCAAACAACTGAAAATAACGGAAGTGGGACATGGCTTGTGTTTGTTTAATTCACTGCACCCATATTCAATCTCATCTTGAAAGTGAGAAAGCTTGAATGGGTTACTGTGAGCCTCTTCATTCTGCATATGTTCACTTAATTAAAAATATGTCTAACTTTCATGTGTTTCAGCACTCTTGACTGTGAAGTTAAAGCCTCAGCCTCAGACAGATTCCAAATCAGATAAAGGTCCAAGCCTCAATACTACTGATCTCATGATCAGCTGTGAATTCTACCACTAAAGCATATGATTTTTGGGTGTCTTAACAACTGACAGGATATGGAAGACTGTAGTTAGAGGACACAGGAGCATATTTAATTATTTGTTCAGCATTTAGACCTAGGAAAACATCTTCAAAATTTTCATGACATGAAATGTCATCTGGGGGTATTGACTAGCACAGAAGTACAAATAAAATTATGTAATATTTCCATAGAGAGTAGTAGACCCATTCCTCTCATAAATCTCTCCATTTTGTATTGTGCGGTGAATATACAGCTTGGTATGAAAGTATAAAATAATGGTTTTCATGCAATTGATTTTTAATAAACAGGGCAGTATCTTTGACATTCCTAAGAATGAGTTTTTCTGAGCATTGGCCAAATTATCTATAATAAATGGTTATTAAAATAAAAGACCAATTTATTTAATTGCTGCAAATTGCAGTTTTGCATATATAACTACTGTGAATTACTCATTGTCCCAGCCTTATCTTGCTTCTATGAACAATACTAAAGACATCAATGGGAAGCCAGTTAACAGAGATAAAAATCTATTTAAGCCTAATTTAAGAATTTAAGAAAGTTAAACTATTCCCTGTGATCCATACCAGATGTGCCTGTCAAAATTAAGCAGCCCATTCAGCAGTCTATTTCAAAATGATTCTGTGAGGGGCAAATAACTTTCTTTGCTGTTTTGGAAGGTTTTTTCATTCCAGTACCATTCTTTTAAGTAGGAAATAAGAACATACCTCAGTCTGTGAGGCTTTCTGGACTGGCATCCTGAATGCCTTGAAGTAAACTCCTTGGGGAAGTCAAGGTGACCTTTCAAGGTAGTGTGCTTGAGTACAAGGCGTAATCCTTGAGCAGGCCAAATTAAGATTATTTATGTAAAAACACAGCTGTCTTGATAAAGGAAGCCATATAGTTTTGTCAGACTACAATATTTAGCAGCATGCTTGAGATCTCTCGTCCTGTTGCTTCAACCCTATCACCCTAGGAAAGAAAAAGAAAACAAATACAGAAGAATGGAGCTCAACATCAGCAAAGTAAACAAATGCCTTTTGCATAGTAATGCTGTTAACAGAGCTGCCCAGCTACATAGATGTAAACCCTTCCATTCTTGCATTGGAAGCAGGTAAAAATACTCCCCTTGCTGTCTTTGCAAAAGTTAAAAAGCCTTTGAGCCTGGGAAAGAATTTTGTAGTTCCTTTTTTGTTTATTTTCTCTAACCAGTTTAACCACTTCTTGTTTGTGGGACAACATGCACGTCTTTTGAAGACTGATTCTCCCAAAAACTATTCTTAAATAAATAAACCACTAAAACACTTGTTAAAATGTTTTCCTCTTCAAGACAGCATATCCTTAGGTGTTATACAGAGTAAGGTTTGCTAAACTCAGACCCAAAATAAGTATCACTGGTTCCTACAGAAAGTCTATATATGCATACGAACTCTACTGACATTCCAAACAGACAAAATCCTTATAACTGGTATTAAATGCCGCCATATAGAAATTGTCGGTATCTAGAGGAGTGGTTTTTTGTATTTATGGTAGCATTTTTTCTCTTGGAATACACTATAGATAATAATGAAATACCAAAATTACTACTGAATAGCTATTTTGTGATTTTAGATAGTTTAGATTTAGATTTAGATTTAGTTTCTGAACATCGTCCCTTGGTTATGCTACTTCAACCACTTGAAACAAGCTTAGTTCCTGATGTACCAGTATATACTCCACAAGCTCATGTTTAAACTATCAACTAAAAGGCTAGCTAGAATCAGAAGCTGCAGTAACTTCTTGGTAACCCAGCAACTACACATCTAGACTACTCTCGTAGCACTTATCTATATTTTGGTAACAAACGATAAATACCTCTATCAATTAGACCTACCAATAATGTTTTCAAATTGCTGTGGTATGATATGACATAGAAATTCAGATTATCAGTTTTATATAAAGCATTTGATACTTAAATATGTATATATTTTTTCTGGCTTCATTGGCAATATTTAAAAGCAAACATGTCTCAAAATCAACCTGGGTAAGGTTCTAAAAGGCAACTTCCCTTCAGTGTCCTGAAGCCATACTAAACCTCTTGTGATCTGTATTCCAGTTACAGTATTGTGGCAGAAATCTCCCCAAAAGAGGACATTCTAACATGATGACATATCTATGTATAGTAATGGCAAATCAAATTTAAGAAGACCATAGGAGCAACATTAATCACAAGTATGAAGAATATTAAAATTGTGCAAAAACTACAATAGTCAATATCTCCAGAAAAAAAAGAAAGGAAATGTAGAAATCTAAGATTAAATCTGAGAGAAATGATTACTGTAATAGATATGCAAACAAACCAAAAATTATTCAGGAGAACAATACAGCCTGACACAGTTGCAGCAAAATAGCTAAAATTTGCCAAGATGTTTCTGAAGAACCCAATCCCCAAATATCCTGTATCTCAAGCTGAATAAATTGACTGACCCAGAAGACCATTTGCCTTCAATACTATTTTCTCAGTTAATGAACTTCTGGAATATACATATAGTAGGAGTAGTAGCTCATGAATACAATGAATGTAATAGGAGTAAATGAATATAATTGTAGTAGATAAGCATATGAAAATAATGCTTCCTGTCTAGAGCAACAAACCTCCAAGATTACTTGTCATCCTGTGAAACAAGGCAAAGCCCAAACAGTGTAAGCAAAAACACTAAAGAGATACGTCTATTACATGCCTACAAGTGAAGAATATTACAGATATGTTAAACATAGTATTTTCCAATATCATGGAAAATAGAAGTGGATGAGAAAATCATTCCTTTTCTCATTTCAGCAGACAGAAAAGGATTCTAGAAATCTGCAGTGGAAGAATAGCACTATTACTGTTATTATCTGTGCCTACTAATTTAGTGATGTTAGAGTCAAACAATGTGGCTACTTGTTTCTGACAGTAAGACACATTTTAAAGGGATTTTCAGGTATATCTTTCACTTTCTGGTATATAAGCACACAGACCTCATTTGTGTCATTAAGAGATAAGGAAATGAATCTCAACTTTCAAAAAAAAAAAAAAGCAGTCTGTTTTTTCAAAGCAAGTTCTGAAACTTGCAGCTCCCCCTCAGAGAAAGCAGCAAGAAAAAGACAAAGGCATTTCAGTGTAGGGACAGATCTACAGGTACTAATTAATGAAAATACTATCAGAATTTTTAAACTCCCAAAGCCTTTCAGATATAAAAAGCTAATATGCAATGTTGTTTGCATATGTTAAGTGCTTAACTATTATGCTCGAGGAAAAAGAGATCATTAGTGATTTATGACCACTGAGATTACTGAGAGCCGCACACAGAACTCTGAGGCACTCTGATCTTACACAAATACAGTTTAAGCAAATCATTAATGTGCACAGCTGCATTTCAAGCAAAGTCACTCTTTGAGTATGAAAATCTGACAGATTAACAGGATTCTCAACTCATTTTGAAGTATCAGCAAAGTTAGTTATGACCCCATATTTAAAAAAGAACTGTGAAGAACTGAAAAGCAATAATATACTGAAAAAAATGGACATCTGCATAGTCCCTGTTCAGGTGATCAGAAAATAGTGAAGGTATTGCACAGGGGTCACAAGAATGCTGGAATTACAAAAATGAGATAAAGCCAAAAGCAAGAAGACTGAACACCCAGAGCATAGCAAACAAAATCATCTCTGATGTAGAAGCCTGTAGTCTGAATGCAAGGACTCATAAAATGCCCCCAAATTATAACTGAGATGTCCAAGTAGATCAACTGTTACATATATGCATTTATTTAGCGACAAAGACAGTGAAAATTTGCTACAATTTTTTTACAAATCTTTCAGCAAACCAGGGGTGGACTTCTCAACCAATCTACAAACCCAATTAAAATTTCACTTCAGAGCACTGTCCACACTTGTGAAAACTAGACAAAGTATAAAATACTGCTGCAGTCCACATTATAGCAAAACCAATGAAATATTTCAATAAACACAAACATTACCTGATTTCAGCTGACAACATCTGAGAGAAGGCAGACCATTTTCTATTTGCTATCTTGCCACAGATCAAGTCACCATTGAACACAAATAAATTGGTTATTCAGGTGCGAGGTAATTTTGTCTGGCTTTGACTCAGTTCTTTTTAATCAAAATGGAATCAGAATTGATCCATTCCTGCAAAGAGATGTAATCATAACTAATTAGTGTTTATGATGAAACATTGCCTGGTCAAAGTACTTTCAAATGGTTCTGAAAAAATGACGGTTGTGTATGCATTCTGCCTTATAAATACACCTTATTCTACTGGCAGTGGTAATAACTCAGAGAAAAGAACCCAGATGAAGGTCAAAGCCTATTCTGGCAGGCAAGCTAATGACTGTCCTGACACTGGTTGTGTCAAGCTAGACACAACCAGATATCTCCTGAGCATAAACCAAACACCTTCCATGAGGCTTTATAACTCTGGGTGATAAGTACTGAATTTGAGCTAGTTCCCAAAAAGAGCAGCTTGACTTTTTTTGCATAATTTGATTTGGGCCCTTACTGTATCCTACAGTGATATCTGATGTAATGATACCCATCATGATATTATTGTAGCTATCCAAGTGGGGATGCATAGTGTGACACGGCCCTGGAATGTGATGCACGTGTCTTGGATATTGAATAAAGATAAGCAAGAAACAAAGAGGAGGAGAGATAGCCATTCATATGGACTTGTCAGTACTGCACTACTATGCTACTGAGCTATGACTGGTAACCAGCACCATGTTTGGAGTGTGATATGTGGTGTTAGCAAAGACTGTGATGCCTGATCAGAACAATCACGATTCAGTGAGACTGAGCCCTCTGCCAAAACCCTCCAAAATCCCCAGCTATTCCCTGAGTGTCAGAGGGCCATGCAGTTATGGGATTGCATCTCCTATAAATGATCAGATGGTGTCCAGCTGGCCTTGCGAAGAACATCAGAGTTTTCCGCTGCAGAGGGGAAGGTCAGTCTTTCATGTTTCTTGTGCTACATCTAGCTCTTCCTGGCACTCACTAATCCTAATGTGTTACAACAACCTGCTTCGCAGTACTGGCACACACAGGATTTCCCTTCAGATGGCGATAGAGCTGAAAGAAGCAGATTTGTTTATTCTCTCAGAGAAGAACCCAGAAATAGGTCTGAAATAGATTTGGAAACAGGCAATACTCTGTGTGGGAGTCTCTCTGTAGAGAAGAGTAGCATCAAGCAGTATTGTTGTTTATATTAATTTGCCTGCTTTAGTTTCTAGATAATAAATGATCCAGGGAAACAATCATGAGATGCTGTACTAAAAAATGCCCTAAGAAAAAGGGGAAAAGGATGTTTCAGCAGCAAACATGCAAGGAAGTAGGCTTAATGGAAGACTAAATACAGGGAGACTTATAGTTTAAAGAAGGATCACACTAATGGGGTTGTTAAATGTAGGGAATTATGAAAGGCTAGGGGACTCCTAAGACATGGAAATTTTCCATTTTGAAGATTGTGATATAGAGAATTATTTAGAAATCCTGGCCCTTCACTCCTTCACACACCCTTCAAGTATTCCCTATGAGCCCCTCAAAAGACAAACACAAGTTAGAGAACAGCATTTTGAATGAAACAGCTGCTTTTGAAGGATGAGTTAAAAATGTAAAGAGTCTGAAAGTTTTTGCAATTGGAAAAGGAGGGGATGAGCCTCTAAAGGTGGAGGAAACATGGATTAATATCCCATGATACTGATAAAACACAGATTCACCTTTCTTTCACCAGAGCTTTGTGGTCCTTTTAACTAAGATGCAGATATAATATAGATAAACACATCTCACAAAATCAAGATTATGCAAGACAGTGAGCTAAAGAAGATAAATAATTGGCTTTTCCTGTCAGACTCTTGCTAAACTGAAAGATGCAGCCTTTTTTAAGTCTATGGTGCATATGAAATGAAAGTGGTAGGAATGACTGATACTAGAGCAACAAAGTCATCTCAAATTAGTAATTCACTCATTACATACAACTTTATACAAGTTTTTAACAAAAATTATTGCCTCAATATATTAAAGGCGCACAGCACTCCTAGCAATTTGCAGTAGAGTGGACAGTTTTCACTGCACCTTCTCACACTGAATTGCTTAAGTTTGAGATGTCCAGTAAGATTAATGAGTTAGTTAGAAAAGTGAGAAAGGCTAAGGGAGATACTGAAAACAAAATGACACAAAAACCTAGCGTTATGCACCTCCTATTACCATCAAGTATCAGAACAGAAAGTCTAAAAAAATTCACATTACAAAAAAGTGTAGATTTTTAAAAACAAGTCTCACATTTATATGTTTTTATTCTTATTTTGCTTGCTCTAACAATCTATTCCTCAGTATAAAGCTATGCATGTAGCACCTTACAAAGACAGTATTATAATCATTATGGTTGGAAAAGACCTCTAAGATCATCAAATTCAAAAAGCAATAAAAGGTCTTCTGCATTATCTCAGAAGAAAGCTCAAACACAGCAGCAGATTTAGTAGTTTTTGTGTAACTACCAGTGAGTATCCTCATTCAAAAATGTGTATTATTCTGGTGTTAGCTTTCAGAGGTGTGATGTAGAATTGGGATCCCTGTGTCCATTGCCCATGGAAGACAGGAAGATGTAATTTTGTCCTACTGTCTCAATAGTGGCAGCTATTTGATACAATACTGGCAGTGCCCCTACAGAGACTCTGATATAGTACTCGAAAAAGAATAACTGATATTATCAACCACTCCAGAGTTTTCTCCAGAGTTTTTGCCAGTGTGTGGCAAAGTATATACCAGAGATTTACAAGAAAATATTATTCTGAACATAATATACCCTAAAGATATATCATTTAAGTTGAAAGAATTGTCATTTCATAGGCCAAAGAGGAAAATATTTTAGTCACTTTGTTTCAATCAATGATGTTATGGGTTGTCTGTTTCTTAGCTACAAACTGAACTATCAAATAAATATCTCAAAAAAGCCTGCTAAAAAATCACCCAGGCTTGTCTAGTAGCTACTGGCTTGTTGGAAAAACAGATATAGAAATAAAGCATACATCAAAGTAGTACTTATACCTCTGGATGACTGTCAAAGTCAATTATTGTATGCTAAGAACTTACTGATACTTTATTTCTTCTGCAATCATATGCAATATGAAAAATCACTTAAATTATTCTATAGACTAAAGTATTTCCACAACTTCACCTTATCTGTAGATCAGAAAAGCAAGCTGACACAGAGAGGCAATAGGTAAGGCAAGATGCTTTACTGTGTTTTAGGCTTCTATATTTTCTTTCCAGTTCTAAGAGAAACAAGCAGATCCTAGCATAGAAGGAGAAGTAAATCCCAAAGGAGGAATTTTCACATCAGCATAATTATGTCTTAGAAAAATACATTTTTTTTCTTTTCTACAATATAAGAAAGAAAGCATTCACAGACCAAATATGCAAACAGTTGTTGGAAAGATCTCAGGACCTTCTCTAACTAACTGAGACACTGAGATGTGGTCTGATCAACCATATTTCCCTTAGTCACCTGTAAATGATAATCCCCTTCAGTCCCTTGTTAGCCTATAAAACTGTTCAACCAGCTTCCCTGAGAAACACTGCACCAAGAGGACTCCATTGAAAAGTCAATAGCACTGAGTGACCTTAAAATAGGAGCACATCAGCTGCTGGCCAGATTATTCCACTGGTAAGAGCCCAGCACCTGTTAGGGTTTGTTACGATCCCCTGGCCACGTGCATGTTTCTACTAACCCTGCCTTTTTTCCTGCTGCCTCACAGGGATGATATCACACAATACTCAGCAATTTTTCCTCCAGCAGGGAGGGCATTTGATGGTCAATACACTGTGATATAAAGCAAAGGAAGATTTACTGATAATACCAGATTAATTGCTTGGCTGACCTTCAGGATTTTTTTCAGATGATGCGTATTTCCCCATCAAAAGTATAAAAAATGTCAGTATCATAAACTGTAGAAGTGACAACCACATGGAATATAAATGGAATCTGTATTTTAGAAGGAAATATTGTGTAACCTAAAAACTATTGCTCTAGTGCATCGGGTATCTAATTATGAAGACTGATAATGACTGTAAATGCTTAAAGTTTCTCAGCCACTCTTACCACTTTTTTTTCATTTAAACTACTATTTAAAGTAGTCTTTGCTATCATCCTATCAGCCAGTAACCACAGCCATACAGTTCAGTGTTTAAATACGATTGTTCAGTGCAAGGGAATTTAATTGGTTTGGTCAACGTCCCAGGCAACCTCAAGAGATATGTCAGATGCCTTCAAGGTTAAAAGGGACAGGACAGAATCTGTACCTTACGTTAGGTTTGCTCAGTGACACAGCAATTGCAAAAGGATTAAAAGTGTATCTCTACCCTTTCAATGAGCCCTTTCAAGGCCAGTGAAAACGTGATCTGAATCATCCACATAACCTAGAGTCAGCCAGAGCTAAGGTCCTGAAACAATCTGGTAGTGGTAAACTGTGTTCCAGAATCCAGGCATTTGTGAGAAAGTAGAAGTGTCTCCATGCTGTGCTCCACTGTACTGTAGAGATACACTCCTAAATCTGACAAGCCCTCAGAATTAAATTGTTTTACTGCTATTCTTAATACTCAGCGTGGATGAAATTCAGCTGCTAACAAAAGTCAAAGTCACATTCATCTTTAGAATAATCTATTTGAAGCCTATGTCCCCAAGATTATTTGCCCTTAATTTGCAAAGCAAAAAGCTCTTCATTAGCAAAAGAATCTCTGAATCCCACGCTACAAATTCAGAAAAAAGTTTTGCAGCTATTCCTAAAACTGAATAGATTAAACCTCAGTTAGATAAACCTGAAGATGACAGTGATAAGTAAATTGCTAATGTGAAGACAGTGAATTTAGAAAGCCCTTCTGTTAAAAAAGAGTACATGTAAGTATATCCATTTATATAATTACTAACTTCTACTAGGGGAAAGGATGTTCTCTGAAGTTGAGAGAAGCTGTTTAAACTTTTTTGGGCAGAAGTATTTGAAATACTGATATATCAAAAATGATAGAAGTTAATGAGAACAGGGGCAAGAAAACTTTGCCTTTAAACTGAAAGCATAATTGTTAAGTGAACCTATCCTTAAGTTATGGTAAACTGTTTTATACTATGGAGGGGATGAAGTTATATGCTGTCCTTATATGCAGCTGTCATTGATGAAACAAAATACATTTTCTGCAAGCCAACCATCACACATCATACATCACATATCAATAAAATTTCTGCTTCATCTTCAGATGAAATATAAATCTTATTCCAATAAAATGGAGGATCATGGGAAGATGGGGAAAAGCCTATGCCTAAAACAATGGATGGCAACTTCTTCCTTATGAAGAGGCTACAAAAAACAACAATAAAAGCTATGAACAAAATTATTGATTACTACTTGCAGCTGGGTTATTTGAAAAGCAGAGAAAGCCCAAGGTGACTTCTTAGTTGAAAATAACGTCATAGATGTACATAATAAAGTCCATTTCATCTCTGGGTACCAACCCACACAGTGCTCATGTGACACTGACTTTTTATCATATTTATGGAAACCAATATAATATAGGGAAGAGTGAGACACAGCTCCTATAGTTAATACATATCAGATCTTCCTTCCATCACACCGTCATAGTGTTGAGACATGCTGCTGTGCACTCCAGCTAATGTAAACATTTAAATAACAAGGCACTTTCTTTTTCACTCCCGATGTACAGAGCCCAATGTTCTCTAGATACGAACATGTATCACAGATGTGATCTCTTTTGTTAGAGATACTAAAAATGAAATTCGGGGTTAAAACTAGGTCTGTATTAACAAATTAACATACAAAGATCAGACATGTTATTATTCCTAACAAAGACTATTAATTACAAAAAGCTGAGGTTACTAAATACAATCAAGACATTTATTTGTAAAACCATTTAAAGAGAATAACAAACCAAAAAAGCAAGGCCAAACTTACTTACACATTTCCAGAGAGATGACTCATTAAAATACTGGTTTGCTGCTTAAATGTTACTCTGATGAGTGTTTAGGAGAAACCCCACATCTAAAACCCCCTGTACTTGTTATTTCTTTCCACATAAAAAGTTATTTTATAATGCATAACTTCAAGTACTTTTAGGAAAGAGATTATGTTTAGCTTGGTTTTATATTAGCATGGGTATAGATGTTAAAAGCAATTAGCAAGAAAACATTGAGACTTCCTGGGTAACACAAAGGTTTATTGTTTCAGAGATTAAGATTCTGTTCTTTTCTCTTTCCTTGACTTCTTTTGAAATGCTGAAACTCAGTTATTAACCTTTCAAACTTTCCACAAAGCTTCATTTCTTGAACAATTACATGCTCATTATATGTAAAGAAAATACGTAACAATTAAACAGAGCTTTTCTTCTCAGGACTCCTCCACCTTTAAGTTCAAATTCTGATTCCGTAAATTTAAGGTGGGGTTTTTTTTGGAAAAACTTTAGTGGCACACAACTGGTGGATTTTTTCATGTGACTGACTTCAGCCTTCAGAATACTTGAGAGTCCTTTTGAAACCAAAAGTGTGACATTTACCTGGGTGGTTAGAAACCCATGTTTTGGAGATGTAAGACTGAGTACAAGTCCTTGCCCTAGAATTTGACTTATCATTACAGAGACATTACTTTGCTCTACATCTTTTTTACTCCATGCTAATTAGAGTTTAAATCCTATTAAGAAGTGAATAAGATAAATCCTATTTTAAAGATGAGTTTAATCTTGCCTTAAGACATCAATTTGACCATTCAATACTCAGAAGTTTGTGAAGTTTTCAGAAAAGCTCAAGAAAAAGGTGATTTTCAAGGACAAGCACAGTAGGATTTTAAAGAATTTAAAAGCATGTGAGAACAGTTCAAGATCCAAATTTTTATCAGTTAGGGAATGAGAGGGAGAAAAAAAATGGACTTGGTACCTGTTCATGTTGATTTTCTTTACCTTCTTTCCCTATTAATACATCCCTTTAATTATTTCATACTATTTTCCAGGTGTGGTATTATTTAACCTAAGACATATAGGTTCTGAAAAAGTTTGGACCTGTTGCTCAAAACCAAAAATGTTTTGCAAGAATACTGGTTTTGTCATTGCAGGAAATCTTGCAATTCAAAGGTAAATAAACCCTAAGTATAATTACAGAGTAAGTATTTTCAGATTTAAAATTGCTTTGAAAATCAGATCTAATTGAAAGCAAAAAAAAGAGTCTGACTCAGAAAAATACGCATATTGTTTTTATTAACTGATCTATCCTGTGAAAAAATAACACACTGTATCCCAAACTACAACTTTAGGATTTGATGTCTCTTTTTTCCAAAGCAAGTATGCTTTATACAATGGGAGACAGATGTTTCCCTGTTTTTGTATAATTAAGTTTACTAATTTAGATCTCAGTTTATTATTCAGATGTTTGATGTTGTAACTGAGCTATATTTAACTATTGATCATTAAAAGAAAGGAAACAATGTAGTGTATTTTAACAACTACATTGTGAACAACTTGGTTTAACAAATAGTTTTTAACAAATAGGTTTGAAGACACTAATGTATTTATGACTTTGTATATATCACTACACTGAGACAGTTAAAAGTAATTTAGCAATACATTCTGTAATGCATAGTATAAACCATGGATTAAAAAATTGAAAGGAAAATGGGTTAATACAAGATAGAAAAAGAAAAACCTCACGAAACTTTTACAGTGAAACAGAAGGGGGTTCTGTTTCATGCTGTCTCCAAAATTTTACTGATTATATTTTTTATTCTATTTTTATTAGGAATCTGTCGAACAATCAAAGTAATCTATTTTCTAATAATGCAGCCTACAACTAAATCTCCAAGACTTCAGCTGATGGAACACAGAGGAACCATAGCTCATGATTAGTCTTGGTGGTTATGGGAAATACTTTTCAAAGGAGGGAAGAACTGTTACTCCTCAAGACTCTTTTTCCACATTCAGTAATTAATCTTCCAAAGATATCCCACTCTCATCTTCCTGCCCTTTTCCTGAGGTTCTTTTCTGCAAGAGGATTTGGGAACATATTCTGGATCTCTGCTCAAATTCCCCAATGGGCCCAGCCTCAGATTCTTCATAATAAAAAAGCCAACCTCTTGGAACCACTTCTAAACAGGTTTTCAAAAGTTCATTACGTAAGTTATATCTATCTCACATTACTCTAACCTCGTGATGCAGATGTCAGCATGCTAATGGATAGGTCATGTCCAACCTTCTCCTTCATCATATGGCAAGAAGGGACTTACACAATCATTCACTTTAAACATTTCTGCTACAGCTGAAGCAACCAGAAGACTAACGTGTCTATTTATAGTATTTCTAATTATGTGTGTATTAAATAGCAGTGGCACTTAATATGTGTTTTAGAATAACTTCCTTTTCCACTGACAGTTTTTTTTCCAAGCTGTCTCCAATTATCTCAAGAGGCTGGGCTCAACATACTAACATACCACTCACACATATGCTTGGGACAGTCTCAGAATAGTAATGTCACTCTGCCTAGAGACTGGCAGCTTTAGAAGAGATGTTCAGATACCACCTCAGGTAACCTAGAGAAGTCACGAACACATGCAATGTAAATTCAGCATGATTTCTGCTTCTCTTTTTTCCGAGTTATTCCACTGTAGGAAACCTACAGTGCTTTGCTCACTATTACTCCTTCTGTTAGCAGTCCTTCAAACTTTCAAAATAAGATTTTGACATTCACTTCTATGATTCCATTCAGACTGTCACAAAATTCTGTGGAATTCTGTGAATCGGTTCTTGATTTTTTAAACATCATCTTACAGACCAATATGAAAGATTTTTTGACATAAGCATTAAAATCCAGACTGAGTTTTGGTATGAGAGCAAGGAAATGTGGGAACAAAAGCTGTTTCAAAATGGTGGTAGGAGGAGATTAAAAAACAAAAATCTCCTTTGCAGAGGCAGTATTTAAAAGGCCCAATGTACCACTTTTTATTTAAATTTATTATCAGAAATTACATATCCAGAATAAACTAGAAATTGCACAAAGTGTGTCAAATATTGTCATATTAAGTAACTATTATATTAATTGATTTAAATGGGGTTATAAAATACGACTGATCCTATGAATCCAATATTCCTTTTTACATATTTTGAAAATCTTTCAGCATCAACAGTGGTACTGTTGTTGCCGTTTGACCTCTTCCAGAAAGAAATTATAGGAAGCTAATTTTGCTCTGAAAAACTGAGGACATAAAGAGAAGAAAGCAGAGAAAGAAGGTGCAACCTTCCACTTCATAGTCAGCAGTAGCAAAAATAGTTTAGTTCATATTTAACTACTTGATAGCTCTACCTTTGAACGTTATGGTCACCTTGTTGGAACAGAGGATTCCTTTCATAGCACTAAAGTGGAAAAACGTGCATTTACATTTTGAATCCTAAGGAAGGCTCTCAGTGTTTTCCTAAGGAAACGCTTTTTGACGGCATCATTCTTCATGTTGTTTCATTATTTCAGATAGACTTGCTCCCACTGTGCAAAAGACTCCTCAGCATCTGGTAAAGTTATTTTCCTATTTTCGTGGAAACAGGCCAAGATGTGCAGTAACAGCTAGTATCTCTGTAATAATGAAGTAACTCTTTCCTGGAAAGTTAGAAGTTTAAAATTATTTTTAAATAAATATCTAAAAAGCAATATTACAATGTAAAAAACACAGTTCATTGCATTACTCCCTTAAAAGAAAATACTAGAAATATGTGTGTGGAAGGAAATATTATTATGCAGCATATTATTATTTAGTAGAGAGAAAGTCATTGTACATACTTACCCCTGTTCTGCTAGTCCATATGGTTACATCTACACTGCGCCACAAGTAAAGGTCTGGGTCCATGATCATTTACAGGCCTGCCTTGCACATTTTTTTAGCATGAACAGCTGAGAAAACTTGGTGTTATTTCAGGGATTACATTCAAAGCAGGGAAATCAGGTTTATGCCATCCCTTCATGAGGACCTTTGTTCGCAATTCTAGGTGTGGACGGGGCAGGTGTGCTGTGCCATGCCGTGCCCCGCTGTCTCTCTGGATTTCACAGAGATGCCACATACTTGTAGGGTCCCTCCTATGAGGCCCCTGTTGTGAGGGGTAAGCAGAACCCCTGGGCAGCCTAAAGCAAGGCTGCTTGTGGGGTTGCACCCATCCTGGCAGCTGAGCAGGGTCAGTGCAGCACATGCTTGCTGACCACTGTAACAGCACTGTGGATGTGATTTATATCAGCATGAACTGTAGACAAGATGCCAAGTAGATGTGACAAGAAATAAGCAGGAAAAGTGGGAATGTGGGAAAACCTTTTCACTTCTCCATCATTATTGTCCACCAAAAGCTAATGGGAGAGAGAGGAACGAAAACCAGATCTCCCATATCTCTGCTCCATGAGACCTCTCCTGTTTCTCTCTCTTGTTTTTTTATCACATTGAGGGCGGATTTGTTGATTTTAAAATATCTTTAGGACTACTGCAGATAAGCTGAAGCTAACAGACTACACTCAAGTATTTTGCTTGAACTCTAGACCTTACTCTGGCACATCTTCCTTTTATTGTATTACTGTCTCCTCTCTTACCATAAAAAGAATGAAAATGTACACTAACCATTTTAATTGGTTTACTGGGCTCATGATGACTTTGACAACTGATGTATGTTTGATAACTACATGGCACTCATTTATTAATGTTTTGGTCAACATTTCTCCACATTTCATTCCAGGAAATCCTTCTATTCAATCCAGTCTCCAGAGGTGGATAAGCTGGGTGTGGGTACAGCTTGCTGATATTACCAAGATTTTGCTTATGCTGAAAACTGATGATCTGGGAGAAAACTCTTCTAAGAGTACTAAAAATATCACTTATCTTGTGCTTTTTACCTGCTTGATATTCTTGGTTCTCTATCTGCTTTGGTCTTTTTCCCTTTTCCTCTCTCTACATGTACACATAAATGCACAAACACCACTACCTCCACTTGGAACATTCCCTCGTCTCATCTCGTCTCATCTCATCTCATCTCATCTCATCTCATCTCATCTCATCTCATCATCTCATCTCTCCTTCGTTCTGCCTTCAACAATCCAGTATTTAACTCCTGGAATCTCACCTGACTTCACTCTGCCCATGTCCTAAGCTTAGTACCTACCTGGCACTATCTCCCATGAAGGCCGGTGCCTCTCTCTGGATGGGTACACAGAGGGGTGAAGAGCTGTCAGAATCCAGAAAGAAAACCCTTGCACACCACATAGATTTTAGGCATAGTTGAAGCAGTCTAGACAGCAGTGCCAGCCCAGCATTCAGATGGAAGAACAGGGAGGGATCATTTCAGGGGATCATGGTGAGATTTTTTTCTCATAAAACCCATGTCAAGAAACACTAGAAATGAAGGAAAAAGCTATCTATACACATATCCCAGTGTATATAATGGTCAAATACACACTGTCTCTAGACTAGAATTTTTTTTCTGTGGTAAGAAGACTAGGGCGAAGTGAGATCTTGCAAAAATGTTCACCTTGAATTTAACATGGACAGTGTTTTACAAATCTCAAGCAACAGGAAAAGTTGTTTTGTTTTGTTTGGGGTTTTTTTTCACCTATTTTCACTCACAGTGCTAGCCAGGAACAGAAAACATGATCAGAAAGGATAAAACAAACTAGGAAGTTTTAATTTTCCCATAGGTTATGGTGTATTTTTTCACGACAAAGGATTCCCATTTCTCTCCCACTACAGGAAATCACTGATTTACAAACATTCACCATGGGACTGGTGGGAACATGGAGCACGGGGAACTGTACTTCCATTTAAAAAGCAGACCCCTTTTTTGGACTGTACTGAGTAAGCAGTGTTCTGCTGACACTGCAAAACAAACAAACTACCTAACTTCCTGCTACATTCTGCACTGACTAAAAATCTCTTCCAAGGCTCATGTCTGTGTAACTCTTAGAGGCGTTTAAAAATTATTGGGAGATGGAATGGTTGTTGTTTTGGGGGAGGGTTTTAATTAAAAATTTTTGTAATTCATAAATGTTAAAAGTCCTTTGTGTTGCTGGATAGTTGCCAGATATGAAATCTTTAACCCTGCTGAAAATTTCATGTAGTGATGTCTTGAGAGTAATTAGGAACAATAAGAACCATGCTTAATGGAGGGCAAAGAGAATTTTCTGTGAAGGCTGATATTTGCAAGTTTCATTTTCATTGAATGAAATTTTTCATTTGACAAACTTCAAATAAAGGAGCAGCAGTCTAAGAGTTTAGTAAAAAGAAATAATGAATCATGCAGTGATTAATACATGTAGTCCTTGCATATTACCTACCTGTTGCATCTTCTTTCTGAGACACTTCGATGAGAGGTTATATTGTGCCCTTTAAAGAAGACACCAAAGGCAGCACGGCTGAGTTTAGAGCTAATAACCTCCAAAGGGTTACCAGGTAAGCAGCAGCATACTATCTGGTTTTGAACATCTGGATTCACAGGAGAAAACTTATAGAGGAGCCTAAACATTAGTTTGATTAGATATCTGGTTACGACTTCATATGGCTCCAACCTGCTGGGAATTTCCCTTCCAAAAGCCTCACATTCCTGTAGTATCGCAACAAATGACGCCATCTTGAAATCACTAAGAGTGAAAGTACTGTCCAACAGTACATTCATGATATGTTGATAAAGCAGTTTAAACTACAGCACACGTATTCTATCTAATAAATTTGAACTGATGAAGTAAAATCCATACAATCTAGTGCAAAGAATTTCTGCAGGAACATACAGTGACTTAATGTGTGTGCACATGTGTGCAGATCTAAGGATATTCCTAAGTCCTTGCAGTAACCATTATAAATGGAAGGAACAGAGATGTAGCAGAATGGACTGAAGAAAAAAGAATGCAAAACAGCAAGTAAAAATGGCTTTGTGGGGCAGATACAACAGACAATTTAGGTTCTTAGCATACACCTAGGATTTAAATGGTGATTATGCATTTAAATCTGATTCCCAGACACCCTCCGCTCTTCATTCTTTCCCTTAGAGTCCTCTGCATTCTTCTAAGGATGATGAGAATTTTCCAAGTGACAATGAACTGGATAATTTGATGCCTAGATCAATTTCAGCATCCAGAAGACATATTTCTGCTAAAATATGTGAGGTGGCCAGTCTGATTGGTATTCTCAAACCATTCATGAAACTCTCCTGGAGCACTGGGGTCTCTACAAATGTGTTAGCGAAGTTGCATTCTGCTCAGAGAGAGGACCTGCAGAGGAGCTTCTGTCTGTACACTCTCTCCACATTATACCCTAAAGGTCAGTAGACTTACATATTGCCTTCTATTCAGGACCATGCTAACTACCATGTGAGACCACTGCTGTATTTTGCTAAATAATTTTTCTATGTGAAACACAAGAGTGATACTCAGAACAGACCCTAGAGACCATGAGTTTTTGCTCTTAGAGAAACACAAGTAGCAAACTACAAAAGATTGCTGATTCTTCATAGATTTTCTTCCTGACTAAATGTTTCTTGAAATTTTTCCTGCACACTTTCAATACATGCAATGAAAAATATCCTCCTTTACTTTTCTTTAGTCTCTGAATTGAATTTTATTACAGGTGGTGAAAGTAATTCGTATAAAAGCCTTTAAGCAGAGCAAATCACTAACCAAAGTTCCTATATTGTTCTTCCTATACAAATGCTCTAAGCAGTAACCTATACTACAAAAGACAGGCATCACCAGCTGTGCTTCTGGCCATATCTTAAAAAATAGCCAAGTCCTGCCCAGGTGTTTTTTAAAGCAAGAGTTTAGAGTTGTGCTCTGAGAATTGCACCTCCATAGAATAAGGAGATCCTTCTGAAAGCCCAGAGCAGATTATGCCTGGGCTCCAGAAAGGGGAAACATTCAGAAAGCTGTCTACTCTCAGCAGTTCCTTTTTTAGCATTCCTACCACTTCGCTAGTTTCAGGCAGCAGCCTGTTGATTTTAGGCAATCACATTCTTAAAGTATTCCAGGTTTTGAATTTTGTTTTGGTGCACTCCATTGCCAGAAACACTGAAGAGGGACACATGATGCTAGTTCAGTGTTCTGAATTCACGAATAGAAATGGACTGAAAAACAATTAAGTAACAGATGAATCTAACTTTGGCCAGTGCAGATTCTGTATTCACCAGAGAAGCTGCTTAAAGCATGGGAGGGCCCACCTCCAGATGGTGAAGAACCTTCATCTTCTCCAAGTTCACTAGTCATTTCCTGTAATTACTGTATTGGACTACCTTCTTCAAGCCAAGGAAGTTCTATCACTGAGGCAAACAAAAGTAACTGCACAGTATAGCAAACTTTTGCTATCTGAATTTTGATTAAGAACAATATGTTTCTCCCCAGTTTAAAAGTCTTTCCAGTACTAATTGTAGGAGGAAAATGTTTTTTTCCAATCTTGTAAAACTAGTGAAAAAAGAAAATTAAGAATCTGACTACATATATGTGATCTATGTTGTCTTTAAGAAAATATCTTGAGTAGAGTTTCTAAAATGTCTCAGCAGTAGCAATACAAATTTGCTTCTGTTAGTGATTTATTCACAGGAAATGGCTTTAAAGCATAGCAACACACCACAGATAGGATAATTAGGTACTGTATTTTGGGCTCTCACAGTAGGTTTTCCTCTAATATACCAAAAGAAGAATATTTAAAAAAAAAATTTAGAAACCTTCTACATCTCTTGACATCCGGAATAATAAACTGTCTTGCTACCTTTGCACAATCTGTAACTCCCCAGTATCTGCAGGAAATCCACAAGAAAAACCTCACTTACGCACATATTCACCACAGCAAAATCACGTGGTCGGCAAGGTGAAAATAACAACTGAAGCCTGATGCAGCTGGAATACATTTGAAATATAAAAAGACAAAACAACCTACTCCTCAGCATTATTTTGTCTAGAATAAGTTATACTTTAATGCATTTTATTACAAATATATAATTAAAATAAACAATTATAAAAAGCCAAAAAATTTTACAATTATTTTAATGTGAATTTTAAAAACCATTGCAATGTAAAATGGGTATGTTCTGGAAGGACTCAAATGTAATTTAGTCATTCTGTGATGCTATAATCCTTTATGTCAATAGAAACCTTCTGTGCTTGTTCAAACTTGTCTACTCTCGAACTGCCTGAAATTGATGTTTGACCTTCTGGGTTTAAAATCTACATATATATCAATTTTTATCCATAACTGCACATTTTATGAAAACATGGCTAGATAGCTATTAAGAAAATAAATTACGCCCTATTTTAATTTAATGCATACCTTATTAGGTGTTATCTTTAGACAAATATTCTTAGTCATACAAGGAAATTTTACACTATGTTCAGCTTGATGAGTACCACTCTACAATACCTCTGTCTTTACAACATAAAATACTTCTGTCAGAGCTTCATAGCCAACATATGTACAGAAAGCATGTAGTTAACTTCAGAAACATAAATTTCAGGCACGCCGGTTCTTAATTTTGAACAAAAGACTAGGGAGGGGTGAACCACTGCTGTCCAAACAAAAGCCAAATAGGAATGTTTTCTAGGGTTTAAAAAGGTTACACTAAATTTGCTTGTTTGTTTTCTCTCAGTTTTATGCACTGTGGCACTTCCTAGATTCAGGCAGAAGCTCAAATACAGTGCTAAGAGAAGAGCTCTTCCTCTGCTACTCTATTTCTGCTCTGATGAGAAACAGGAAATACCAGCAGTCTCATGAGAGTTCCTGTTCTCTGCAGATCCCCAGCTCAAATGGGGATCATTACACAAACCCATCTGAGCCTGAAAACTTTTTGAAATTGTGGGACACAAAAAAATCCTAGCAGAATTCAGTAGCTTAATCATTTGAAGACCCTCATAAGTACGTAGTGAAACAATACTATTTATCTGACATGGCTACAACAAGCCCTAACTATTAATAAACATTGAATGGAAATATTTTCAAGTCTATACACAGATATTTAAAATATGCTTTAATGAATAAATAAACATTTTAAAACAGGGGCTCATGTCTTTACTTTGCAATAGCTTCAAGGGACTAGATTTCTCACAGGTGTCTTTTAATACCTATTCTGATAAGCAGAATCCTTCAAACTTTACCATTAAGCATATGAAACCTTGGCCTCTGTGAACTGCAGTTTTCAAATCCTTGATTAAAAGTTTCAAAACTCAAAAGGTATTCAACCTCAATTAGCAATGAGAGAATTCATGAGCAGAGTGGCTACACTGGTGCCAAAAGCAATGCTGGCAACAGCCAACAGCAGTTGCTTAGAGTATAAAAAAGACAAACAGAGTGATCCTTTCTCTAGAAAGGATTTTGGCAATCTAGTAAGGGACCTTCTGAGACAGAAGGCGTATTTGGGTCATTATGTTTACTGGCAATATGAATCTTAAATTTCATTTTGAAAACAATCGTATTTTTGGCCTCAGTATCTTGAGGCGATGAATCCAACAACTTAACTATGCATTGTGTGAAAGAGTGCTTCCTTTGTTTTGCTCTCGGAGTTCCTGTGTTACAAAGTGCATAATGATTTCTTACGCACCTTCTCCATGATTTTATTATGCTTTTTCCTCTCAACTCACCTCTGGTCTTTTTCCACACCAGAGGGATTTCTCCTAATCTATTAACTCCCTGTGTTCCATTCTCCTTACCATACTTCATACTCCTTACTTTTGTACTTTATGTCCTAATATCTACTTTCTGAAATGAGGTAACCATGACTGCAAGTAATGTTCAAGATGTGAGCATATCCTGGATTTATTTAGTGGTGTAATGACTCTGTTTATTTTATTCTCCACTGCTTTCCTCATTCTTTTCTTGGCTTTGGATAGTAATATGTGAGCTGGTGTTGTCAGAGGCCTGCCCAAGGAGTCCAAGTCTTTTCTTCAAAGTATGCTCACTTAAAATTGATTGCTTGGCAAACATAATTGAGTTTTCCCCCCGCCCTTGTACATTACTGATATTAAGACTCACAAGTAATCTTTTTACCCACTGCTAATGATCACAAAGTCCTCTGGCAACTAGCCCTAGTTCTGGCCATCCTGAACGATTTTTTATTATTGGAAAATTTCTACATATCCTTGTTCCTCCACTTTTTAAATTCTCCTTATGAATAGCTGCACAGTTGTCCAGAACATACTCTTGTGAGACTCCAATGGAAATCTCCCAACACCATAAAAACTTACTCATAATTTGACCATTATGCTTGAAAGGATCTATTTTTATATTCTTCTGCAGAAGTCTTGCCTTTTCACAAACCATTGTGAATGACTTTGTGAACACTGGTTTTTTTTAAATACTAGTATGCTTGACTCACTGGACCACCATCATCCACATGCTGTTGACTCTTTCTAAGAAGCTCAATACATGAGCAGGAGTGGCTTCCCTCAACAAAAGGGTTTTGGTGTTGGGTATTAGTTCTATTCATTATTACAATTTATAAAGATTTTGCTGGGAATGCTGTTAATGAAGACAGATTCTGTAAGTTGCCAGAGCACTCAAGGACTTCTAAAGTGTGCTATCACATTTTCCACCTTAACCTCCTCAGACAAAGTAACTGCTACAAGTGGCATGTTACACACAGTTCTTAATTCACTGCTTTAATATCTGAGCTCTTTTAAAACTCCAGAGTGGCTCTGGTAAGCTGATTATTCTTGCCCATAATTTAAAAAAACCCCAAGCTTAATTTCTTTTAAATACAGTGATAGACTGGCGTTAAAAAAAAAACCCAAACCCCAACAAAACAACACTACAGGTTTCCTACCTGTGTAATCCTATAGATATCTTTACTACTCTCCTACAGAGCTACATCTTCCCGTGCCTCCTTGATGGCACCCACAGTAGGAACTGGATTTGGTAAAGATAGCTTAGTAAAACCATTTTCTATGACTGTAAAACATGAAGATGAAAACTCTTACAAAAGCAGCTAGACTAGGTCTTAAGAGAATTATGTATTTCTAAGAAAAAGACTAAGCTAGGCTTAGTCACTGACGAAAGAAGGTAACACAGGCTGTGGAGAGCTGCAGTGAAGCAGCAAGTACAGGCAAAACTTCTGTCCTGTCCTCATTCCACTGAAAGAACCACTCAAGACAGACAGCACTACCAGATCAATACATTTTAAAAGGAAGATCCTTAAAATTCTGAAGAGCTTTGTAATTGCGGCTGATATTCAAATAATTTGATTCAAAGATTTTCAGTCATAAAGTGGTTTTGGAGGAAGAACACAGAACATAGGAACCTACTTACCAAATCAGAAAAGGTGGTCAGAGCAGGAGCTGTGATTACTATTCTATTTTCAGTAGCACTCAGCTGATCTGCTGCAGATTCAGAATAAAAGATTATAGAAAAGTGCAAAAATTGAATCTCTTAACTTTCTAAACCTCATTTATAAAGCTTTTTTGTATTCTTAGCTTAAACTATCTTGAATCCTCATAAATTCTAGACTATTCTGCCTTATGCAAATCCATTCTACATAGTAAATTTCAATTCTGTTATTATTTTTTAATTTATGTTAAATGTACTACCTTAAAATGCCATTAATATACACTGGGGGTTTATATTCTGAGAGAATATGTAACTATCCCATGTATCACTTTTATCTAAAATGTCTTAAATCTAATGAGTTTACATGCCAAATTTCAATCAATCATTATACATTTCATATAATTTTAATTTCACCGCATCAAGTTTTTAGCCTGGTTTTTTAGAACAAGACATATTCATACAAGATGTTCTACGACAGTTTGTATTGCCCAGAAATACTAATGAGTATGAGTTAGCATAGATTACAAAAAAGCCTCTGAACACTTCTGCCCCAGGGTTTTAAGGGTCCACTGTTTCAGATATTTTTGACCAGATTTAGAAAAACATAGAATCTGGATGACTGCTTCCAAATTAGACTTTGGAAATGTTCCACTCTCTCTAAGTTTCTACGTAGCACCTTTCCCTATTCTGTACTCTCCTACTGGCCCATTTCCTTCATTTTTCTGCTGTTCATGTTCACATTTGACATTGTTTCCACTCCACAAGCATGCAGAATTTTACAATGTACATTTTTTCTGCCACTTTATACAAGTCCTGCACAAAAATACAACTCTAAAGACCTTTTAATAACACTGCTACAGATTGTCATTTTAACAGCATAATTTGTCATCTGAATAATGTCCCTGGTGCAAGACGGCATTAGCACATCTCCCAGCCTGTAACAAATCCTGTCAGGCAGTCCTGATAAGGTCCTTTCAGCTGCAGACTGTTCAGACTGTATTAGACACAGTCACATAAGGTCTGCATATTCCCCTGATCCCTGCAGGCTGTTCAGACTGCAGTCTGGCTTCTCCTGCCTGCTCTAGAATATTTACTGTACTTAGTTTTTCTGTATGTCCCCCAGGCAAGACTTCCAGGCAAGGGCTGACAGTATACATGTCCTCCCTTTAGCCTCTGGGGACTTTGCTGTTGGGATTCGTCCTTCAAGACCATGTGAGGTTGAGACATTATGTGCATGTGCTTCCTTGTTGTAGATGGTTTTTGGATTAATTTTGGGCAATTTTTCAGGTGAGATCATAGGACTCTTGGGAGACAAGAAACCCAGTCCAAACCCATCCTTAATACTGCCAAAAGTTTCTCCTCCATATCATGGGATCTGCCTTCCGTGCAGCATACTTTCCTCTTTCCTGGCTGGCTCCACAAAGAGTCCCTATTATAATAAAAATATTATGTCTGTTTTTCTGCCTTTCCTATGCTTCCTGCCTGAGAGCTTCCCTGGATAAGTCAACATAGGGTGTGACAGGCCTCTGCAATTGTGGCCCTGAGCACGGCACCCTCCGCAGCCCATCCACCTACTTACACAGCTGCTTGCAGGTGGCCTCTTGGCTGGGCCAGTTCACACAGGGAGTAGCTGACATCCTGCTGTACCTCTGTAACGCTAGGGAGCAGTGAGGAGTCCCCAGGCAGGCACAAAGGAGGACCTTTATTTACAAAAACCCGGCCTTTTTATGCCGTTAGTCAGTTGTTAGTTTACATCGTTTTAAGGCACAACAAATCCAATTTTACCAACCACCACACACCACGGTGCGGGCACGAGGCATTCCCGCAGCATTCCTCACTTCCTCTGTTCTAGCTGAGTCACTCTCCCACAGCCCATTTCTGCTTAGGCCAAGTAACAGGCCGGAGCCATGATTTTACCAGGCCTTCCCTTTACAAAGCTTTACCTATCGGTCACATACCTCCACTGACTTGAGTATGGTCTTTGGAGGTGTGCTGTCCCTAATGACCAAACATGCTGTGCTGAGAGCAGCTGTCAAAAGACGGCCTAGATAAAAGCTTTTAGCTGCCCCTCCACCCATGCACTGGAGCTTGCCAGCAGTTCAGATTTTAAGACTCTGCATTAGACCGTCATTTCTTTGTCTTCCTGTCTGGGGGATTTCCACATTCAAACCACTGTCCCCAGCAGAGCTTTTGGAGAAGACTGACTTCATGAAGGATGTGGCTACCTCATTGTTGTAAGTCAGGACAATTCAAGCTTTTTCATCACTCTAGGCAAGACTGAACACAGAGGAGGCAGAGTAACCACCCTCGGCTCCATACCGCATCCTGTCTACACTCCGTGAGTCCACTGGCAACACAACCTCTCCTTTAGCTGCAAGAGGTGGAGATGAGGACCATGCAGAACAGGGATGAGCACACACATTACAGGGCTTGCTACCAGCACCCATTACCGTGGATTTTGCTTGGGCTGCTCGGTGAGAGCCTTGCCTATGAGAACTGCTCTGCTGCTGTTATTGCCACACTGAAGTAACACCGTTACAGAGCTGAACTGCAACAACTGCAGCTCAAGATGAGACTCCCTCTATCCTTTCTTTAAGGACATGATTCGGCCACTCTTAGTCTCTGCAGACACCAACTCTAGTTTGACCATGCTTATACCCAGCCACAGTTTCAATGTCCTCCCATCTGCATCTGAGGGACTGAAGCTCGATGTTCCTGCAACTGTCTCTGTCTGACAAAGGAGCCTGACAGCATCCAGCTGAGTCCACACACAAAAAAACTTTCTTGATTCACAAGAAGTTCCCCCCAAATTGCAAGAGCACATCTTACAATAGATAAAATGTAAAATCCCGAGCTGAAAGCAAGAACACAGTGAGGATAATGTTATTATTTTCCTCAATAAATAGATGGTACTATACTGTGTATTACTAATACCTCAATGAACTGTGCAGTAGGAAAAATATGTGCTTAGGTAGAAAAGAATTTTTGAATTTGAATACATAATCTGTAAACCTAAATTTTAGTCCCTGGAACCCTTTCCCAAAGCTGAACAGAGATAATCACAGTGGCTTCAAGTTTTAGTTTCTTGTAAGTTTTTTTGTTGAGGATCTTTTTAAAATTGATAATAAAACCATAAATGTTGGATGGCAAAGAAAAAAATATCAGTCTCAGTCTACAGGCCCTCTCAAGACTCCACATTTTTGCCTCTAAAGATACCTATTTATCATTGTCTTCTGTATTACATTGTGATTAAGGGACAATAATGACAGAAAATAAAAAAATGCAGGCACTATTATCTGTAATTTATTTAGTGGATACAAGTCATAAGAAAAAAGACATATGAACTTCTGTTTCCTTATCTTTTGTATATCAACCCACTTTCTGTCAGAAGGCTAAATTTTGTGGGAAAGCATTAAAAGCAATTTTGCAAAATGTCATAATTGCAACAACAGCTAGCATTTCCTAACTAACCCTGGGAACTCTTCAGTAAATTGTAATATCCAGTAGATGACATCTCTCTATTAATAGACACAAAAATATCCTGCTTTTTCCTAACATGTGTGTGCCACATATGGAAACAATTTCCTGATACAGTATTATCTGAACCATTAAAAAGAAGACATTCACTTCCAGGAGGCCTGACTGACAACTTCTCTTGTATTTTCCAGCAGGCCTGGATACATGATACAGAAGCTCTGAGTAACAGACCTTTTACATCCTATTGATTATCCCTTTAATAGGAACAGATCTGTAGACTGATGAGACACATTAGCATGGTCATATATGCATTTCCCTAGCAGGAGACAAGCATTATTTTCCACTGCAACTTATATGCTAACAGACATCATTTTCATTATTGAAAAGAATTTTTGGTAATGAATACTAGCTATTTCATATATGTACAGTCTTTAAGTTTTGTAAATACAATTATTCTAGTTTGCAAACAAAGGCTGATCAATTAAGCTGATGTCATTTAAAACAAGAGTGTCAGTCAGAAATAGAATGGGGAATTCTGATACATCTCATGCTGCCATGACTTTAAATACTGTCAGCCTTTAGGATCAGGTTGTGTTTTCTGTTTTGTTTGTCCCATACTCTTAAAGTGAAACCAAAACTTGGAGATGAATAAAACAAAGTAAGTTCAGAGTATTGCACCTTCAGAAAAAAAATGTGTAGAATAAAACCACAGCTTTCCAGGAGGGAATTTACTTAGTAAAAGTCACAAAATGTTTGAAAATAGTGTTATAATCATATTTAATAATGACTTATTTATTTATACAGAATAAGGTACCTGAATGACTTTATAAAAACACACAGCAGACTAAACAGTAATTATTCTGGGAAAAGAGAGGAGGTGGATAGTCCTGACCACGTTCCCCTGCACTCCTGCTGGCTTGGCTGTGTCTGCCAGGTGAGGGGGTTGCAACGCTGCAGCTGCAGAGCCTGGCCGCAGATGCATTTACACAAACGGACCTGTGTATGGGCTGGAAGACCCTACTTGCCTGAATGGAGGAGGAAAGCAGGACAGGGTGCCTCATGGAACAAAGCACTACCGCTACTCAAAGCTGCATTCACACGTAATGCTACTAACACAACATGTAGCCACAGTAAATACAGTAGCAAAGCATGCCTGCTGTAAATCCAGATGAGATGATGCTTGTGCTTAGGAGTGAGAAGTGAATAGCAACAATAAAGTGTTAAATATAACCTTAAAAGAAGGATACAATTTGGAAAGAAAGAAACGGAGAGAGATATTTCTAACTGTAAAGAATGTGATTTTACACAGTCACCAAATAGCAGAGAGGTGAAGAAAAACTTACAGGACTTAAATGAATCACTATGGTCTCTTCTGTGAGTATTCTTATGAATTACTAATGGCATATAAATGGGAAAAGATGTCATTGGGGTGCTTTTAAAAATCACCAAACATGCTAAGTCTAGGACACACAGTCTGTCTATAAACTAATTACAAGCAGGCTGCATCACATTCCTTCTCACAAACTTGCACATCACACAGCCAAATTTAGGTTAATTGTGAAGCTGGAGACAAATGGAAAAGGATTTCAGTTGCTGAGAAATGTTTTGCTTTACTAAAAAAAACCTCAGAAGAAACAGAAGGGAAAAAAGAAAAAAAAAGAAGAGAAGAGAAAAAAGAAGCATCTCCGGAGGTTTACTGCTAGCTTAGTTTCTGGTTTGTGTCAACTTGTTTATATCAGCTGCTGATTTGCGTCACTGGCTTGGCTTTGTGGTTGTATCTGGGGCCTGATGGACACCCTGGTGCATTAAGAAATTTACCACAACAGTACAGCATGTTAAGATCAGATAGCACAGCCTAATGTTGTTTTCTTAAGCACACACACCACACACAACCCTACTAAGAAGTTACTGCAGGCAGCTAAGAGAGGTGAACTATAGGTTTGATGCAAACCAGCTTTAAATTCAGATGATAGGAAAATGTCCATGTAGCACTAAAAAAGTGCATACTACATATTTTTAAGGCTACTAAAAGTTGTACATATATTTTTTAAAGGGTTCGTACTTCTAGGAATCAAAATACCTTGTATGTCTTCATTTCCTCTAAGTTTTTAGTAGAAGCATCTTGAGCCACTGCATATTTACTGGGTTCTGCAGGGAAATTTTTTATTTTGAGATGCAAAACATTGTTTTAGCTGTGGCTTTAATTAGCTTATCAGAAATTTTAAAAAGTAAATCCTGAGTATTTAAGCTTGAACATCTGCCCATTTGCAATATTGACCACAACATAACTTAGATGCCCTGCCTAAACCACAAGTATTTTAAAATACATTTACAGTACGCAGGGTGCCCATACAGAAGTCAAAGTTACACTCTAAGCTTCATGCCCATGATTAGATGGCACATGTTCACACATACAGAACTGCCTAATGAAAATGCCTATCTAACTGAACACTTCAGAAATGAGCCTTCCTGCTATTCCAGATGCATGTAGTGGAAAACACTAATCAGGGACTGCTGCAATTCTGACGGCAGAGTTCAGTAAAGCTTTTACTTCAGCTGAGGTTCTGCTTCATATTTTCTGTTCAAGTTTCCAGAAAAAGCCTTACAATTCTTTCTATTTTTGTGATAGTTCATAGAAGGTCTAGTGAATAAACAAAGAGAATAAACCTTAACAGACATATTTCATACGATAAAATAGAATGTTTTCAAACCATATTTGCTTTATGTGAACTTCCTATAAGAAACACTAAAAGCTGCTCCAAGAGCCTCAAACTATTCCACAAGCATGTTCCTGAAATAAAACATGGGTTTTCTCTTTAAAAGTGACAAATCTGATCCAATTTATGTTAAGATATTAAAATTACTTCCAGTGCAAATACTACAGTTAAAACCTTTTGATCAATATATTTTACTTCTCTTTTTCTTTCTGAAAATTTCAAAATACTTGGCTTTTGCCCAATTTGAAATGAAGTCAGATTTTGAAATCTTGAATTCTTGAGTGAAGCAGATTGATTATCCCCTAGGATATGTACTGATAGTATACCATATTTTGGATTGAGGAGCTGCCATTCTAGAGAATACACAATGAATCCAGGAAGACCCACCAAAGCAAAAAAAATTGCAAAGAACAATAATCCAATTTTTAAACAATGGGTCCAGGAACAATCCAGGGAAAAGCACATCCTAGTCTGTATAGTCTAGAGCTCTTTTTCAGAAGTGTATGGTTCATTACAGCACAATGTGATAACAGAAAGAGTGCTGCTGCCTGCACAGAAAATGGGAGTGAATATAACAAGGGATAGTACAGCAGCTCTACACTTCCCAAAATATTCTACAATGCAGGAGTAACTCCTTGAGTAGTAAGTATGATTTCCTGGAGGGATATGCAGTACTGCCCCTATGAAGTGAAAAAGCTGAGTTCCCTATCTCTCCAAGCACAAAATGCTCATTCTCTTCCTGAGGAACTTCCCCCTTCTCGCCCTGTCCTATGTGATAATGCAAAGCACCATATTGCATCCTGGCTGACAAGGTATTCACCTACAGTCATCACTTTCAGTAGCTACTTTTTTCAAGAGGAGCTGCAACATATGGTGTCAGAGAGAAATTTATCACTTGGCAGCTTGGTTTGCTGTGTTTGACCTGCATTTTGAATAAATAGCAGATTCTGTACAGAATTGTTATGATTTACTCTTTCAGAAGTATAATAAACCAGCAAATATTAGAAACAGTTTTTATTGGGTCTTTATTTGTAATCTCTGTTAAAACATAGTTGAGAGCAGCAAAGGAGTTTTGATTTCATTCAACAGCTTATATAAATATTTCCTCATCTTTCTCTATATCAGCACTCCTGTGTTCTGGAACTGGGAGCTTCCAGAAACATTGTGAAGTGTTAACAGAGCTGGTGGAATCTGCCACACCAGCTGGAAGAGGCACACCGAGGATCTGGTGAGTAGGAATGAGCCAGAAATTTAGCCAGAATAGGTCTGTGGTTTTAGGGCTCTGCCACAGACTTTGGGCTTTAAGGAATTCTGGTCCTGCTGGCTCCAGCAGAGGAGGGAAGAAAAATGAGGAATGATAAGGAGCAATTTAGCCATGGTTTGGTGTATGAAGACTGTGCTGAAGATAGTAGAACTCCCTGGATGCTCAACTCCAGCACAGGGAGGATGGGAAGAAGAACACAAAAGGGATGAGCAGTGATCTCCAGTGGATTTGTGCACCAAAGAGCACCATCGCCTCATCCACATGGGAGCTACTTCCTTTGGGGGCCACTCTGCTCTCCACCACTACAATAAGTCAGGAGTTTTGACTTCCCCATGTTCTCATGTCTTTTTGATACAGCCATCTCAGAGAGTTTTCATGGTTCCCAAATTCTATCCTTCCAGGCCTCCTTAAAAATAGCAGAAGGGCCCCAAAGTATGCCACTAAGACAGTCAGAGAAATTTGGAATGGAGGTTTTGCAAAAATATTTACTATGTGAACACCCTTCTGCTGGTCTTCGTAGGAACTGAACTAAGTGACCAAGGGGGAAATCTGAAACCAGAGTTTCTAACTGAACCCACAATTAAATAGAAAATCAACATGCCCTGCCTGTAATGACAACTGAAAAACTATGTCAAAAGCACTAGCCTTCAGTGTCTTTATAGTTTTACAATAATTTTTTCCAATTTTTTTAAGTGTGTACTAATTGAATAAGATACACAGAAAGATGTGCACTCTCTGGTGCTCTGCTGACAGCTTAAACTAATTCTGTTTAGTTCAGAGGTTGGACTAACAGCTTACTGTCAATTCTGGCTATTAGCCACTTACTTTGATGTAGCAAAGTTGGAAAATAAGAAGTTGTCAGTCCTCTAGTCCAACAATCCTCTCTAGATGAGAGCATAAGAAAATCAAAATTTGGCTGTAATACTTACATTTTATTTCTTCAGACATTTCAGCATTGGGAAATAATTATTGTAAGGAAAAGGTGTATATGTTTTGTTTTGGTTTTTTTTAATAGACAACTACTTTCGAAATAAGTAACTGTAAATTGCAGTGTATATAATGTTGTTTGAGTCTCATTACTTAGTTTTTCACACTCCTAATTTTGTGTAACTGACATGGTAAGAAGGGTTGAGGAAGAATTAGCACAGTTATATAGTGTGATAGAGATGCTGCTGTGGAGCTTTACTATACCGTGACAGAGATAGCTACAGCAATGTAGGGGAAAGTCATTCTTGGCCCAAGAAAGCCACTGCTTGTCACTAGTGAAAGCTGCTCTGATGGTAGGTGAAAGCCCACTCCAGTGGTTGCAGGTACATGGACTGTCCATAAAAAGGAATATTAGATAATGTTCAGAAGAGACTCCTGAGACAAACACTACAAAGAGAATCAGATAACCTCAAAAGGAACTAACAAAATTTTCACCCAAAACGATGAATGTCACAGATTTAACTGTCCAGATTTAAAAAGGCGGAGAAGAGTAAAAAAGATGGAGTATCCCCTCCTTCATTCCAAAGAGTTGAAAGTGGGGAAGAGCTTGTGGACATGCCATATCAAACAAAAAATTCTCCCATCAGAAATGTCCAGCCATATGTACAGGGACAGTATGAATGTAGATGAGCGAGTGAGAACATGAAAGGAAAATACAGTTTTGCTAAACAGCCTGTCAAAGACTTGGCATCCTTTGGGGTATTTGTCCAAAATTTCAGGTTTTTAAGCTGTTGTAAATCAGAGAGAATAGTTTTGTGAGAAATATGTAAACAGGTCAGTTTGACACTCATCAGATGAATGGATAACTCATTTTAAGTGTCAGATGCTGTAATGCACTTATTGCTCAACTTCCATATTTAACTGGTGCCAATATCACTGAATGAAAACAAAATTTAATATATTACAATATCCAACTACTGGCTTGGTGACTACTGCAGGTGAAAGATTCAATATGCTTTCTCCTTACAGTTTGACAGAACACATTTTCTGTGGCTCAGAAAATCCTTCAGTTCCTTCAGCCTCTCTGCAAAGCAAGTGCTTCAGCCTTCTGACCACCTGGGTAGCCTTCTGCTGAACTTGGTCAAGTTTATTAATGTCTTTCCTAAAACAGAGGGGTCTGAAAATGGACATAGCATTCCAGATTTCATTTCATGACTATAGATCTCATGAATACTGAGCAAAGAAGGCTAGTTACTTCTCTTGATCCTGTTAGCATAGCTCAGGAAGCTGCTGTTTTTCTTTACTGCCCAGGCATGTTGCTGGCTCGTGCAGCTTGCTGTCTGACAATACTCCTATGGCCTTTTTTGCGGAGCCCTTTCACCATCTCTGTCTAGTAGTTCCTACTGTCCAAAGCAGGTCTTATGCTCATAAAATCCAAATTCCTGTCAATGACATCAGCTGTGCAACCAGACATTGACCCGTGGAATCCATCTGCTCTTCTCCAAGTCTTTCCTCTGCACTGGCAAGGCTCGACATAACACCACCTAGGTCTCCATTACTTTGGCCCTCATTCCCACAGCTGTCCAGTCACTCCTGATATGTTCAAGGTTCCTGCTCCAGGTGTATTAATGCTGCCAATGTACTTGAGCAGCAAGAGAAACGGCACATGGGTCGGACATGCCTTGGCAGTTTCTTTGCAGCATGCTGGATCTGAGTTCCCAGCAAGCACCAGACTTCTCAGACAGCAAGTTGGATAAGCATATTGAGCTTTCTGTACCCCTAGAGGTGAGTCCTACACTACTGTCAGTTGTGGCTTCCACTTGATACTAAAGCATGGCTCACCAGGAGGCTCACCTTCTTCCCCAGGGATGGCCGTCTCTACCTTGCCTGCTACCAGCACACTGAACCAGTTCTGCAACTGCAGGTCTGCCATCCTCCCCTTACTAGGTGTCACAAGTCTTTCCCAGGCTGGGGCTTTCCACTTGACTCCCATAACTGACTGTGGTCTCTGGCTGGCATCGCTCTGTGAAGTTATAGGTTCAAGCTTTTGCATCTGCAGGATGTCTATGAAGATGCCATTTATTCTCCCTGCTTCTGTGCAGTTTGTCCCCTTGCTCCCACAGCTCCCTGTCTTGGCAAAATATTTCCCCATTTAGTGCACACCTTGTGCAGGCGAGGACAGTTTTCTCCTGCTCCAACCTTGGAGAGACATACCAGCTGTACTCTGCAGTCTGAGATCTGAAAAGCTTTATCCTCCCATTGGAGCTGTAACTTAAATAGAAGCTTCTGCTGTGCCAGGGGTAGTTACTCTATTTGGTACTGGGAACTGTGGCCTGTGGTGCAACACTGCTGCTGATGAGTCCCACATGGCCTTCTGCAGATTTCTGGCCCCCTTTCATGTGCCTTTCTGAGCAAACTGCTGCTTCTGAGAGCTGTGCCCTGGGACCTGTGCTCTGGGACTGCTAACATGAGCTGAATGGATACTTGAATCTCTAACCAGGATCAATCTTTCCCAGCAGTAGAGACTGAACCTGAGGACATTGGAAAAAAACACCCCAGAAGATCTAGAAGCAAAGACCAAAGCAGCCCACCAAGCTGCAAGCACTGGAAGACCCCAAGAAGCACTCCAGCTCCAAAGCATGTTCCAAATCCCATGAATTGCCATGCTGAATGCCAAGTCCCTCTTTGCAGCTCCTAGTTACTGGGTTCCCAAAAGAACCTTACTGTTACAAAATTAGCCTGGCTCCAGTGTGGGGTACCCTCTCATGAGGCCAGAAGTCCACTTGAACGTGTCCTGACAGCAGTGTGCTCATGAGCTCAATCCCCCCATCTGCACTGTCCTCACAGCAGTGGGAAGCCAAGTATAGGCAACTGTCTCTCCATGATGAAACTGTTCCATCACCCTCATTCATTGTTTCCCTTCTTGCAAAGCAAACCTGGCAAAGCACCCCTAAAGCATTGGTCAGTTGTGGGGACCATCACCACACACCCACGTCACATCCACAGCAACTGGAAACTCACCACAGTCATAGAACCACAGAATCTGGAAAGGACCTCTAAGAGCATAGAGTCCAACCATTAACCCAGCACTGCCAATTCCACCACTAACAATGTCCTTAAGCACCTCACCTACAGGTCTTTTAAGTACTTCTGGGAATGGAGAATCAACCAACCACTTCCCTGGGCAGCCTGCTCCAATGCTGGACAGCCCTTTTGGTGAAGAAATCTTCTGCACCTCAGCAGAGTCCTCCACAAAGAGTCTCAGCTAATGAGACCATGAAACTGCTCCAACACCTCTGAGCAGGTCTCACTTATCTCAAGACTGCAGCTGCCCTTGTAACATCCAAAACCAGATAGGATTTCTGTAGAAATCATCACTTGATGTTTATGACAGATTCATACTTTCTACTTTCCAGCAGCAGTTGGTTTTAAAGAGCCTATGTGCTATTGTGACCACCTCAGGTGTGTCATTCTAAAATTCCTAAGATGCCTTTGGTGGAGAGTGCAAGGATCTAGATACTGCTAATCTTTAATAATTATTACGTTACTCAAAAGAAAAGTTTCTTAAAGACAGTAGGTTTCTTAAAATATCACTTTTCCTTTCTCTGGACTCGAAAATTATCTCAGCCACACAAACAAGAAACTATGTCACAAAAGAAGATAAGTTTATATATATAAGGTTATGCCATGTTCTTTCAATATGCATATACTGCTCCCACTGCAATTAAAAGGTTGCCTGCACACTGATGGGTAGACTTTGGCTTAAAAGACTGACACTCTGTTTAGACTAAGACAGATATCGTCAGAAGTGATAGGGTAAAAATGTGACCAAATATTTTTCTTGTATCTTTTTACAGTGCTCACGTAATTCTCTGGGCAAAAGGGTCAAAACAAAATAAAACTCAACATTTCAAAGCTCTGCTCATAAAATAAAATAAATGCCAAAACTCCCAGATTGTAACAAACTACTGTGAGATGGAGGAAATACTGTAAGAAAAATATTTCTAATCCAGAATGCCAAATAGACTCTCACATATGATTAGAAGGTAAAAAGACTTTAAATACAGGAAGAATCTGGTTTAAAATTAAGTAGAATAATAAACTGAACATTTAATAATAAAGAAAAGCCTAAGATTAACTAAATTATGCCATGTGAAAGGTTATGAAAAGACAATGAAAGAGAAACAGTGTTTGACAGGGGCATGTGCAGTTCTCGTTACTATTGATAGAATTTGTACATATATCAGAGACAGTGTGGTTCATTGTATATAGCAGAATTCATAAATAATGCAAAAAGCTCCAGAAAAATGAGGAGCAATGATTCACCTTTACCATACCTTCAGCCCTCTCCCTTCACAGATAGGCATTGCCTTCTCTAGTTTACATGGGACTAAAAATCTGTGTGATGAGACTGAACTCACATTCGTTGTATACCATCTGGAGGCACATCTGGAGTCATGAATTGCTCATGACAGATAAAACCATTGCCACAGCATCCTCTCAGATTTAGTTTCAGAATTCAGAATCCAGATTTAGTTTCAGAATAAATGGAAGCTTCAATTTACAAAAAAACCTACTTTCTTAAAACAGGTGGGTTGTCGCAGACAACAGAAGCAATGAGGATCTGCTATCTACTTCTAGCTACTAAAGACTTAAAAACTTGAATTTAAACATCCAACAGTTACAAATATACTATTCTGACATATGGTCTTCAAAGCAAAATATTTGAGGATTTTAGTGGGGCTTTAGTTCTTTATATGAGTACCGTCTAGACATTTTGTCCCAATGTGGGATGAAAAATATTTCCAAATCTTGAAATTTTTCATGGAACTGAAATTAAGTTTGCCAGCTTGCACTAGTTAGCACAAAAGCCGTTTCAAAAGAAAATACAACTATTTGAAGTAAGTAGGGACAAGAACACAAATTTTAGAACACAAAGGGATAAAGTAAACTTCAGCTGTTGTTTTTAACAACAAACACATATTTCTGTAGTCACAGGGAGTGAGCCCAAGAGGCCTGGACGCTGTTTGCACATACTGAGCTCAGAAGTGCATTGGGATGCAGTGCTTGGAAACACTCCTGTTGTGGGTTCACTGCACAGCGGAAGGAAGGAAGAAGCTCTGTGAAGGCTCATCTTACATCTCCAAAGTCACAATCACATAAAGTGGAAACCTTTGAGGTTTCTCAAACTCTGAGTGTGTAAAAGATATTTATCTATGGAAGCTGAGCTGCTTGTTGAGTTTAAGGAGATTCTTGGATCAATGCTGCACACAATTGAACTGTTGGAAACATTTGTACTTAGCAACTGTGTAGGCTGTTAATCTGTGAGCACTGCAGGAGTTGTACACTTTCTGTCTTCTGCAGCACACCTGGGCCAAGCTCCCATGTTAACACACATCTTTGACTCAGGAGAGCCAGATGATGCCTTTGCCAACACTCTAAGTGCTCTAAGAGGGCCTAATAGCCATGATCGGCATCACCTGGGGACTTCTCACAGATCCTCTGTCCATTGGCTCAGGAGCCCCATCTAAGCTGCCAGGTGATCTGGACTGGCTCTGGCTGATCCTCCTCCCTGCCTGGAGCTGTCAGATGGCGGGTGTTTTTAACCACACAGTCCCCTTGTATTTTGTATACACCTGAAAGAATTCACTGTAAAGCTTGAAAATGGAAGTCTTGTAATTCATCACACTATGAGGCTTTTAGGATGATTTTGTCAAGAAGCAACTTATGTGCATATTGACATATTTGTGCTGATAAAGGTCAGTATGTCAAAGGCAACATTAATTGAATAACACAGCACCGTGAGACTTCAGTAAAATCTGCCATGTTTTCTTCGTTTGTGGGCTCATGAACTCAGTTTCTTAGTAAGTTGGAGTATTCACATCAGTCTTATAAAACATCATTTGATATTGCTACTGCATCTGGTTATTAAAGCACATTACAAAATATTAATGACCAGCTTTTCCTTTCACCTAGTGAAACTGTTACTGCATATAGCACTACTTAGAAGATGACAAAAACTTCTTTTTTTTTTTAAAGCAACCTTAGTAAATAGCTTTAAAGTTACTTTTCCTATCTGAGATCATGGGAATGGAACAAAGCCTACAGAAGAAAAAATATGAAGCAAAATACTCTCAATTTCCCCCCCAAAATCATTGAAAATAAGAAGTACTAATAATTGAAAATCACAATTCAAGTACTATTGTACTTGGTTATTTTTCAGTTCCTAGGTGCAATTGTACAATCACTACAGATAGAAAGACATGACTAATCTTGTGGTTCTGAAACTATTTGCAAGTACCAGTGGGCATAAAGGATGACCTTCAATTTTTCTTCTGTACCAGTTATTTTTCCCATGAGCTATACAGCTTCAAGCTATAAAATGCAGTTCTAGGTGTACATAGCTAAAATTTAGCACCTGCTTGTCAAATTTGAGAATGAAATTTTGCAGAAAAGCAACTTGTTAACTTAATAAAATATGGGGCAAATATTAACAGCATGTATCCTCTTCTGTTTCTGTTTACTTTAAATGGGCAACATTGGAGTTCAGTTAGTACAAAAATACTCCAGCTAACCTACAGTGGTAGGAAATAATTCTGCTTTACTGGCACTATTCAAAATGAGAGTTCTATTGCATTATGGAAATGTGGAGAGTTAGCCTAACTTTGCTCACCAAAATCAGTATACAGTTCCTCGAGAACAAAGAATCCCAAACACTACATGAAATTTTCTCTGAAAGCCAGATTTAGGATGTAGCTGGAGGCATTGTTCCCAGTGAAGCATGGGGCTGAAACGATAGGCTTTCTCCTAGAGCCTGGAAGGCTGAACAGGAGACTGGAGCTGGCAAATGGACTTTGGCTCACCGTTCATCTGGCACAGTGTATGGGTTGTGGGCCTGCAGTTGAAGCCAAGATTCAGGTCTGATTGTGTCAGGTTTTGAATTAGTAAGGACTGAAGACCTGTGTTTATCCTGAAAATTGCAAGGAACCTGGTGCTGATGCGAGAAGAAGTAATGAAAGATTCATGGTAGATTATTTGGTATCTGGTGGTTGCCAGGCTGTAGATAGTAGCTAAAGTGAGTGTTATGCTTAGGATTTAGGGCAGAAGAGATGTAAGAGTTCGCTTTGTTTCACTGTGCAAGGTTTAAGTCTTTGTATCAGTTTTCCCGTTTCCTTCTAATAAAATGCTTGAGAGTTGGTCTTTTTCTTTCCCCCAGTAGGACTGCATGAAGATCATGGAAGCAAATACATCACTACTGCAGCTTAGGAAACAGGTAAGAAAAAAGCTTCATAAACCTGCTTTACAGTTAAACAATGGATTTATTTGCACCTGTAACCCATTTAAAAAAAAGTTCGAGGTGACAAAACTGATATGAAATATTTAACAAATAACTGCAGCAAGCAGGTTAGTATTGGATTGATTCACCACTGCTCATTAGTCTTCAGTATCAGTGAAGAGCTAGTCCCACTTCATACTCAGTATGTGCAGGAAAAAAGTCATTATGACTATTTTTAAGCTGAAAATATTTCATCTCTGGATTAAATCTGTAACATTATCCCCAAGGTGCTAGTTTTCCTTGGTTTGCCCCAGGACAAGAAAGGAGGGGTAAAAAAAACCAGCTTTAAACAAACCTAAACCCAGAGAAAAAACCAGGAAAATCAGCTTTCATCACCTTATAGAATATCTGCTAATTTCTCTCTACAGTACAGTATAGATGTCTGTCATAGGACACTATAAAAGAACAAAGTTTCTTTTAAAATTTTATTCTACTTTTCCATTTAGTTCATTTTGAAAGGAATAAGTGGAAATTAATATGATAATCACAAGGAAGCAGGACACAAATTTATTCAGGAACTTGATCAACACACTTTTGTTCAGAAAATAATAATGCAGTACTTGAGGAAAAGGGTTGGCATTTAAACAAAAGCTGGATGAATATGAAACAATGTTTTAAATTTGCAAAAAGGTGACAATCCTTTTTGCTTGACTGCCACACATGGAAGTTGGAAATAAATTGCGTTTTTAAACAAAAGGACATTGTCTTTTTTAGTTATTGCTCATACAGAACTCTAGGTACACAAGAACAGCGATATTGTTTTCTTAACTTAGACCATTTCCTACTTCTTTTAAAAAGGATCATTACTTTTATGATTTTTAGCTTCCATTCAGAATATAACACTCAGATAAAATTCATTTGCTTTAAAGAAGTATTTGCTTGCTTTTGGCTTTGGTTTTTTTTTTGGGGGGGGGGGGAGGTTTGTTGTTTCTTTGTGGGGTTTGTAGGGGGTTTTTTTGTTATTTTTGGTTGGTTGGTTGGTTGGTTTGGTTTTTTCCATCATCCATTTCAGTACTGGATAGAGCTGTACAAAATTGTCATAAAGTAAAAAAAAAATCCTGGTCTCATTCCCTTGAGAAAAGGAATGCATAGAGAATCCAAGATGACAACAACACTCTACAAACAGTAAATTTAAGCATAGTGTATTCAGTTTCTGTTAAAAACTCTAGCAATTTTGAACAGAAACCACATAAGAAATGCTGGCTTAGCATTCTCCTTGCTCAAAAGGAAACTTGGTTCTTTACGGATTTTTGTGAACTCAGTTTACATCCCCGTGTGTGTATTATGTGCCAAATGTGAAACACAAGGCTACTGCAAAACTGCTGAAAGGGACACAGTTAAAAGCCTTTGTGTGATCCTCACAGGGGGAGTGAGAGTGAGCTACAACCACCTAAATGTTCTCTCACTGCTCTGAAGGATATCTTTACTAAGGAGATGTTACAAGGGTTCAGCTTAGATCTCCCTTCATCTCCCCAATGCCACGTGAACATCAAAACCAGGACCAACTGCAAATTACTCTTCCTCCTGTTAGTCCATTCTTGGATCTTTTCATTCCTCAGGGAGGTCCTGAGCTTCTCATAAACAATTTTCACATAGTTAAAACACCCACCTGGCTCACTTCTAGACCTTTCCTAGCCTCAGAGAAACCGACATGAATACTCTGATTTCTCCTTTCAGAAAACAATCACTCCTTTTCTGTTTCCTGAAGAAAGCTTGTGTTCTCCAGTCTCCACAATACCATCCTCCACAAGAAAAAGTGAGAGAACATGTCTGAATATTTATGGACAGTAGGAGTGGTCCAACACTACAAGAGTAAAAAATTCCTTTTTTTTTTTTGAAAATCCACTTTTCCTCAGCTTCTTTTCTCTGAAAAATGTATGTCTGCCCATTAACTTGTCAGTCTTTTGCAGAGTATGAACAGGGCAATCTAAGACAATCCCAGAATATCAGATCTTCTCTCTCTAGAGATAGACATTTACCCATACTCATTTAGAAGCTTCTTCCTCCAAATCTGGAACTCAAGTCACCAGTAGTAACAAAGCTATTTCAGTTCACTCGAGATGTTCCCACCAGATTCCTTATGATTTCTCAACCTCTATAACCACATGATGCTCTAAGAGGAGTCAGGACTTGCTAATCTTCCCATCCTTGGGGAATACAACATCTACTATTTCTCACCATGCAAACAAATCAGAGACCAGAAAAGACATGAGAGAAAAGTAAGAATAAATTTATTTCAATACATTACAATGATTACATTATGAAGAATCCACTACTACATTTGGAGAAAAACATAAAGACAAATGACAAAAATACACGTAGTGTCCTTTGGATCTTCTGTTTGGAATGTCTCTTTGGTTAGTTGGCAGAACCAAGACCTGAAATTAGTGGAAAATATTTGCCATAATAGAAATTGTGACCCAGTTCTTGAAAGAGCTGCTTTCCCAGGCACAACTTTCTTGAATAAGAACTACTAATTGAAGAAATAGTAAGAAAACCCACCTGAGTGTAAATACACCCTTGCCTATTTCCGGTAATCTTTAATCTTGGTAGTTATTTTAATAAAGTTCAACTTCTCTGCTAATGAAATACAGTTGTTCCCTAAAAAGCAGCCTGTTGTTGGATTGTTCTACAGAGGTTTAATACTTCAGCTATTAACAAAGAAACACATGGTTATATTGTGTGGCTTCTCTGTGTGAGCTGAGCATGACAGGTAATTTTTTAGAATTTGCACACACAAGCTCATTTCACTACATAATTTTGATAAGTTGTATACTTTTGAGCTATTTAATCTACTTGAGCTATTTTATAATAATTGCATACTATTTCTGTTGGCTCTTTCTAACAACTACATGTGACCATGAATGAGAAAATGATGGAGGTAAGGTATAACTTTACTAGCTGTATCTTAATCACATCTAGTCTTATTCCAAACATGACCATAGCAAAAAAGACAATTTTAGTTTTTGTACAAGAATTCTGTTATTCTGTACTTGTCAAGTATGTGGACCCCAAACCAAACTTGCTGCCAAGTTCATTCTACTCTTCTCTATCTCACCTCTACTTTCTCTAAGCTACCATGTAGAGCATTTCATCCTCTATACCAGGACAAAAAAGAAAGATAAAGAAAATCATTCTATCAGTCACAGGCTGAGAAAAAAACAACTCCCTCAGGCAGCTGGGCTCTTTTACTTCTCCCTTTCTGGCTTTGAGACCAATCCAGGCTCCTGAAGTGGCAAGGAATGAGCATGGTCTGTCTCCCGAGACACTTGCAAGTACCACAGAGATGACCAAGATAAGCCTGGCCTGGGACTAAGGATGCTCTTTCAAGCAGCTTGGGAAGACATTGGAACAGGCACCACAGTTTCAGCTGAAACCCAGCAATTCATTAAAACACTATGTCAGTCAGCAGTGCAGATAACAACAGGTTAAACTCTTACCCCTCTCTGGTCTTGGACCAGCACGACATTTGTATGACTGAACACAAAGCCGACGAAATGTCTGACCAAATGTGAGAATACTACATATAAAACCAGTCTGACACAAGGGCTCAAGACATCAACGCCTCTGTCATTCAAGTTGCCTTATATCACAGCTGAGTAGGACAGGGCAGAAAAACATAAGAAAAACTGAAATTCTTTAAAGTTTTTTAACTGGAAAGAGATAAATATGTAAAGATACAACTAAAGCAAGTTTAACAGAACAAGTTTTTTTCAGTGAACGATCCCCCCCCCCCCCATTTCTAATATAATTTTACATCTCTGTGTTACTAAAAAGACAATAAGCAGTGCATTTACTGAAAAAAAGTCTGCTTTTATCTAATAGATTATTTTTATCAGAGAGAAACTGAAGTCTGAAGCAAGCAAATGCCATCAGCTGCAAACAGCTTAAAGGATTATTATGTTCCACAGCATGTTTGGGTCACTGGAACAATGGCATGGACTAGGGGACAATTTAGTACACCTCTGTCTAAGAAACATGGTTATATTTTGAGTATACACTGATGTTTTGTTTTTTAAAGTGCAAAGAGGACTTTGAAATTGCAGTATCTTTAGCCATTTAGGGTCAGCAGCTAATTTCCAAAAAAGCATGCAAAAAATAATACATTTTTCTATTTTTATGTAAGCATATTTCCTTTTCAAGGTGCCTCTAAGAGACGAGGCCAACTCTCTTACTCCACAAAAAGGGTTTTGTGTAGCTGCAGTGCAGTGGTTACAAGAAGGCAAAGCATGCCTTTGGAGTTCTTTTCCCAGCACTTTTAGACTGTCTATGAATTAGTATAAATGATAATAGGATTCAGCCACCTTGAAAATATCTCAGCATTCAGACCTTCTTTTGTGTAAAAGAAATATTAGCATTTAACATTACAAGTAACTTAAGACCAGAACGGTGATTCAGCTTTATGTAAAAATTGAAGCTTTTTAAGAAGTTAACATGTAAAAGACTAATTCTGTAAAACAAGCAAGAAAGACTTTCAGTTTACTTGAACCAGCAGAATTTGACCCAAATTATTATTTGCCTCTAACATGGATCTTGTGTTGCTGAAGTGTATGAAAAGAATTTCCAAATCAGCAACCCACAACTATAATTTGTCAGTATGTGGCTTCATATCAGAGGTTGCAATGAAATGTTTGTTTTTATTCTGTGAAATATGGATGTCTCCCACAAAACTCAGAACTGCACATTAATATAAACTTGGAGTAAAATAATCAAAAGGGGCAAACTTACTAGTGAAACAGAACAGAAAATCTGAAGAAATTTTCTTAGATATATTACTCTTAAACTTCATAATATTTAGTAGTTGAAAGCTATTACAATTGCATTAAATCATCTAATTTGATCTTACCTATGGAGGTAAGGGGCCATTAGATTTTACCCAGGTACCTGTACATAAATCTGTTCATAAAATATTTCCATTCTCAGATGATTGAAGTGTATGTCCCAAGCATAGACAAGGGTTTGGCTCTCAGTAGTGACAGATACTAACTAAGCCAAGATGAATGATATCAGCAGGCAAACCATACCAGTAACTGCTGAAGGAAGCAAGAGTTCTTGTCTACCCAGAGACAAAACTCTTTCCCAGTTCTGAAAGTATTAGTATGAGCCCAGTAAGCATCTCAGCCTTGAAAGTACCTCAGCACAACTTTATTTCTAATAAAGAGAATTAGTCCTACCTTGTAACTCTTCTGCAGTTCTGCTTTTGTGATCCTCCTTTGAATCATCTTGAGGAACTTCAAGGCTGAGCAAGGACAAATATAAAAGCATAGGGAAAAGATTAAAAGCGTTGTTTGGAAATTACCTAACCATGGGTTTAGCAGCAGCTCCTATTAAAAAAGAAAACCAAATCATGGAATGAATAGTCAAACCACTGCATGACTGAAACAGCACTCATCATAGTTGTGTTGAAAATAAATTGGGCCAGATCATAGTTTCTTTCTGTGCAAAGAGTAACATGCTTTGAGAGGGTAACACTTTGTGCATAAGGAAGAGACAGCAGATGCCATATATCCATCTTTCGTAGAGTTTTTGACACTTTTTCACATATCCCTAGTTTGCTTATGCAAATGTTACCTACTCCAGAGGAAATATGCACATCGAAGGTATAAAACTGGTGGAAAACCTATCTAGAAGTAGCTCTCATTAATTCAGTACCAATGTGACATTTGCAGGAGTCTGCCCTGGGGCTGATAGTGTTTGATGCATTAGTTCTTGAAGTGGGTTGTAAAGAAAAGAGGAAGCTTTTTAACCTGGCAGTTACACCAGCCTGTGAGGAACTGCAAGTGTTTGGGGCAGGAGGGCTGTAATTCAAAGTGATCTTGACAAACAGGAAATAAATCTGAAAAAGTAGACTGCAATTCAGTAAGGACATGCGCAAGATGTAGATGCAGAGCAACATGCATACATACAAGCTGGGGAATGTTTAGCTGGCAGCTGTGCTGAAAAGGATCTGAAACTACAGGATCGACACTCTGTTAATGAATCAACAGTATCAATGCCATTGGTAAAAAGCACACATGACTACCATGCAGGAGATTGATAAAGTCGTTATTTTACCTTTTTCAAATCTAAGCACTTACCCGCAATACTGTGTTTAATTCAGGTACATTTTAAGAGAGACTGGACAAATTCCAGAGTCTAACAAAAAGCCACATGCATGGCTGAAGTCTCTAACACATCATATCTGAGGATAGACTGAAAGCACTGAGATTATTCAGGCTGAAGAAGACACCAAGGGGAAAAATCGTTTTAGTGCTCAAATTCTGAAGAATGCTCCTCCTGACTGACACATAGAGGAAGGCAATAATCTACTCTCTTCGCAGGTAATAGGAGTAATATGCACATGCATGGCAGCAAAAAAGGCATTATTAGATCAGACAGAGATGCAATTGTCCCACTCTACTCAGCACTTGACAGGCCACACCTGCTGTACAGTTCTGGTCCCAACAAAAAAAGATACAGACAGCCCAGAGAGGGTCCAAAGAAGGACCACAAAGATGATCAAAGACTGAGGGAGTTAGGTCTTTTCTCCCTGAAGAAAAGAGGGCTCGGAGGGACCTCATCACAGTATCACAGCACTTGAAGGGTGTCTACAAGGAGGCCAGAGGCTCTCTCTTCACAAAGAGCTACATGGAAAAGACAAAGGGCAATCAGTACTGGTTGCACTGGGAGAGGTTTCATCTCTGTATGAAACAGAAATTGTGAAAGCAGTCAATCATTGGAGCAGCCTCCCCAGGGACATGGTAGAGGCCCCATCACTGGAGGTTTTCAAGATGTGGCTGGACAGATATGCCCATCTAGGTAGACCCCCTTTCACATGAAAATTGGACCAGATTATCTTTTGAGGTCTTTTCCAACACATATTGTCCTACGAACTTTTTCAGATCACAAGTAAAAACACAGCTGGAAACAGTGGGTGAAGAAGCTGTGTAAACTCCAACTCTGGAAGATTTTTAAGAACAGTCTATGATAATACATGTATGATTTGCCTTGCCTTAGAGAGGCCAAAGGAACTGCAGGTTGCTTCAGAGTCCTGTGTTCTATGATTCTGGGGCAAGCATAACAAACAGATTTTTCTCCCCACAGCTCATTTAATTAGTACCAATTGCTGCAACTACTACAAGTGGTAAGTAGAACTAATACAATGAGCTAGGCTGAGAAAGGCAGGCTCTACCAGCTTATTAAAAAAGAAATAAGTTTTGGTAGTGCAAAAAAAAGATGAGAGCTATGAAACATCAAAATGACATAATAATGCAAAGTACAGTAAAAAGCATAGTGAGAACTCTAAGTAATTTCATAACCATTCACTAGTAACTGGACTTATATATGTATATAAGAATGAGGATTCAAGTGTACTCCAGCTTTATCCAATAATGCAGAGAAGTGAGCTGCAGTGGGGAAACAGAAAACCAAATCCATTTAGAGAACGTGATTCAATAAGCTATACATGAAAGCTTGACAGCGTTGGGATAATACAAAAATAATCTTTAATTCTTTGAGGATGTGTGGGCCTGAGTAAGAAATGACCAAGAGACCAGAGATCTACCATGTAAAACTAGAATAATTGAACTAAGAGCTGAAATGGAGAATGATAGAAAATTACTGTATTTGATACATAGAGCCAGTCTACCTACGATGTAAGGAAAAGACTGCTAGTAATATGACCTTAGCCATGAAACAGTTTGCAAAATCATACAAACACCTAGCAAGAAACCTTGCTCATCAAAATACCAAAGAGATAAGTAAAAGTATCTAATAAGTATTTCAGGAGTAAATCAATTAACCTCGATCCTGCTATTTTCCAATACATTGGTATTACATGATACATTTTCCATTTGAGTGATTTATGTACCTGCATCTGAGATCTTTGTCCCTGATGTGGTCAGGTTGCTATGCCCTCACTTTAAAAAGCCTTTCTGCAGTGACAAGAAACCAGTAGCAAAACACATGGGTATTAAATTCTGCATCCTGAAGTGAATAACTGATCTCTATTCTCTTGCAGCAACAAGAAGGAGTAGCTGCCTTTAGATTACCTGGCTAAACAGCAAGAAGGTATAGAGAGGCTGTAAGAAGTTGTATCAGGAAAGAAAAAATGTAACAAACACAGAAAAAAGAGGCAATACTATGTTAAGTACAAATTCTGTTTGCATTCCAAGAGTAAACAGAGAAAGCCTGGCAGAAACATCCCACAGAAGGAAAAGAAGGATCAAGGACAATTCCTAGATTTCTGCTTTCAGAAACAAAATAACTAAGTTAATAAATGGAGAATAAAATGAGAAACAGAGAAAACTCTTCGCCAATATTTTTTCTATAAATGAAGTCATGCCTGTGCTCAGAAGGTAACAGAATCAAGACAGGCATGTAAGTAGAAGTTAGAAAATGTAGAATTGATAAAATGTACATAGAAACAATAGCTAAAAGAGATACTTATTATGAATCGTGACAGGGTAAAGATACATTAAAAACCCCTGACAAGATGGGATTCTTAAAGATCTCTAGAGATGGCAATAGAAGGTTGTAAGGTTAGTCAGCACTGAAAACTGAACAGTAGAAAAGTGTCTTCAGTCAATTTCTCATCTCTTGCTCAACAGAACAGGCAGAACAAAGACTTAGATGTTGTCTGCACTGGGTATCTGAATTGCAGGATTTTTAAAAAACTACAAGCATCTCTACAAGTAATTTGTGTTCTTGCTGTGCACAGTAGTTAAGGAGAAACATTTCATGAAAAATAGTGTTCTGTTCATTTTGCTTTCAATCATCAAACCATTTAGATATTTAATTAGTAATTCACTAAGTTTCATTTTGAGTTCATATTACTCAGAAATTAATCTGAATGTCAACTTACACTGACTTCTAAAGCATCTTTATAAACCTCATATGTAAGTTTGACAGAACAGTGTATTTAAGTAAGACAAATTAAAGCTGAAGTTTTCATTTTTGCTGGGCAGATACCAAAACTGACTATAGCACAGTACCAGCACATCAATCTAGCAGAGGCAGAATTACCACATAACTCAGTGCCCCTCACTGCAGAAATAAACTGCATGTTAGGTTGAATGCAGAATTTCAGTACAAAACTAAGATGAGATTTTTCTTGTTATTTGGTCCCCATCAAAATTTATTCCATCTTTCTTGGAGACTGAATAAATTTTAAAAGTTACTGCAAGCTATCTTTCCTTTGACTGCTATTTAGACATGCTCAAGCACAAAGTGCTCTCTATAAAAACCAGCCCCATCTTATGCATCGGCCAAGTGCAACACATTCAAGTGGATCACCTTGAGTCCACCTAGAAAGGACTTGGATTTCAGTACAAGTCCAAAACTGCGTTGCCCCTTGGCTAATCACAAAAGGATTAAAAACTTTAATGGCTTTCATATAAAAACATAAATTGCACAAAACAGTAACGTTTTTGATAAATAAGGCTTGAAAATTTATCATGAAGGCAAACAAATTTACACTGGTTCACTTACCTCTCAGATACCTTCAGTGAAGGTCTAGCAAGATTCCACAACAGATTGATTAGAAACAGGTAACAGCAAGGATTCACAACACCATATTTGCAATAGAACTATGAAAGCATTTCCTAAGTTTAAAAATGGCCACTCTCTTGCTGACAATAGTGATTCTTACTCAAGAAAGCAGTGGAAGCATGGAAAGAACTGAACATTAATAAAATACTGAAGAATAAACAAATAATGTTATAAACAAATCAACAATAATGTTTAAAAAAATAGGCTTGAAGACTGGAAAAAAAAGAGTTATGAGAACCTACCAAAGGACTACAAACTAAAGTCTCCAAACCTATTTCATGAAAAACCCCAATCCTTTAAAAAAAAGAAAAGATACCAGATGAACCACATCAACAATTACATTCTGAAATAAAACAAGTACATTCTAAAGAATAAATTACTTTTCTGAAAAAAAAAAAAGATGGTGGGAATTAGTCTACAAATAAAATACTACTAACCATAGGATACAATAGGGATATTCAGGAGATTCATTATTCTTTATTAAAGTTTATTGTATAGCTAACAGACAGCACAAAAGGAAAACAATTTTATTAAAACATATACAAAGATGCACTAACCAAACAAGGGGAACAATGGTATTTTGAAAAGTTAAAAAGCAACACTGCTGCACTTAGTTACAGACATATTCGATCTCCAATATCCAATGTTTTCAGAACTCTTCAGAAAAATTAGACTTAACGACGTGCTGTTACACTGCCATCCTGTGGCAAAGTACCCGAAGTTTTCTGGAAACATAAGAGTTCTCCAAATGATAACCTCCTTTCAAAAAGACTTAGCATTCTATTTCTGAAGACAGGAAAACATCAGTAGAGATTTAGCTATATCTCAGGAAATGCTGCTCAATAAGCACTGGCTTCAGTGAAAACACAATAAAATTTTCCTTCAGAGGGTCCATGACCTCATTGTCTGGACACAAAATTTGAATCCATGGCTTCTGAAACCTGGCTTTCTGGCACTGAAATAAAATGAGATTACCTTCTTTTCCTCATGTTGCAAAATAAACATATATTCTGGTATGTTGAAAATATTCATATACAATCTGAGATACAAGGGAGTGTTCATGGGACGCTCCTAGTAACTTCAGCCAATTTAAAACGAAAAATAAAATTATTTATTAAAAATTTAGGAGTCTTAAATTTCCTGTTAATATCAGATCCTAGGATTGTGCCACTTTGTAGTTCCAGCCTTGCTTCAAGTCTCTGCATTAATAAGATGACTAAGACTTGGTTTCCTTAAAACACTTCAAGATCCTGAACTGGAAGTATGTTCAAATAGGGGGAAAAAAGAAAAGTAGGTTTCTTTAAATGTTTTGCTGAATTTTAATGTAAGAATTTTTTGTATGTGGCCTACAAGTAAAAACTGTGGTATAAGTTTTCTGCATTACAGAATTTTAGTTTTGTGAGAAGAATCTCTCACAAGAAGGTGATAAAACACAAGAAAAAGAAAACCCATGGTCATAATTGGTCTTGTACCTACTCTGGGAAACACGCTGAGATGGTAGCTATGGCTCAACAAAGTCAGTGAGGATAAAGGGCATTCTTAAACACATGCAAAACTGTTTTCTGAGAAAGGACTGCTTACATGCCCTCCTGAACTAACGACACTCACTTCAGGAGTAGGAAATGAGTCAAGGATTGAACTAACATGGAAATCTTCTCAGTTCAAAGACTTTCAGATCTCTGAGAAGCTGCCACAGACATTTAGATTGCCCAAAAAACACATACAGACATTTCTACTGCCAATATCCACATATTTGGGGCACATCAGCTTTCCAGCTTATGACTTGCTTTCAAAGTACTAGAAATCTAGAATACAAGACACAATAATCTCAGGATGCAGAACATGTTGCACAACTGGTCTCTAATTATTAAAGAAATTGGTGATTGACTTTAACTTTTTGATGCCTCTTTTTCTTATCAATATCATATATTTTAAATTCTTCTTTTGGTATCCCCATAAATTTCTCAAGCTTCAACTTATGTCAAACAATCAGATCATTTGCTCAGAATACCAAATACCAGAAACTCAATTATATTTTGCTATCATGAGAAAATAACCCACTGATCAGTTAAACAATTAACTTCTGCCGAAATAGCACTGTATCGTTAACGCTCTTCGGTTATCCAACCCCAAATCTTGTTTCTACTTTGTATACTCAAGTGACACCTAGAGGCTGTCCCTGCATGTGACAGATTTTACCTTTTGTTGAAAGTTAGGATGACAAAAACTTTGGTCCATTGTTCATCATTCTAGAATTCCTGAAGGATTTTCAGAATGTATTTGATATCTACAAACTTTTTACTTGTACACTACAATATACCATCTTTGTCCATGTTCCTTTCCACATATACCAAATGTAAGATAATGGGAAGCCCCTGAAACTGAAAAATCAGGTGAATACAGTGAGCATGTTCTTTGGAATCCATTCAAATTCTCCATGCATCCATAATTACTGTTCTCTCTTTTTCAAAAGTCTTGCTTTCTCCTTCTAGCAGAATAGGAATTGCAAATTTGTTTCTGCTTTTGGGCAGGATGTGTTGTGTTTGGAGTATGCTTTCTTTTCTTTGGTCTGTTCCACAGCCATCAAAGTACAGACAAAACTCATCCTATTATTTTGGGGCTGTAAAGGTTCCCAGGCTGGATTCCTTAGCTGCTCCTGACATCCACTGCCTTTGCAATAATGAGTAAAGTCCAAATATTGTAAAAAAAATTTCACTGTCAGGAAACAGAACAAAATAGATTTGTGACACTGAGACTGGAATATGTATTGCCATATCTTTAGCTGTAATGAAAGTGTGATTATCAACCTCAGGAACTGCTTAATGTCAGCAGATCATATTATGCACTCCGGGAAATACATCAGAGGAACTGTAAGACATAGGACCTCATAAGAAGTAACATAGGGCAAAAAAGTCTTCTTTAGATCAGCATGTCAAACCTTGGCTTACAGTAGCTTTCTATATGGAACATTCTTAACTTCAGACTAGTGATTTTTAACTCTCCCTTTATCTGAACAATTTCCATATCACACCTAAACTATCACACAATCAAAGGTCAGTATTTTTTGTAAATTATCTCTTAGTGACGGGTATCAGCTATGGCTGTTACTAAGAAGGTAGCAAATGCATCATATTAAAATCCCCAAAAGTTCTCATCAGCAAAAGCAGGTAAAAGAGAAAGCACAATGGAGTTCATAGGCAAGGTTCACTCTACTGGTTACTAGGTGGTAAAAGCACACGGAGAAAAAGCAAACTGAAATCTGAAACCTGAAATCAACCAGTACAAAAGTGAACTCAACCCAAACATTATCTATGTGGAGACAGGGGGAAGGGTAAGGATAGGGAACAGTGAGGATTAAAGGGAATAAGGGAGACCCTCCTGTCGAGTCACAGGGTTCAAAGTGGACTCCCTTGCCAAACTTTGCCCCAGACTCGACCAAAGAGAGTGTAAAAAGTACCTACATGTGAATGCAAAGCAAAGCAAAGCAAATGACCTGTCCTGGCCCAGGCTCCTGGAGGCTTGGGCTAGTCCATTCCAGGCACAGGGGATTTTGGAATGGGATGGGTGGGGACAGGACAGGTGTGACTGGGACAGAGAGCCCGAGGCCTTGTTACTCACCTCAGCAGGGAAGGCATGATCAGACCTGAGCCTTCCTCTTGGCCTGTCCCGAGTGCTGCTGCCCTTGCATTGCCAGGCAGTGCTCAGGACTAAAGGCAAAAACAAACCCACTGGCCTGCTGTCCCTCAGAATTAAAAAAGCAAAAGCTTAGGTGCTTGACTATAGTGAAATAAGACGACTCTAACTCCCCACATGACCGAGGAGTGTCTTAATGCAAGTATTACGTAAATTAATGATGTCTTCAGTCCTAAATCTTTGTCATGCCTTTATTCTGAGGGAGAACATAGAAAATGGATGAACAAATTTTCTGGCCAAACTAGGATCAAAATGTTTTCCCAAGGCAAAGGAGGAGATGAATGTGCCCAGGATGGGAGCTTGTACTGTGTCTAAATTCCTATATTTTAAAGGTACAAGTAAAGCAAATAAATAATGAGGATCAGTTCCAGAAATCCACTGAGATGATTTATATATACAACAACCAGCTTAGAGTTTAGTCCTTGCTGAGCTATGTTTGGCTGCAAGGCCATCTTGAAAGCTGAAGTAAGAGTTGGATGTTGTTTTTGCTATCCTAAGGGGGAAGCCCAGAAACTCTGAATGCTTTTGTTTCATGTCTATGCTTTGTCCTGCCTTGAAAATACCCAAGTGTTAGGGTATTTGCAGAACTAAACTTGATATTGTGCCATTTTCAAATTTCAGAGTAAAATTCTCTCCAACTTACTGAGCAGACTCATATTTCATCCTACACAAGCATCTGAAACAGCTCTTCTATCTGGAATGTATGCATTTCCTATAAGGGGCAAAAAAGGTCTCTTACCAGTATGCAGTTTTGAGCTGGAGTCAACACATTAAAAAGAAGAAAGCTGTTCACAAGATATAAGAGGTTTCCCTTGGCAGTAGATCTTTTCATTTAACCTTTTTGGTTTTATACAGTGCTTCTGTTCACACAGATGCAGGGAGACCCACAGATGGTCACGGTGCTGTTGGAATACCCTGCTTTCTTGGCTGCCCTCCCCTGTGTTTTGGGACCCAGTCACAGGGCTCTGGTAAATTCTCTGCAACCCTTTGCTCTCCAGTCTGTCGAGGCACTCCTACACTTCCGCAGGAGAGACTTACCCTGACTTACTGCAGCTGGTTCCCTTAATGGCTTACACCAAAGACATGGGAGTTACAGCCTGGGAAATCAGGGTTTGAACTTGCGGCGCACTGTAATCACCTACTTTGGGACAGCTGCCTGAGGGAGTTTTTTCTGCCCTGTTTTTTTCCTTGTAGTGCCTCCACGATGCGAAGAAAGTTCCTCCAAGAAAGAGGCAGAAGATTCCATATTTGACACTAAAGAAAAGATGTGCAATGGTCACTAGCTACAGAGCAGCAGGTAAGCTCTCACAGTTAGTTTACCACAAGTAACTTGTTCTTGAGCCCTTATCTTCAGTTTAAGTTATCTTTACCGCAGGAAAAGAGCATCCTCACAGAGTGATAGCCAGAAACAGGCATTTTACTTTGCATTCACATCCTCCCTTGCTTTCTTTTTGTAGACAACACCTGAAGCTTGTTGTTCAGCTTTGCCAAGAAAAATGCTTTGTTCCTGTTCATGACATTAGCTTTTCTGGTAGTGTCCTTGTAGAGCTGAAGGGGGTAGATAAGCTTTCAGGGAAAAGCTTACTGCTAACTGCCATAAGGGCAGCATGAAGAATGAAATCTCTTCCTCTAAGAATTATTAAGAACTGTGATCCCTCAACCCTGCTGCCTCATTTCCTAGAAAACATACATCATGTCCAACAGATAATACAGTCCTTGTACATTGCTGACTACAGCCCACTTTTCTACCGATGCTGGCAGTCTCACCAGTGCATGTGTTAAGAGTGTTGCTTCAATTAGTTTTCAATGTTTTAAGTTTGGCTTTTCACTGCCTCTTCTGCACCATGCTTCATATTCTGAGAGCCAAGAAGCAGCTCTGAAGAATAAGGCCTATGTTCTGGAGCTCACAGCCACAAAACTTTGGTATGAAGTTCATGCAGCTGGAAAGAGATGATTCCATCAACTTTCCTAGGGATCCTCTTTTCCACTGGGCTTCACACACACATTTCTTCTGACTAGATTGCAGGCCCTATTGGGGCTTCTCCCTTGCTTGCAAAGCACCTGGCAGGGTACAAGCCTTCATCAGCAGAGAAGAAAAATCACCTAAAGGCCTGACCCAGAGAGATACCAAGTGCTTGAACACTGTGATTCAATGAGAATCTCCAGTTGAGATGGCAAAAGCTGGATAAGATCCAGGCCTGGATGACTAACAGACTGAATGTCCAAGTGCCCTGCTGGGCAGGTTGGTAAATCCTAGCCTGCAGGGGAGCAAAGCCTGTGGGCCTGCACTGCCCCACAAAGTCTTCACTTTCTACCCAGACAGTCATCCTGCTGCTGAGATCCTAAAGGCCTACTTGCTTCCTGTGACTTGTTTGATGAGCATATGGCTAGTCTCTTTCCCTTAAAGCCTCATCATAAACAACCAATCAAAATACTGGGAATAAAACCACAAAGTGGAGCATTGGAGGAGCTGTTTGCCAAAGCCGTCATTCACTGCAACTTTCCAGGGTCTTCCCAGGACAGCTGCAGTGCTCACAGATTTGTATGCAAATAGCTGATTCACAATCAGTGCCTTAGAAGGAAAACATTTTAACAAGCAATGAAAAGCAGAACATAGCTCCTTAAACACTTGTATGAAGGCCTATTGCAGCTCCTTAGTAAAGTCCTGAAGCTCTGGTGTGGGTACAGGACACTTTTCCAGCCTGTGGATGGGTCTGCCGCACTCTCAGGATAACCCATGAAGGCCCTGTTCACCAAGTCTGACCCAGTGATACCTTGCAGAGTCCAGTCCCCTGAGTGGAAAGGTGCCCCAAAAGGCACTGTGGAGCAGTTGCAGGTGAAACAGTGAGCTTGGCTGTCCCAGCTATTGTCATCTCTTAAACCATCACAAATAGTGGTCTGATAATGCCAAAGACACTCTTAGGCTTTTAAAATATGAAGTACTGAATCTGCATGCATGTCAGTCAAGATGTCCAAGTGGGAAGTGACTTATGCCAATCAGCATTTATACCCTGTCATCAGTGAACAGAAAACACAAGCATTTACTGTTCTCCATTAATCAGCACCGTATATTTGGTTTTTCAATATTTATTTATTTATGCCCAATAGGACATAAAATATGAATGCTGCAAAGTTCAGAAAATTCCTGCATGAGTCTCAGCTCAGCCTCATCTGCAATCAACAGCGTGTCAGGAAATCACAGTATCAGGCTAAGATAGCAGAAATGAGCTTATTTTGGTTTCCACCAGACTGGTGCATTACAGACATACCAGAAAGATGAAAGGAATTCTAAAGAAACATGTTTCCTTGTAGTTCTCATTGAGTTTGCTACTCCACAGATTGAACAAGAGCTTTCAGTGTCTTATAATGTAAAGACTATTTTCACAAAAGAAGTAAGGATGGGCAGGTGCCACATATTCTTACATCCTCAATCTTTTTTAACTTGTTTTTTAGTTTCACACTATGGTTGCTCTACAAAATGGACATCAGAGAAGTAACAGCTAAAGGCCTGAATGTTTTAGATGCAAGGTTGCCTTGAAAGTGATCTAGCAGGAGGACATTTGAAAAAAAAAGCTGTATCCTTCAGCACAATGACATGAAAGCCTGTGGGCTTTACAGTTATAAAGTATCGCTGTCACATGCCCTGCACTGGAAAGACATGAGAGAGATACTGGGAGCACTTCCACAACCTTAGCAACAGCTCTGATCCTTTCCAGAGCAAAACAAAGTACTCTTTATTTCGCTCTGCTTGACAGGTACCAACACTTTGGTATGACACTTTGACAGATGAGATTTTTCCCACTCACATTAGAATCATAGAATCAGAAAATGGTTTGGGTTGGAAGGGACCTTTAAAGGTCATCTAGTCCAACCCTCCTGCGATAAGCAGGTACATCATCACCTACACCAGGCTCCTCAGAGCCCCATCCAGCCTGGCCTTGAACACTTCCAGGGACAGAGCATCTACAACCTCTCTGAGCAATCTGTTCCAGTGTTTTGCTATTCTCATAGTAAAAAATTTCTTCCTTAAACCTAGTCTCAAACTACTCTCTTTCGGTTTAAAACCATTACCCCTTGTTCTATCACAACAAACCCTGATTTTTAGTCTGTCCTTATCTGTCGTATAAGCCCCCTTTAGCTTCTCTTCCCCCACAAACATGGGCTGGCACAGGATGAAAAGAAGCTGCTTTATTTTCTTCCTTGACTTTTCATTCCAATATTATTAGGACAGTAACTGTTCAAGTCACCAGTTTCCTCATGTTTTCTGTTCCTCCAGGAAATCTTACCAGAACAATAAGGTTAAGTTGAATACTTAAACACTGGGGCCATGCTATCACTGGAAATGGTAGTATGTGAAGAAATATGCTTCAAATTTAACTAATTTTATCTTTGTCCTGAACATAACATTGGAAGCTCACTGCTTGTTTTTGGAAAACTACATTTAACAAAAACATTCCACCTCCTTTAAATACCCTTCTCTGTTAATTCTATAGCTCAGACAGTAATCAAAATAATAAATTTTCAGTCTGTGACCATACTAAAAATCTGAGGATCGAGTGTAGCTGATGATACATGACGGGAAAATTGCTAGGCTAGTAACTATTGGGATTTGCCTTTTAAAAAACTAGAAAGCAGATTCAATTTCTTTTAATGCTATATGAAAAGAACGTTACTTACATGCTACTCAAACATGAAGAAACACAAAACTTGTTTGCCTGTGCCATCTGATGTCTGCTCTGCTGTGTGCTGTGGTCATGTTTAATTCCGATTCTCTGGGCTTTACACGCGTGCTCAGCTGTGCATGTACCAAATCCCGCAGCAGCCTGCACATAGCTTCTGCACAGATTGTAATGACTTCTGGCTCAGAATATAAAACATGCAGATTTCTTAGCAAAGGCCACTTAAGATATTTTCACATCCAGTTCTTTATTCCCAGTCTGTCCATAGCAGCTCCCTGCTCAGTTATGCCAGTGCCATGTATAGTCAAGCTATAAACCTGATGGGAGAAGAGAAACGTTAAATATAACCTCAGGGCTTTGTAGGATGTTTACAAACCCTAACTTTGCAAATTTAATCTTAACTCCACTTCAGCAATGTGATTTACATTGCAGCCCCACAAGCACTGATATCAGCATTACCTGCGAGGCATTGGACTCTGAGAGCTTCTAAGCCAGCTGTCCAGCAGAAAAAAAATGGGCCAACCATGCCTCTCTTGAACTTGAGTAAATCCTGTTGTAATTTACCTGCTTAAAAACCCTAATTTCACATGTATCACCTCAAAATTGATTTATTTTTTTGCAACTTACAAGAAGTTCGAACTGTTATTCATCCATGATCAGAGTATCAATTATTTGGACTAAAGTTCTTTTTCACAAAAAACAAGGAGTCTGCATAGACATATATGAGTTGGACTATTCCAGCCGTTTGATGTGGGTTTCAAAGTAAATTCCAGTTGTGAACTGTTTGTGGCAGAGACTATTCTGGTACATGTTACAAGGGGAAGTCCAATGTATTTGGTGATTTTTGCAATAAAAACTATTTACCAAGTTGGTATGAAAATGAGAAAGAAAAACGGTGAAGTTCTGAACCCAAGAAAAATGTTATTCTAGTTCTATTTTTAGAGCAGTCAGAAGCTTTCAGGTATGTCAGCATCCTTACACATTTCTTCATGATAGCATAGAATGATGGCTCAGTTTCAAAAGGCAACAAAGAATACGCTGAACTCTATTACATTCACAAGGGTTTTTTTTCCAAATCAAATATGATTGATTTGGAAAGATTGATTCAAAGAGATGAATATAGAAGGAAAATGGCAAATAGACAAGGAATAAAGGGACATTAATGGGATTTTCAAACACGATTGTCTAACTTGCAGCAATGTGCCACACTTTAATCCATTTTAAAAGTAATTAAGTTCTTTGGGGCAATTAAGCTAGCACTAGGGCAGTAGAAAGTGGATAGAGCATGCATTTATGGATGTATTATAACAACAGAACTAAAATGAAATACTGCATGATTAAATTCTAACGACTAAGAAACAACCCCTTTGTGTACCATGAAACCAAATGCCTCTTGTGGGGGGGAAGGGGAAGGATGATGTTTGTGGGTTTTTTTTCATTTTACTACAAAAAATCTAGAGTTAGTGGTGCAACATCACAGAACCAACGGAGCTCTGATGAGGATTTACAGACCAGTGTTGCCTAAAATAGCTCAGCTTTAAAAAGGAATTATCTGATGTGCTGAAGTAAAACCCTGATACTAAAACAAACTACAAATGTTATCATCTATGCAAGTTTAATATATGCAAATAATCTTAAAAAACAACTGAGTTTTATGCTGAACATGACTAAAATGAAAGAATTGACCCAAGTTTTACAGTTTGCAGAAAACAGCTCACTAATATAATTGCTGCACTGTGCAAATGTTAACTAATGTACTGCTATCACTCTGATAAATCAGAAAATAGTAAAAAAGATCAAGGTATTCCAAGCAATAGAGTGACGGTATTGTGCTAGGACTCCTATACCGTTCTATTCACCCATTGTGAAAAAAAGGTGTAATACACACTCGGAACCTTGGAACCACCCCACTGAAAAAAGCTAATGACTTTTTCCTGTTGGGTAGCTTTACCAGCTTTTTTATGTATCCACCTATTTTTTCATTAAAAATCATACTGCTTGGATGTAAAAAGAGCATAAATGCAAATATCAAACCAATTTATAAACAAACAGTACCTGTCATATTTCAATCAGGATAGAGGTAAAAATCAGATGCATCCCAATAGGACAGGTAATTAACTCTGTTCTTTGTAGGCTTTACCCTTTTCAGTAATGTAGAAGTTAATTCACTGCCTTTGCTGGCTTTTAAAATGCTTTGGGATTTAGGAAAAATACCACCGTCCAGAAATGAACTCTTCAGTGTCTCCCAATTCACTTCAAGTTTATCTTGAATTCTTAGGAATTACAGCTTCCCTTTGGTTTTCTTGATTTCTTAAGGAAGTGCTAATGTTTCATAATCATTACTTACTACAGATGCTTCAAAAACATCTTTCCAACCATGCTAAAACAGAGGTATGTGCCTAACTGAGATCCAAGCAAGTGTACCTGGAAGAACCAGCAAGTTCATTCACCATGAAAATCTTTTGTCCCTGAGGGCTGTTTGGCCTTTGTAGTGAAGAGCTGACCTGCAAAAGAGCATTAATCTTTACTTATGTATTACATATTTGTTGCTCACATTTTAAAATGAATCTCCACAGATAGAGCTAATTGCTAGTTTATCCTAAGAGAAATCTCCTGTGAAATAGTTTTAAGTTCTAATTTATGCAGGAGTGATTAAATTGCATGGCTTCTGTTTCTCCTTACTGTAGGAGATTCAAGACTTCACAAAACATTGCAAGTTCAGTTTGCAAACCATTACAAAAGCACCTGTTATCCTCTCTCCAGCCTTTCCACTTGCCAAGGCCCAGCACTAAGGCTCAAGCTCCTTTGCTCCCTGTTGCACACACCAACTGCCCACTGGCTGCCAGCACAGGAGACGCCTTATGGAAGGCAAGTTTCTAAGATTTGGGAACAGAGCAGACTTTTAACAAGAACTGTTAAACTGAACAGGAAACTTACTTTATTTACATGCAAATTTTGTTCAATTTTTGCAAGACTGCCTTGTGTACCTGTGCCTATGCACTTGAACTTTCAGTATGTGAGGAACAGATGCTTTTCAAATTACCTGCACCAGCTTGCAGGCAAATTGAAAACCAGTTTTCTACGTATTCGCCTTATTTATTGGAAAATGAAGTAGTTCCCCACAAAACTTGCAGGTAAAATTTCTTTCAGTCCACTTCACCCATGCCCTAATCTTATTACGTGCAACAAAGTTTGAAAAATGCCATCTTCAAATTCTTCAAAGGACAGATGCACTGACTAGAGATCACCAATTTCAGAAAATAATCAATAAGCTTGCATAGTGTCTTAATAGGACCACAAAACACTGCACTTTCCCCTCAAACGTTAATACAAACAAACATGTCAGAAATGAGAGCATTTTATTTCTCCAAGCAACATATCTCACAGTTTTGGTCTGAGGCCTTTCCATCCACTGGAACTCAAAATTTATTTTAACTGTAAGTGAACAGAATGCCTATTTTAAAAGACAAATCTGAATCAACATCAGTTCAGTATGCAATCTGATCTAAGACTGCATCATGTCAAACCGTTTTACTTCTAAATGGGACTAACCCTTATATTCTTATTCCATATTAACAGAGGCCAGCCCAGTATTAATGTCTTTGCTTGATGTAATGCAGAAAAAATTAAAATGCTAGGTTACTAGACAGCATTAGGGGGAAAAAATGTAGCAAAGTTGCATCAAAAAGAATCAAGGTTTGAAAAATTCTAAAGTACAAGAAAGATGAAGCAAGAAAATGGTGTTTAAAGAAATACCAATTTGGAGTTTTAAAGTACTAGAGGAACTGACTTATGCTATACCAGAAACCATTACACACAATAATGGTACCGAGAAACCAAACCCCTTGAGTACCAACAAACTTCCCCTCTCTCCCCTAAAAACTGAGTTTTGCAAGCAAGCATCAATCCATCATGCCAGGAAAATGCTGTCTGGGAGTATCCGAGACTCGCACCTCGGATGGTTGCAACGAAACGCTCAATACCGAGTACCAGCACTCCTTTGGGAACAAAAAGCTCTTACAAGGAGACTACAAAACCAAACATTAGGAATGCCCAGTAAGCTTTATTATTTTCCACTTGAGAAAATGCGAACGACCGCACAGTCAGAGTCCAGAAGCAGGCATTTTGCGAGACTTCTCCCGGTCAGTCCTTGGCGGGAACCACACAGGAGAGAGGGCCGGGACCAGGAGGACGGAGGTCAGGACTCGTCGGGCTTGTCGGCGGGCGGCCCGCAGGGCTGCAGCATCTTCTCCATCAGGTTGAAGCGGACGCGCGCCTTGCTCTCGTTCTCGGCGATGGCGAAGTAGTTGAGCAGGTCGAAGTGGCCCATGTAGGAGCAGTACGAGTCGCGGTGCTGGTTCACCAGCCACTCCCACTTGGTGGTGTCGGCGTGCCCCGTGCCGATGTACTTGGACTGCAGGTGTTCCAGCTGGCTGTGGATAGTGTAGCGGTCCGTCATGGCGCGGCGGGCGGGCGGGCGGAGTGCGGGATGGCGGGCGGGGAGGAAGGGCCTGGGCGCTGGGGTCGGGTCTCGGCGGCGCGGAGGGGCCTGGGCGGCGCGGAGGGGCCTGGGCGGCGCGGAAGGGCCTGGGAGACGCGGAAGGGCCTGGGAGACGCGGACAGGTCTCGGCGCCGGGATCTTTTCCGGCGGGCGCAGCAGCGCTTCCCACCGCCTTTCCTGCCGCGGTGCCCGACGGGAGCGCGCCGGGTAGGGCCTCCTGGGAGTTGTAGTCTCCTCTCCGCCGCGGCCGGGGGCTGGGCCCCGGCATGATTAAATATTGATATCGTAATAACATAATTTACTCCCGGTCCGGTCACGTCAGTTAGATAATCCATAGTAAGACAAGAGGTAGTTACAAGGCCGGGCCGGCATCTGTAACACAGAGTTATTTCAAAGCATGTACGTGAGGGTTGAGGGCTGGCTCCAGATCTGATCTCGTATTCTGAGCACGGGTACGGGGCTGCGACTCAGACTGAGCCAGATGCTCAACTGAGCCTCGGTCTAAAGCCTCGAGCCCCCGTTAATTCGTAAAGCAAAGGAACAGCTTTGATACTGCTCAATTCACCTGGAATCCAAGGGACATGCACCGTCCCACCTGGCTAGGAAATACCCACGTAGTGGATCATGGGGAACATCAGAAAGTCTCTCCTGCCAGAAGGTGTCAGAAAACAGGAAAGCAAAGCCGCGAGGCTCACGCTTCAGGGCACAGCTTAATCCCAGCTCCTGGCACTGTCTCTGTATAAACCGCAACTCAGAGTTGCTTCCCAAGTAAGTGACATGGGAAGCCTGGCTCTGGAAAAAGAAAAAGCTACCACAAAACCACCCAGGAGGTGCCTAGAGCAGCACAACACCCCTTTTCGTTAGCCCTTTGCTTGGTGAGAGGGCAATACAGCACCTTCTGTGGTCACTCTCATATAAGCCCACGTAGAGAAGGGCTGAAGAGGGCACAGCATTTGCAGGTCCTCCCAAAATAAGAAGCTTGGTGAGGTTACTTCTGCTACGTACAACTGAGGAAAGTCCTGTAGGTCCCATCCCTGTTCCTTTGTAAGGTGAAGAGCTCTGAGTTACTATTTCCCAGGCAGTCTGTGGAGCTGAGCAGGATCAGGGGGGTTAAGTCAAAATTAAATATTAATGTTGAAAATGATTTTTTGACAGTGCAAGTACTATTTTATCTGAATGTTAAATCCATAAGCACATATAAAACCCACAGAAAATATAACTTGTGTTGTCTATCTTCTTTTGGTCAAAGTCAAACTTAAAATAAATTTTATTATCCACCATAATGGAAGTTTTTTTCAGCTCTGCTGAAGAGCTTACATAATGTTAAGTTTAAAATGCATTAAATGATTCATGCTTTCATATGATAGTAGTGTTTTTAATAATTTGTTTTAAAATAGGAAAGACACATTGCCAGAAAATTTTCAGTAGGACACTGAGCTATTTCTTCCTGTCCTTGTAAATGCCCTGTAGCCAAAAAGAAATCCACAGAAATGTTGTGTGAAAACCCAGATGATTCTATGCCCCTTGTTTGAAAGTGTCTTATAAAACCAAGGCCATATAAAGCAATGTAAAAACAATGTTCTGAAGTGTCCTTACCCTTCAGTGCAAAGAGCTAAATGAGGACTATAAATTTTTATTTCTGTTATTTTTATGAGGATCTGTTGAGTCATTGCTACCAAGGCTTACTTAGCTGGAAGCAGATTACACGGCTGGATACAGCAGTTGCATTCTGTGGTTGCTTTCAGAGTGACCAAGAGAGGAAAAATAAACAAACATGACACTTTAGGAGTTTCTATGTATGCTGGTATACAGAAAGACACATTCTCAACATGGGAAAGCTTTCATTTCTTTTTTTAAATGGCATCTTTCTAAAGAGTGGGATGGCAAGGATAATGCTAGCTTTTAACAGATGTTCCATGCCAACACAGTGACACATAAGGCTGCCCTCACAGCTGTTTTGAAGCTGTTTTGTATCCTCTTGGAAACCAGGAGATGTATTGATTAAAATAATCAGTCTTTGGAGCAGAAATGATTCCCAGAAGCTTATCCGTCTCTTGCAGATGTTGCAGTTTCTAGGAGCAGCAACTGCATTAAATTAAACAGGTATAAGAGTTCTAGTTTAAAAAAAAGAAAAGAAAAAGAAAAGGAAAAAAGAGAGAGAAGAAAACCCCCAGCCAACCAAAACAAAAAACCAATGAAATAAGAGCAATGAAACACCAACCAAACAAAACCAAACCTAAACAAAACAAAACAAAAAAACCCCTCCAAACCTGAATGGGAAGCGTAAATCTGAAATTTTCAGCATGTTTGTTCGTGGGCCAGATTAAAATGCTGCATTCAAGCATCCAAAGTTCTGGAAAAACACACCAAAACTCCACTCTATATTGGCTTTGATCAAAAACCTCTGAGACTGCCAGACAAGCTTACCAATATTAGGAAGAAAAAATAGGTAGTAAAATTACCAGCTGACAAGCAAGTGACAATTATTTACATGTAATTACTGAACTTCAATTTCACTCAAAAAATAAAAAGTTCCATCTGCTAGCTTTGAAGAATTATATTCAATTGTATTCACTTTCTCTTCATTTCTTCTATACAAAAATAAAATCTGTTGTTGGGCCTTGTTTTTCTTGTTAGGCCCATACAAAATGAATGGCTGCACTTGGGCACTTTCATTTCAAGTTTAGGAATACTAAATGAGTGGGGGAAAGCAGATGCAGCTATAGAGAGAGAGAATTATTACTCAGTGGTAATATGCTCGTGTGACAAGGATTCCTGAATAAGATACATTTTGGGTTATGTCAAGGTTTTTGTACTGAATACCAATAAATATAATTATCAGAATATACAAAAATGGATGCTTACTTATGGAAATTGCATAAATGTGTGGATTTAAGAGCTGAAATTCTTTATTTGGAGAGTAATGCTCTATCTTTTCAAGCCAAGTTTCAAAAGGTGGAGAGACCGGGAGGACGTAAGGAACTGCGGAGGCCACTAGGTGTCAGGGTTGGACCTGCAAAAATTCTTCTTCCATGAACACGGAGCGGTTGGTTGCTCCTCCGAAATGTGGAGAAGGACGGTAGAGGGGGCTGCTGGAACAAGAAAGACAGTGTCAGTGGCTGCCCACTGCAAGACACAACCAAATTTTTGAATTCCCTACTGACTCTTTGGGTAGACGAGTGGAGGAATAAACACTCTGCAAACAAGAGGATGTGACACTCTTAATAGATAAATCCAACACACACCCAGAAAGATGATAAGATGGGGATACATGCCTTCCCCCCTCCCTCCTGCCTCCCCGAAATTTCTCTGTTCTTCACTATATTGATTTATCCTACAAATACAGAGAGGTAAAAATGTTTCAGGTTGCATTAGCCTGGAAGGAATGGTGCTGGAAATTAAATAATGATAAAAACCTCATGTCTATGTGGCATGTGAATTTTTTTAAAGCATGTGTTTCATTAGAAATATGTTGCTTCTGCTAAAACAGGGTTCTTACATCATTATTTTCAGAGGTTACATTACCATTTAGCAATTTTAGGCTGGAAAAGTTACCTTTCTCTGATTGCATGTTTTGGGGTTTTTTTCACATTTCCCATGCTATCACATGAACTGTGATGCAGTTTCTCAAATGTTGTTATAGCCTACCAACATTATCAGCCTCAGACAGCCCTTATTTTGGCCCTGTAAGAGGTGGAAGGCATTTTTGCTGCTTTTCTCAAAGATCCTGTGAAAAACATTTTTCACAAGCAAGTCTCTTTTTCCACCTTGTTTTATGTAAACTGCCCTGATTTCTTTGCCTTGCAGTCAGAATCATGATTTTGCTGCAGGGTAAGAATATGCCTTCACACTGCAGCCACCTGCAGCCTTTGGGCTGCTGCTGGGACAGAGGAAACACTGCCCTTGCAAGCATGGTTAAGTTTCAAAGTTTCTTCCACTACTAGAAACTGTGTTTTGTTGTTGCTTTGATTTTATAGTGCATAAATACTCCAACATCTGGAAGCTTCTTTTAGGGTTGTATGGCTGATTCTCTGCCAAAGCTATAGATTGGAAGAATATGGAATTTAAAAATCAAGAAAGAAGAAATACTGTGTATCGTACCATTGAAGGCATACACTTCAGGCTGCTCTGTATCAACGTAATCAATCATATTATCTTAAATCAGACTGTAGCTAGAGAAATTCACTGCTGAAGAATTGTCAGACTGAGTAGACCTGTGACCTGCACTAACGGTGCCTTGCCCAGGAGCAGCTTAGGGATCACAAAGACTGGGCCTTGTAGCTTCCATCATCTGCTTGTGACTATCACTGTGATGCTCTACGTCTTCTGTATGGGTCTGAATAACAGCTGTGTGCCTTAGGTGCGCAGCACAATTGAATTAGCTTCATTTAGATGCCCCTGAGAATTTCCTAACAAGGTGTAGGAGCACGCTAAAAGCAGAGAGACAGTAGGGGTCACTAGCACAGCGCTTACAGGTGAGATTCGGAAATAATGCGGTGATCTGAGGAATGTGGTGTGGAGGGAGATGGAGCACAACGGAGGCCTGGTAGAGGCAGCTCTCACTTGCTGTTTAGAGGGAAGTTCTTTATTCCAAAGCCATCACTTTGAAAATAAAAGCCTGTCCACTAATGTGATTAGTTACCTCTTCAGGCTAAAAATAGAGCCAGTAATAGTCTGTCAGGTGAATTGAAAGGACTTGTGTCCATACATGTTTTTGTAATGGGAAAGGTTTGTTCCTGTGATGCATTTGGAAATAAAATGAAGTAATAATAGTCAACACAACAAAACTGAGGAAGACTACAGGACTATCCAAGAAGCAGCTGTATTCTGTCCATTTTCTTTGGTGTGTTTTCTTCATTCACTCCAGATAAACTGCCACAGCTTAATACAGCTATTAATTGTGTTCAGTAAGGTATAAAAAAAGTAGCAGTGATGAAAGGTACATCTTTAAATAGGCCCTAGAGAAGATATTAGAAATGTACACAAACTTAAATTAGAAGAAATTGATCTGGCCATTGAGTAGCTCTGTGTATCATATCACTGTATTCTTTCTATATGCAAGGAAGGGAAGAACAGAGGAGGCAACTTTCCTTTTTTTAAGTCTGACTTGAAGCTGCTTAATGCAGCTGTTTCTTTTTTTATCTGCCATGTAATCATCATGTTTCAAAAATACTGATTTCTTCAGAACAGTATTTAAAAATGTTCTGTACCAAGAAGCCTATCTGTAGCCAGCCTTTTCTCTCTCCAGCTTTCCACTACACACATAGTGCACAAGTATTCATCATTTCACCTCCTTCTCTGCAGTAAGCACAGAGGACATTGGTGTCATCACCCTTATCTAGACAAAAAAATCCATCATCTGTATTGTGCACAAGGGCAGCTCATCTGTTAGTGCATAGCAAGTCAGTTTGTGAAAGTGGAAAATAAGAGCAGGAGAAGCATGGAGCCACTGATAACAGTCAGTCATTAGCTCACCTATTAGGTGTGTGTTGTACTAAGTCATGTTGTGAAATTTCAGACTGATTGCTCGTGGGACAAACAGCAAAGGAGAGAGGGGGAAGCAATGGATTTTTAGGATATTACTATCATTGCAGGTGGAAGAATATAACTGTCCCTTCCATGTGTCTCTAGGAAATGGCACACATCAGTTACCACCAGTTCACCACAGAATTATAGAATCAAGTCTAAGTCTACCCTCCTTCAGTTTAAGGCCTTTTCCCCTTGTCCTACCATTACACACCCTGCTAAAAAGTCCCTCTCCAACCTTCTTGTAAGTCCCCTTTATGTACTGGAAGGCTGCTATAAGGCTGCTATAAACCAGTTGTTTCTCAGCCTGGGTTGGGAACTTCCTCATTTGAAATAAGAAATGTACATAAGCCTCTTGCATGTACTGTGAAAGTAAAGCTCTCACGAATAAGATGATGAAGCGTATCTCACCTTCAGCTTTTTCAAAGTATTGCTGTTTATTACTTTTAAGGCAAACAGAATATAATTTTTCACAACACCAAGCACCATAGACAAATGAATATGTTCAAATCCCAACTCTTAGTAACTCATAATAATTGTCTTTTTGACTGTTGGTTTCATTGTTGGGAATATCTTATTCGTCACAAGCTGAAAATTGCTTAATTGACTAGATCCTCAAAATAAAAAAAAACCCCAGAGTGTAGAAACTTGGCGAGGAATAAGCCACTGGAAGCAAGCTATTTATAGTCAGGGCTGGGTAATGTTAGTAATGTATGATGATAACCATCCCATCTATACATCTTGGAATGTGATTTGAGAGCTTGAAAGAGAATTGCTGATTTTGGAAAGCAAACATTCAAGGAGTACAGCAAAAAGATCTCTTTTAGACTGTAATATTTCTTCCCACCTCCTCAGCACCATGCAGACTAAGAACCTTGAAACCAACAAAAACCAAAAGCTATTTGACAAAAATATCCCCCAAACCTGGACATTTTTAAGTAAGCTTTCAAAGATGTGGGGATATTTTTTGCCATTGTTTTTAAATAGTGTGTATTGTTTGCTCTCTTTTTTTTTCTGTTTGCATTTTGAGCTTCCATATTTCACTTTGTAATTGCTTTTCTCCATAAATGTTTGAAAGTATTTATTTTTATGATGTTTGAAGGTACTTAATTTTTAGAAGATTAGAGCTGAAATGTTCACATACTTGATTGCAGGGAAAGAGGCTTTAAGAAAAGCACCAGTCATTGTGAAAACTTCTGGCACTGGGGTTGTAATCTAGAGCCCCAACAGGATGTGCGTAGATCGTGTTGATGACTGCTTATGCGACTCTCAGAATAGCTGCTGTGAAGCACAGATGATTTGGTATTCACATACAGCTGTGTATTGCAGCCCATTTTTGGAAAAGCCTTCAGTATGAAATGAAAGCATTTGAAAACTGTAACTCTCTGTTCCCTTTTTTCTATCTTTTTCAGCCTTGTGTACCTTGACAATGGCTCCTCTTGGCTAAGACGTTCTCCTACACTGTTTGTACTCACCCAGTGGGGCCTCGTTCACAGCCTCATGGTGCTATTGTTATATCAAATATCGCGGCTATCTGTGATATTCACCTCTGGGCATAAAGACACCTGGCTTTGAACAGGATTAATGGGACGTATTTTTAACAGGCAGAGAAAGAGAAGTGCAGTCTAACCTGTGGGTTCTTCACTTAAAGTTCCAAATACTGTTTAGAGGTTCTGCCAGTAGACTTAAGAACTTAGGTTAGGTATTTCAAGTGCCAGGACCATTGACAGCAGTCGTTCATACTTGGCACCTCAAAAGGATCAAGCCTGAAGGTTAAGGAAAACTTATTGGTGGTGCCAGCAAAAAGTCAGCATTTTCGAGGAACAGGTTGGGGCAGAGATTCCCAAGCCAATGTGTGCATGAATCTGTGACTATCTGTTGCTGTCACGACACCTTGTCGCACTCAAATATGTAGGAAATTATTTGCAAACCTTGAAAGAAAAGTCAAAGACAATTAAAGAAATTAATTCTCAACTACATTTGCAATTACAGCATGTTGTCAGGTGATTTTTATTAGTAAGGGATGAACACACAACAGAAAACACTATCAGAAAAAACCCCTAGTCTCTTTTAGTTAAAGGACCATAAACATTGGTCAGTGTAATCTCACGACAGCTTTTTTCTCTCCTATTCAGTGAATTCTTTGTGTGAAGATGAGCTGCAGATTATTCTCCTATATTTATTGTATCCCACATAGGTAATAAAGGCTCCACAATCTTTTCGGTACCATGGCTGACTGCTGAATTTATCAGTGTGAAAAGAGCTGCTCTGAATGACTCAGCTGCAGAACTGATTTGTCTTGCCATTGGAGAACAGACTTGTATAGCTGCTGAGTCACAAACTGGCTTGCATAATTGGAAGGGTAAAACAAGCTTGTCGAGTGACTCAGTTTGTAATTTGATCCTCCTCTCATTCCCAAATGCACACGCACCTGTATTTTGAGACAGCAGGGATAGTTAATTACAGTTTGAATCATTTCAGTGGTACCCATGGAATGTCTCCTTCTGATACACTCTGCTGTTTAGTTCTCCTCCCAGAATCCCTGGGAGGAGGCCAAGTACTTCTTCCTTCACACAGGGGGGAAAAAAATTATCTGTGTTTTCCTTCACTATTAAAACTATTCACCATTATGATCCTAACAGATCTTCCCATGGAGTTTGAATCAAAAAAACAGCATCTGTACTTTTCATCTTTTCTTAAGGGACTATTATTACTCTATTTAAAAGACTATTTTCAATAGTAAGTTAGGTTTAGGAAATAAGGTGGATCTTTTATGTGTGTGTAGAATTCCAGAATGGTGGCATAGAAATCATAAGCCAAAATCTTTCTGCAAGTGTATTATTTTGACTGCTGTTTTGTGGAAGAAGAAAATGGCCTTTTAGCTAAGAATATTTTATGCTCAGGCGGAATTAGAGAAACCTTTGCATTGAGAGTTGTTTGTCAGATGTTCTATCAGCTAAAGAAACAGAAGCATGCTTTAGGAAAAAGCTAGCCACAAGCCTAGAGAGAAAAGGAAACAAACCATTGAGGGCAGTCATGTACTTTATGGATGTCACTGTTTCCTTTATAAAACACATTAGAAAGTACAGTAGCCTTTCTTCTGAGGACTGTATAGTAACCTACAAGCACTAACTCTTGATGGCCATACTAAGAAAGGAAAGCACTGCCCTAATCAAATAGATGAGGATCTTGACACAGACAATGAAATCCTTTGCCAGAAACTCCATGCTGACCTGGTGTCAGAGCAGGCTCCTTGCTGGTACTGCTCTGTACCCATCACCCAGCTCTGCTCCAGCTCTTCATGAAGGTTTTTTCACTGACTCAGCTCAACACAGCACAGCACCTCTAGGTGAGCCTTGTTTATGTCTGAAATGGTTTGATCTAGGTAAATGAGCCCTTTGGAAAATTTTATTGTCAGTTAAGTTTCTGTTTCCTCCTACATCCTCGAGCAGAGTCTGAACTGAGCCCACACGTGTGCTGACGCATTTCTCATCCTCCTCACCCTGTGCTGAGGAGCTCCTTTGAGACCTGCATTTTGACTGGTATGCAGAGACGCTTATATCATTAACTACAACGAGCTCTACCATTTTTGTAGCAAATCTGAAAATTTCCACTTTTTTACCCAAAATGAAATTCTGTTTGCCCAGGATGAGCTGGAGGAAGGGGGGTGGGGGTGAATCGGAATGCACTTTTAAATTGCTTCAGCCAATATGTTCCATATAAACAACAACTTGTGCGTTGGCCCTGACGACACCTTTTCAGCTGTTTGAATGCTTGAATGCAACCTTCATCGCAGAAATCCTACAGCTATTGGTTATTGGGCAGCTGTCTGAAGACACAGGTCACCGTCAAACTCTATTTTAGTTTTCTACTGAGTGGTATTAATGGCTTATAAAAGAAACAGCCTTTGGGCTTAGACAGACCTTTGGTAGTAGGTTTTTTTCTAAGAAAGGTACTCTAATAAAGGTACACTAGCACAAAACATTTCTTACAGATGTGTGGTACTATTGGGTTTGAATTACTCTGCCTATATCTGGGTGTGAATGCCTTCTTCCGCAAGGTTTGGGGCATCAGAGTTGGGATTCTTGGATCAGCTCATTAGGAAGATGGGACACTAACAAATCTGGTTGTGATTTGCAGTTGTGTAAGTATCTGAGTTCTGGGGGCTAGTTTGTGCTTGTCTCTAGGATCTGGGAAGCATTTCATTAAAAATAAATATTTTAACTGCCAAAGGCAGCTGCCAGAGCATTTATATAATTAATTTCATTTTGCTTTCTGTCTTGTCTTAAGGGCATTGGCTAGAGGACACATTTGGTCTGTTCATTCACCTGGATACATGATCCTTATCACTGATTCATAGGATGGTTTGGGTTGGAAGGGACCTTAAAGATCATTCAGTTCCAACCCACCAACCATGGGCAGGAATGGCTTTCACTACACCGGGTTGATCAAAGACCCATCCAACCAGGCCTGGAACACTTCCAGGGATGGGACATCCACAACTTCTCTGGGCAACCTGTTCCAGTGCCTCTCCACCCTCAGAGTAAAGAATTTCTTCCTAATATCTAATCTAAACCTATGCTCTTTCAGATTAAAGCCATTTCCCCTTTTCCTCTCACTACATATCCTTATAAAAACTTTGATTCTCCTCTATACCAGTAAGAAAACAACCCACTGCCTATCCTCCATGTTATGCTTCCTGTAGTTTTTAATATTGGGCCTGTCTCATTTGATACCATATTCAAACTTCCACTGACTTCACTGAGAGCAGAATCTGGCAATTAATTTTAACTGGCATAGGCTCATTAAGTAGCACACAGTTTTTTCCATGTCACCTGAATAGCATTCACACCTAAGAAATTACTGAGGGGAGAGAATTATTTAGGTAGAAAGATGGCTGTACAGAGGCATAAGCCTTTAGAGAAACAAAATATCTGTAAGAGAAAAGCAGAGACATGAAAAGACATGTAGTCTTTTCATGAAAAGAGAGAGCTAGCACTCAGGGGATTTGGACGCAACTTCTAGTTAGATCAAGACTTGCTGTACACCTCTAGGCATTTTGACACTTTCTGTGATTTCTTTCCCATCTATAATACATGGGTAGCAATACACACAGCAGTATTTTAAAGTAATTGCTTGCAAATTGGTTTAGAGAGCCTGAAGTGGAGCATAGTTTATAAATGTAATGCAATATTATTATTGTTGTCACATAAAAACCTAGCTTAGTCCATCAATTTAATTGTCACCAAAGCCACATGTATGGCAGGGTTTCTAATGTTACTTGGAAAATCATCGTTCAGGTCTAACATTGTCCTTCAACAACTGGCACATCTATCTCCTTTCATCTTCAGGCAGTAAGATTCTGAAAATTTCCATGTAGTACAGGTTTGAAGACTGATGGGCATATTACTTGTCAGCTTCTAATAAATCCCTCTTATCACTTGAAATATACTGCAAATGTGTTACAGTGTGACACTGCCTGCTACAGTTCTTTGACCAAGTCACAAAGATCTGGGATATACCTCAGCACCTACTGATCCCATAAGAGTTTGGCAATGCTCCCCGTCAGGCCACCAGCTGGTGCCAGGGAAGCATGTTTTGTGACTTGCACTGACAGACAGTGTGGGGAGATTGCTCTACCCAGAAACCTGAGTGAAGACTGAGTTGTTTCCAAAGAAAGCTGCAAATTATATAACTGCAGATATGTATCCTTAGAAATAACAAATCTCAGGAAAACAAGTGCAGTAGATCGGTAGCCAATAAATGTAGGTGTGTTGCTGTGAGAACATTGCCTGAGAAGAGCTGACGTTGCTGCAGCAGCTCATGAGCCTTCCTTAGACACTGTTCATGCACTAACAGGCACTGCATGAGCAGCCAGACTGTTCTTGCACTGTGGTATGTAGGATGTGGGATTTAAGGGCTTCCTGTTTAGAGGGATCTTTCAGCACCAAGATCTCTACAGCTGTGGATTTTGGACCACATTAGAATCACACGTTAGGAGACGTCAGGGAGTAATTTTGTTCAATCTGCTGCTCCAGCTCTCAGAGCCAACATTGATCTCTGTGCTTTGTCCAGCTGGGTCTTGAAAATCTCCAAGAACAGAGATTCAACAACTTATTCAGGCAATCTCCTGTTCCAGTGCTTCACTGCCCTCATAATGTGGATTTTTCCTTTATTTCCTATTGGAACTTTATCCCAGTTATGAGCATTGTTTCTCATTCTCCTGCCATACATTTGGGTTGTATCAGTAATCTCTTCAGTACATTAAGGCTGCTGTTAGATCCTCTAAATCTTTCCTTTTCTGTGCTAAACAAACCAGGTTCCTTCAGCCTCTCCCTATAGGTCACACACTCCAACCCTGTGACCATCTTGGTGACTCTTTGCTGGACTCACTCAAGTTCATCAACATCCTCCTCACACTGGAAATCCCAGAACTGCTGGCTTTCTTAGAAAAATCAAGGAAAGGGAGCAAGAACTCTTCCTATGCCTATAACATATTTTCAGGCCATGCAGTTTTACTGCAACAGGGAGGGTCATTCCCAAGAGTAAGCAAAGTGTAGGGCAGCAGAGAGAACATTATTCAGGTTTCCAAACCTCACATTAATACATTCTCACTGACCATAGTATCCCCACAGATTGGCTGTGATTTTGAATTGCAAAAGTATTTATGATCTTCTCTCTGAACAATAAGGGGCTAAGTCTTATGTGGAGAATCCAGTCAGAGGAAGACAGAGGAATGGCATCATATGGGTAACAGAATAACCTTAAGAAAACTGTGATGGGTGGAGATGGAAATTTAGAGAATCTGTCATTTCAATGTGTCTTTTCCCCACCATTCCTCCATGTTTCCTACAGGGTGTAAAGGACTGCGTGGCATCAATTGAATGGGTGACCTGACCCCTTTGGGGAACAAAGGGGGAGAAAAAGTCTCTAAAGAAGGCTTATGTTAGATGTAATTAATTTAACTGTCACTAAAACTGCAGATATGGCAAGATTTCAAACATGACTTGGAAAATTTTCTTGCCAAGTCATAAAATAGAAACATTTTTCATCATAAATTGATGTGTCTCTCTCCTGTCATCTTCAGGTAGTGAGCATGTGGAAATTTGATATGCAGGTATTCAGTGCCATTTGGAATGAAGTAAAGACTCACTTCTCTAGATGGATTCTAGATGTAGTACCAATTTTGGTGAACTTTAAATTTGCTGCTTTATATTAATTAAATTTTTTAAGAATTATTTTAAACTAAATATTATATTAAATTTGCTTCAGTATATTATTTCGTTTATCTGTTATTAAATTATTTTTTTAAGTTATACTTAATTTTAAATTCACACCCTGTTGGTATTCACAGCAATTGTATATGTTGTAATTAAAATTAAATATGAGTAGTTCGTTAAATTATTATTTATATTGGATCTTTTCTTGCATAATTAAATGTTAGTTGGGTTTTCTTTCATTTATCATGTTGTAAAAATTTTCTTCTTCTGTAAGATGGAAGCTGTGTTTAACATCCTTGTAACATACAGGTGTAACACTGCCAGTGTCGGCTACCAGGTTTGAGCGAAACCAATGGTTCCAAGCCATGTAGCGTGGAGCATTGTTTTCTGTGCTTGTTCCCTGTCTGAGTGGTATTTCTGGGGGGGAACTGCTGCTGACCTTGGCCAGGAAGCAAGGTTTATGTTGGTAGGCATGGTACAAAGGCATAGTAGATGACAGATATTTCCAGAAGCCATTTTCTTCCAGTAAAGAAAAAGGGTGAATTAACTTCTCAGGATTAAAAGAACAGCTACCAGATTTACCTTATGATATTTGTTAGTATGATATTAATAGATTTCCTGTAATCTGTCAAAAATCTTACTATATCCTTGCAACTGTTTATTATCTTAATAAAAAATACCCACTTTCAACATTTGGCTCTAATTTTGGAGAACTGATTTACCCCTTTGAAGCTGTAGTCTTATGTTTTAGTGTATTTTAATATTTGTATTTCTACAAATATACAGAGTATATATAGGATATATAGATATTCTATCAATATCTTTGACATGTTAATATCTTTAATAAGATTTAGAAAATTAGGCTAAAATAAGTTTCAGAAAGTCATCTAGTCCACTCTCTACCTCAATTTAAAATCAGCCATACTTGAATTACTCCTAGTAGATACTTATCCAGCTTAAAAAAGAGGCATAGCCAGGCTAGGTTGCATTGCTGAAGCTCAGAGCACGAGGAAGAGGAAGAAATAAGAACTGAGCCTGTAAGCACAGTGCAGTACTCCTTCTCTGCCATAGTATTACACAACCTACACACAGATGTAACTTGTAAAGTGTATATATATATTTTTTATTATTATTAATTTTTTTTAATATATGTGAAACACATTTTCACACCAAATAATTCTCTAGATTGACAAGTTCGAAGAGAGGCTGTGTGCTCTGGTTTTGGTTCACCTGTTGGGACTTCCACATCATTTTGCTTCCTCAGTTATGAAGCTGGCAAATGCAAAGGCCAGAATCTAAAGTTTTCAGAGATCCAGAAGTTAAAGGATATGTTTAACAGTGCCAGTGCCCAGCTTCAGCCTAGATGCACATTAAATTAATTGCAAGCTAATAGTTGCTTCTCAGGGAAAGATGACTGTACCCCTTGGCTGCTGCAGAGCCTCTCTCACCCACTGCTACCTCTGAGCACAGGGTGAGTTGGGGAGAGCTGGAAGCGCCAGGGACTCACCCAGGAATCCAGAAGGTTTGGGCAGGTTTGATCTTTCTGTGACTAATCACCAAGGCAGCTGCATCCATCAAAAGCTGGCAGCTTTATAAAAGCAGTGCAGGTACTCAGCTGCCCCTCTGCCTTACTCACTCTCATGTACAGAGATGCTCCCTGGCTGGGGTAAATGGGAAGAGACCTCTGGGCTCCTGTGGCTTTACTGTGCAGCTGCTCAGTGCCCCCGGTACTTCCTGTCCTTGCATTTCTTAACTGCGAGGCTTGCAGTGTGGCCGGTAGCAGCTGCCTCTCAGAATCCTGGGATACTTGCCACAGCCATCAGACAGGTTTCAAAGATAAAACGTAAGCCTTCACTCTTCTCAGATAAGTTTTGCAAGGTGTTTGACAAATACCCTTCTACTTTGACAAGTACCATTAATTTTTAGGGTTTTTTTTGTTTGTTTGTTTTTCTTTTTTTAGCTACAACATGCACGCGTCAGCAGTGACTTCGTTTCACTCCAAGGAAATCTCTCATGCTGTTACTGTGTCATGTACAACTTGCTTAGATACAATCTGCCCTGCCATTCACAGAAGATTCCAGGCAGCAATCGGTCATGACTGGGCTGTGAAACATACTACTCCCTGTCTGGGTATTCTCAGCTAAATGATCCCAAATAATTCTTCCCTTGCCTTCAACTAAACAAAAAGCTTTTCTTTTTCTTCTCAGATCTGTAGCACGTCACTGCCTTTGGGAAGATCTACCACAAGGTATTTAGATCTAGCCACAAAGCCACCTAAAAGGTTTCCACATGTGCAGCATGCCTTCAGAAGAAGGTAGTCTGCATGGTACAGGAGCACCTTGTGCAGTTTAGGCAGGCTCCCCACCACTTTCTGGATGTTATATTGCTTACTGAAAAGCACTGGCAGCTTGAATAAGGTGAGCCATCAACATGGCAGTATAAAATTTATGTTCACACAATTCTAGGATAGAATTGTTTTATGTCATTGAAAATCAGTGAGTTTTAGAAAATAACACCTTTTCTCTGAATGACTAATGTGAAAAGGATGCTCCAAAAAAGCTATGGAAATATCCTCATTTTGCAATAGCTCTCTTTGCGAAGGTCTATTTACTCTTTGCCTCACCCTTCTAAGCCATTTAAGGCTTTTGACCTCTGGGAAAAAAAATCCCTTTTTATTACTCCCCAGGTACTTCTCCCTTCATACCTAATACACAGCCTGGCCATTTTCTGCTCAGAGAGTAGTGATGAGGCAAAAATAGCGCATGTAGTTTTTGGCAATATGAACTTGCCCTAGAATCTACTGTTACTGGGACTGTACCCAAATCTGAGTGCCTGCTATGTGCCTTCCTCCCCTGGCTTTTTGATCCCTCTTGAATGACATAAAGATGTCCTTGTCTCTGCTCTGACAGGTTGCAAAGTGCTCCCCATACTGCAGAAGTTAACTGATCTCAGTCTATGGGCACACAAATGTGCAGGAGAAATACCTCATTCCTGCCTGATAACAGGAGTTAGAACACACACCTCTACTGAAGTATAGGAACAGGGTTAGGTAATACTTCCCATTAGGCCAGCTGATGTGATGGGGCCTTTGTCATGTTGGATGTGTGGGCTATGCTCTTGCATTCAAAAGCTGTGACAGCGGCAGAGAAATCCAGTGGCTCACCCAATAATCAACCAAGCCTTCAGTTCCCAGACATCAGTATTGTTCCACTGGCTCCAGTTAACTGTACTTGTTTACATCCATCATGTGAAAACATTTTGAACTTGTTCATTTATTGGTTACTAGCTTAATAAAACATGCTGGCACCTGCCATCATCTTTGAAGTCAACAGGAGTCCCAGGGCTATTTCCCGTGCATCCAATCTGGCATTTGATACAGCCCTAACTAGATTTGCAACTCTTTAAGAACTCGTGTATAGGTAATGAACCTTCAGAGCCAGGCATGAGTGCCAAGTTGTGGTTCACAAGGAATTCAGGGGCAATACACCCAGGGCTGGCTTCACATGCCTTTTGGGCATAATTGGAGAAGAATGTTAAATCCTTTCCTAAATAAGCAAGTGAGAGGGCCCTGGCACAGGGCATCCTCTGACTCCACAGCAATTACATCTGCACAGTTCTCAGCACTCCATCCTTTTGTAACACTCTTCTTCCTTCCTAATGAAGGAGAGAAAAGGAAAGCGAAAAGAAAAACATCTGCAGGGCTTAATACCTAGAGCACTATATTATCCCTATGTAAATCCAAATAGCTCCATGGGCTTCAACAAAGAATTAAAGTGGATTTAGCTACCTGTGGAGATACTTGGCTTCTGAATTCTTTTCAGCACTCTATTCCTCATGCAGCCAAGGAGAATCTCTTTACATCAGCAACATTTATTGATGAAGCTGTTCTGTAACACCAGTAGCTTTTGTGAGAGGTTACAGTGAAATGTGAAAAGAGAGAAGGAATGTTGGACCTTTCTCAAGCTGGAAGTATCACAGATGAAGGCTCAGTTTCTCTGGTAAATGAATATAGTGAAAGAATTTTCTAGCATCAGTCTTTTGGTGTCTCCCTTCAACTCACCTGGCAATTGACAAATCATATACTGCCAGAATGACTCTACTGATCCATGAGGTTTAAAAGAAAAAAGTTATTTTTCCAGGACCATGAATCATTACTTTAATTGAATCAATGTGAGCTAGATGACATCAGATCTGATTCTAGCTTAGAAGAGGCTCATGTGTACTGCACATCCAGAAAAGTGTACATGAATTTTATATGTGTCTGAGAACTAGCTCTAGGATACACAACTGAACTGGTAGCAATTTGTTCTATTTTTAGCCAGAAGTTTCACAAGTGTCAATTATTACAGATTGACTGTGGATGCAAATATGCTGCTAGCAAGAATTTCTCTTGCTTCTTTCCAGTCCCGTGAGATGGTTTTCTCTCTCACAGAAGATATTAGTAGAGTTCTGTAAGCTATGAACACCTGCGACCTTGCAAAGCCTTGTTTATAGTATAATAGAAAAATATTTTGACAATGGATGTTTTAGGATTTTAGGCAATCACCCCAAAGGGGTGGCTGATCCTTTGACCAATTAGACTATGAAGAAAAAGGTCTATAAAAGAGTTTGTAAAATAAGTAAATAAATCAATCTTGCTGCACAATGCCTGCCTGTTGGATCTCTCTTCTTCTCCCTACCATAGCGGGACGCTGTGATAATTGACACTACTATAACTGCATACTGAAACCAGTACAGATGTTATGGGTACAAACTGCTTTGTAGAGATGGGTAAGCTCTAGACAAACAGGGGCCTGTATGTCACCTGTGTGTAAGTCGCCCAGTGAAACTGCTCTTCCCAAAAATTGAGATTCCCCAGAACTCCCAGATGCCCTGAGATGTTGGCAAGTGGTAGCAATGAGAAATCTACATTTCCACATAATTTCTAATTTCTTAGGCTCTGGAAGAAACTCAGTTTCCTGGTTGGAAATGTCTTTGGAAGCATCACGCACCAGAGCAGGGAGATTATGGGTCTCTCTCATGTAGTGAATTGTCCGTGAAATACTACACATCCTCAAGGTATTTTCACACACATGAGACTCCAATTTGTTTATATATTACTTTTCAATACACATTTATGAGAACTGAAAGTAATTATGTCTATCTTCTTTCTAGAGATGAGAGAACTGGAAGAAAAACCTGGCTCATTCAAAGCAATCTCTCAAGACCTAGGTCAGGATTAGAAGCCTTTAAGGGAAAAAAAATGCAATAGCTCTTCAGGGAAGAAAAAAAAGAACTAAAAGAGAGGCTTACTGTCTGCAGATGTATTGTACATTTTTATTGCCCAAACTCCTTTAGAAACTTATTGGCATCTGTGATCCCTATACTAACAAGTTCTGCCTTTATCTATGTAAATTGAGTATTTGCTTTCACTGGTAAACTACAAAGTGTTTCTCTTATAATAAGAGATAGTAGAAAGTGAAAAAAAATTAATATGTTACTTTGGTAGCTTGGTATGTAATGCTGCTCAGGACTCACAGGAGAATAAAATTACAAGACTGAAAATTCTTTTTCCCTTATTTTGGAAAATCCCTTTCCTCTCTCTAATCATTTCTGTTACCAATCTACACTGCTCATGTTATTTCAGAAGTAATTGAAATGAGCATAATAATCCAAAACAAGTGTCTTTAGTACTTATGATGACACAACAATCTTTTCATATGACTCATCTGGTTTTGTTTCTCATAACACCATGCAAATGGCACCTTTTGTAATATCTAGCAACATAATACACTCAAGAACTTCAGGATACTTGTTTAGCAATGCTGATTTTTTTTTAGCTACCTATTTGTGTAGCTTAATTAGCAGGCTTTTTATGAGAGTTTTGAACCTTCTTTATCTTCATCTAATCTAGGTGGCAAAATTTGTAGAAATAATAAATTTCTCTCACTCTCCATTCCTTTCTTAGAAGCTTAATATTTTAACAATATCGCTACCTTGCCTGCTACTCAGCTACTGACATTTTAACTGAAGTCTCTCCCAAAGCAGGGGAGACTTGACATTCATCTCTTTGGTCTTCCATATCCTCCACATGAATTATACAGAAGACACCAGATGTTTCTAGAGGAGCATTTTGTTCTTGACTGGATCATCAGACACATCAGTCAATGCACCCACAGCTTTGCCTGTGCTGAGACAACAGCAGGTTAATTTGTAATTGTTGTTCCATGCCACGCAAAGCAGCCTGCACCTTTGATTACCCATGACATTACATTAACGCCCAGCTCTATTTTCAGCTCCGCTTGCATTAACAACACTAAACAACACAAAAGGCCCATTTGCGTTCTGCGGTCCAGTGGCAAGGAGAAAACTGCTTGCCCACGTGTGGGGATGCTGCAGCTGGTCTCACAAAGCAGCTGTGAAGAAAAGAGAAGAGGAAACCCACTCATAGTTCAGTGCCTTCAGGTAGTTTTAGGGGACTGATGAGACCCACGCACCTAAATTTTTCTCCGGCATTAAGGTCTAAGAGAAAAATCCCAGCAAAGTGCCCAGTGCAGTCCCGGATTTTTCAAGGTAAAAGAGCCTTTCTGTCAGATACATTTTTAACTGACTGTTAACCACAAAACCCCAATTATTTATTTTTTTCCTGGCGCAAAACCAGCATAGAAAATAAGGAGGGAGGAAGCTTCCTACGTCTCTGCAATTGTCTCCATCATGACAGAATTTGTTCTCGGTCATCCAGGGTGGGATGCAATGTAAGAAATTTTGGAGCCTCATAATTGATGACTGCTCAGGAAAGCACAGTTGCTCTTTCAGCTACTTCTTGGCACCAACAAAAAAGTAACTATTTTAAAATTTCTGGATTCAAATTATATCAAATTTTCGTGATGAAAAAGAGAATAAAGTACGTGTCCAAGATTTCCAAGAAAACAAAAACTTCCCATCTCAGAAAGACTGGAACAATCTATATAACTACTTGTGTGGCTAATGAATGTGTATTATTACTGTGTATTGAACACTATGACACCAGAGTTTTGTTAGGTTTCTTTTCAGTTAGAATGATGGGGAAGGTGTTGGGTTTCTTCCTCAAGAATGCTCAAAGTTATCAGAGTTGAAGTCACAATGCAAAAATGGACCTAATTTGACACATACTGTAACGCATGAAGTGAAGAGCACATCTTCCTTACACGAAGCAGCAGCAATCTGAATTACAGAATCGCAGAGTCGGAAAGCCCCCGCTTGCCGGCGGGCAGGGGAGGGCAAGAAAGGTCAGGGGACATCCACGGGGACGACGACGAAGAAACGGGCCACCTCACCGCGCCCACGCTTGCCGGCACCCAGCGGCGGACTTCCCCGGGCTGGGAAGCGACGCGAGCCGAGCATCTTCCCACAGGGCCGGGAGGGGGCGGCCCGGGAGGGGCGGCCCAGGGCCCGAGCGCCCGCCCCGCCCCGCCCTTCCCGGCCCGCGCCGGGCCACAGACCCCCAGGGGGCGGGGCGCCACCATGCAAATCAGCCCCTGCAGCCAATAGGCGGCCGGGCCGGGCCGAGGGGCGCGGCGCTCCGCGGGGACGAGCGCTCGCCTCGACGGCGCGGGCGCTGCGGCGGCACCGGCACCTCGGGAGCGGCATCGGCGCCTCGGGAGCGGCATCAGCGCCTCGGGAGCGGCACCGGCTCCTCGGGAGCGGCACCGGCGCCTCGGGAACGGCACCGGCACCTCGGGAGCGGCATCGGCACCTCGGGAGCGGCATCGGCTCCTCGGGGGCGGCATCGGCACCTCGGGGGCGGCACCGGCACCTCGGGGAGCGGCGCGGGAGGAGCGACACGGGACCGGCCGGACTGCCCTGCCCGGGGGTGAGTATCTGCCGGGGCGGGATAGGACGAAACAACGCTTTCCTCGGGTGCCGGGCAGGGTTTGGCTTCTTCACTCCGGGCACAGCCGGTGTCGGCTCCCGGGGACGGGAGCACAGCCGTATTCCCGAGCTCCCGTGAGCATCAGGTGGAGTTCCCGGACGCCGACGCGCCCGGAGCTGCTGCCGGAGGGAGGGCAGCGCTGGGCAGTGCCGGAGCCCGGGCTGGCCGCCCCTTCCCCTGCTGTTGGGGCGCGCTCCGGGCGTTCCCGGTGCTCGGCAGCCAGCCCAGCCGGCGAGGCGGAGGGGCCGCGGGGCGTGCGGAGCGCTCGGCACCTCGGTTTTGCACAAGAGCAGACGAAACTGCCCCCTTTGAGTCGAGAGGCGAAGTCTGAAACCCGGAGGCAGGAGAGATGATAGGAAATGTTGACTGGGCTTTTGGGTCCGAATGTGCCTTAAGCTAGCCCTGCTCCTCGTGGAAGGCAAAATGGACGGCTAGGTTTTCACAGGATGAGAGAAAAGCAGAGGCACTTTCAAATGTGTGTCTTTTCATGTAGTCACAACGGATGTCTGCATTTCCACTGCCTTGTTTGTCTGGCTTAACGAGTATTAACATTTTATTCATAGTGCTCATACATGCTTATGAATAGCTCCAGAGCAGATTTTACAGAAAATTTGGTTTATATGCAAAATATAATAGCTTTTCCTTTGTTCTTGAGTGTCATCATGGCCTGATCTGGAAGTGGGTGCAAAAGTTAGCGTTCTTTGATTGCTTCCTATTAAATTGATACTCATTTCCTTCCTACCAAGAAGAACTGGCACTCGTGTATGCCTGAGATAACTACATGTCACTCTGTGATACGGAGAAAGGAAATGACTAGAATAACAACACTGGCCGAAAATGGACGCTTGCACTTTTTGTCCCTATTCTTTAGATGGTATTTTAGGAGCTGTCTTTGAAGCTGTCAGGGATCAAAATGGCAGTATGTGACTTTTTAGGATGAGAATAAGTTTGAAGGATGATGTTTTCTTACTGGTGCTGATACTCACTATTTAAATAGTGGTGATACTACAAGATGACTATAACTTTTTTTATTCAAAACAGACCAGAGGTCTAACAGATGAACAGAATAAAAGGTCATCGTTAGGAAAGGATGGTTTAGGTGCCCAGCTCCTACAATGACCTTTTTCTCACACTTTTTCTCTGACTGCCTTGTATGACCAGTGCTCTGAAACCAAAATTGCGTGTTCAGTCATATGGTATCTGGTGTTTTGGCTGAGGCTGAAACTGCAAGTTAAACTCTGTTGTCAAAAGACATCTCCATGAAGAAAGTAAGCATGGTACAGAAGATCTCTTGAGACATAAAAATGAGTAAAATATAGTACCTTCTGGGCACTGCAGATAAACATGATGCTATGGAATGCAACTGCATATTGTATCAGTCCTGGAGAATTTGGGTGCTGTGGGATTAGGCTCCATGTCCAACATGTTCCACTATATTATAACAGTAACCAAGACCTGCTTCAGAAGGAGAAATGGTAGTTGCCACTGGTGCATCAATGATAGAGAAGGAAGAAAATCTGCTGAGTGAAAAGAGTCACCTAAATTTGTCCCCAGCACAGGCAGTGTGAACATGTATGGTGTGCTGGACACACACGGTGACACTGGGGGTGAGGGCACTGAGCAAATCATGGGAATGCAGGGCCACTGCGGGACTGTAAGACGTTGCTTAATCCATTTGGTGCACCATAGCTGTGCACCTAAACCAGGCCTGAGAGGGGTTTATCTGTCTTCTCTCTCTTTGTCAAGGAAGAGGGTCCCACAGTGCTTCCAGAGAGAAGTGGTCCAATTGTCAGCAAGTCACAGCCAGTTCAAAATAGGTGTTGTGTGAAAGAAATTGATTACTTTGCATGTTTCCAATGTCGACACAGGGATCAAACTGACCATTTCCCTTTTCATAGAAAACTCCTTTTATGTGTTGGAGTGCTGTGTCTCTTTCCCTGGTCTTCTGAATTAAATGAAGATAATTCCTTCAACTCCTCTTTCTCCAGGATTGTATTTTCTAAACTGTTTGGAGACAATGCCAAATGTGCTCCCTTTGACTTTCCTAATGTGGTAATTGGTGCAGGATGTACTATTCCAACTGAGGCCTTATCTATGCCAACCAGAGTAAAACCAGTCCTTCCCAAGCCATCTCTCATATAAGACATGAGATGTTGGTTTTTTTTCACAATGGCATTATATTGTGAACTTGTTTTGTAGCTTGCAATCAGCTATAACCCCACCAATACTTTTCTGCTGCCAAACTAGGTGTTTCCTGCTTTCTATTTGTGTGAATAATTTTATCTAACTGTGCCAGGCTTGTCTCTATTGAATATTCCTTTTATTTTTGTTAATTCTTCTCTTACTGTTAAAATCACCATAAATTCTCATAATTTCTCCTTCCCTGCCTCCACCAAAAACTTGCTTCCACTCCCTTCCAGTTCAGTGTCACACGGAGACTGTATAATCTCATATTTGGTTCCACTCTCCAAGTTACTAATGGAAAATATGGATAACCTCTGAGTGTGACAGATAGCCATCCCAATGCTGACATGTTCAAAACCAGTTCTGATGGTGAGAAGACAACTGCTGTGTCAAGTATGAAGGTGCTGGACGAGATACACTTTCTATTATCTTTTCTCCGGCCCATCAATTTTCTTTGACTCTGGTCATCTCTGGAGTTCAAGGATGACAAAGCATGGTGCAGAAATTACAGAGGCAATGTTAACTTGATCCAATAAACTCATCTCAACACCAAATGCGTGGTTGGTCACTGCTTTTTGCAGTGAAGCCATTTTTGATTATACTTGTAATTTGGGTTATTCCCCAAGATGTGGCCATGAACCAACTCTGGTGAGGAACATCATTCCCAGGGAGCGGTCTTGGGCTGGCTCCCAGGAACCCCCTCTTGGGTAGTGGGGGGTGCTCCACATGAGGGAAGCAAGGCAGTTTGGTTTCTACTTCTGCTTTGATAGGCTAGATGAGATATCAAGACACTCTATGCAATCAGCAAGAGCTCTTGCACAGTATTTGGCACTTAACATCTAGGCCATATTTATGTCATTTTACCAGAGAGAGAATGATGTCTCATATCTTGACTTCAGAAGGCTTATCATCTGTGAAGCTTTTGATTAATCTGCTATGGCAGTTAACCCATTAATTGCCACAGTTATTCTCAACAAGGCTCATGTTCGCAAAAGTCAGGGAATTACTGCATGCTCCAGCTTTTACTGCTATGCCTTTTCTCTGTGCTGTGTTTGTGGTAGTGACAACTCACTTATTTTTGAAAGCAAGAATAAAGTTTGCTTGAGCTTTGGATATACCCAGTCAGGTGTGTCCCTAATTACATCTATATCTTGTCTTAACTTCACTGGTGCTTTGAATGGGCCTGTAAACACCCAGGGGCTGCTAAGTAACTGCCATAAAGCCTGACACGTCCTGGGGCTGAGGCTGTGGGTATGGATATGTGGCTGTAGGGCTTATTTCCTGTCTGGAACTAGTTTTGTGCAGGTACAGTTGTGTAGATTTTGCAATAGGTCCCAAACTGAACCTCATGTGTACTAGTCCACATGAACAAATGCCAAGAAAACACCCTGTATTTAACCTTCAAGGAATTTTTTTAACGTCAAGAGTACTTGGTCTCAGATCATAACACTTTATCACAAGTCTTAAATACATGTGTTTTTTAAAAAATAATGCAGTTTTGCTTATTTAAAAATGTCAGTAGAACATGTTGCTTCTGACTGATGATCACATGCAACCTCTTTTTTCTGTTTGCATGCCAACATAATGTCTTAATCACTTATAAATACCACTGTGTGGTAGCAATAGTAGTTATCTACATGTGGTATGTACGTAGCTATTTCGCTGAGCCAATGTGTTTCAGGGAAGCCGAGGTGATTAATTAGATAATGTACATACTCATGGTGCCGTAGTGCCAGCACTGCCTGTGAGTGCGTTGGCTAATTGCCCTGCACAGTGACTTGTAGTGATGCTGAGCTGTAGTAATTGCCAAGAAATGCATGGATGGCTGTCTCACTGTTTATGTTAGTGGTATGGATCTGTCTTAACCATCTGCCAGTCCCTTGGAGGTACAGTTCACACTTCCCTTGTCTCCATCCAGGCCAATTTAACCTGAAGACCTTGGTATTGCAAACCAGTGAAGATGGAGCAACTTTTTTTGTCTACAGCCCTGTTACAACTGCTCCCCACCCCACCCAACCAACACCACATCTAGTTACAATTGCTCATTTATGTGACTTGTGAGAAAAATGTCAAGAGGACATACCGAGAATCCATTTTATCTATGCACTGTTAAAAATTTGTCAGTGGTGATCCGTAGCTCTCCCGTGAAAATTTAGACAACCTCGTAAATAGTAGCAGTCAACCTATGTAAAACAATCTGTCCTCTCCAATGCAGGAATAATGTTTACTCTCATGGTTACTGAGTAATAGCAAGTTAAAACTTCAGAATTTTTTGTCAGTCTTATAATAAATATGTGAAAAATGCAATGCATTTTTGTATTGCAATTAATGCACACCAGCATCTTCTCCTAGTTTTGATACTAATGTCTGGGAAACCTGATAGCCAGTCTATGGAAAACACCAGGGTGGTTAACCTTACTCAGTACATCTGAGAAGTATGAGAGGCACCCTAGATCCTTGAATTTATAATTATTGCTGTCATACAAAAATTGAGAGCTCCTTTCTGTTGAAGAGATCAAATACTGGTAAAGAAACTGAGATAAGTCAAAGAAGAACCTCCAAAGCTATCAGTATTCTAGTAGTTATTGCCTCATTTCTTTGAGTCAGAGGCAACAATCTGAATTTTAATTCCCCTCCCCCCTCCCCCCCCCCCCAGTTTTTCCTAGCCTTTATGGTAGGAAAGGAACCC